>NC_052338.1:12133098-12447504 GCF_016432855.1 Salvelinus namaycush
ACACAAACACGGGAAAAACAAATGTTAAACTGTTTGTGTGTACGTGGTCATACATAATCATACACATTGCACATCATACACATTGTCTGTAGACAGACATATACAGTGTAGTGTAGTTTTGCACAGGTCATTTTTAATCCTCGGTTTAACTGATGGCTGGCAACACGCACTGGGTCAGCAACTCCGGTAGCTAAGAGGCACAAGTGACACCTGGGTGTCCAGGTGTGCAGCGCCAAAGACTGCTGTTTCCCGGCCAGGGTTGATGATCTCATCAAGCTGTCACTATGGCGATGAGGGCGCCAAGGCGGGCTACATGCAGAGTGTGTATGTGTGGAGCAGTGGCGATCGGTGACATTTAAAATGAGGGAGGCCGATTTTTGGGGGGGAGCATGTCCTTATTTCTATTACAGCATATTGGATGACTGTCATTATATTCCATTCACCCCGCTCAAAGGCTTCTACATGATCCTCAAATTTCCCCTATAGCTATCATGAGGTTGCTACAACCTAGACGATGAATGAAAGTTAACAGTGTAGCTGCACAGGTCGAGAAAAAAAATTGAGTAATGAAGGTGACACATTCAATACCGCCTTGTACACTCTTGCCTGCATCTGTGATCTAGGGTGTAATAATTATTCCAACAGTTGCAAACAAGAGTTTCTATTGGACAAATCCAGGTATGTTTATCCCCGTTTGGTTCCATTTGCTTCCGGTTAAGATTTTTTTTCAACAGAATTGGCGGAATGAATACACCCCTGACAAATAGAATGATAATTTCGCTAGTTGTAGAATTAATTCTCATATCTACATGCTCTCCTCCTCTTACCTTTTCCCTTCGCTTGTGGACTTCAGTGCACAACTCATCAGCTGTCTGTGACCAGGCGAAAAAAACTTTCCAAGCAAAACCTTCATATTGCAACCGCTAAACACTACACACAGCCTACATCTTGTCACCATATTAGTTAAAACTTCTTTGGGGTAGGGGGCAGTATTTTCACGTCCGGATGAAAAGCATGCCCAGAGTAAACTGCCTGCTACTCAGGCCCAGATCCTAGGATATGCATTTTAGTAGATTTGGATAGAAAACACTCTGAAGTTTCTAAAACTGTTTGAATGATGTCTGTGAGTATAACAGAACTCATATGGCAGGCAAAAACCTGAGAAAAAATCCAACCAGGAAGTGGGAAATCTGAGGTTTGTAGGTTTTCAACTCTTTGCTTATCCAAGATACAGTGGAAATTGGGTCATGTTGCACTTCCTAAGGCTTCCACTAGATGTCAACAGTCTTTAGAACCTTGTTTGATGCTTCTACTGTGAAGTGGGGGCGAATGAGAGGAGATTGAGTAAGGTCTCTCCCAGAGTGCCACGAGCTGACCATACGATGACCATGCACGTTCATGTGAGAGTTAGCTGCGTTCCATCGCATTTCTGAAGACAAAGGAATTCTCCGGTTGGAACATTATTGAAGATTTATGTTAAAAACATCCTAAAGATTGATTCTATACATCATTTGACATGTTTCTTCGGACTGTAACGGAACTTTTTGTACTTTTTGTCCGTACTTTCCGCTGGACTTGCACGCGCGTCGTGAGTTTAGATTGTGTACTGAACGCGCGAACAACAAGGAGATTTCTGTTGTTTTGAATTTGGCGCCCTACAGTTTCACTGGCTGTTGATGAGGTGAGACGCTACCGTCCCACATACCCTAGAGAGGTTTTAACATCATTGCTAGTCAACATAGCTATTAGAACTAACACGTTAGTAAACCCGCTACAATCATGCAGTACAGTACAAGCAGTTTTCCCCTCTACCAATAGGTTCCCTTCTTTGCGAGGCATTGGAAAACCTTCCTGATCTTTGTGGTTGAATCTGTTTTTGAAATTCACTGCTCGACTGAGGGACCTTACAGATAATTGTATGTGTGTGTTACAGAGACGAGGTAGTCATTCAAAATCCATGTTAAACACTATTATTGCACACAAAGTCCATGCAACTTATTATGTGACTTGTTAAGCACAATTTTACTCCTAAACTTATTTAGGCTTACCATAACAAAGGGGTTGAATACTTAGTGAATACTTGAATACTTAAGACATTTCAGACTTATATTTTTATTAATTAGTCAACATTTCTAAAAGCATAATTCCACTTTGACATTATATGGTATTGTTTGTAGGCCAGTGACAAAAAAAATCTTAATTTAGTCCATTTTAAATTCAGGCTGTAACACAAAGGGGAAAAAGTCAGGGTTTGTGAATACTTTCTGAAGGCACAGTAGCTGTCTCTCTCTGTTAGGCTTACCCTCTCCTTCCCTTTCTCCATTATTCACCATATGCTTTCTGTAGTACATAAAATCCAGGGAGTAACCACATGGGTTAGGCCCATTAAAATGTAATTGTGGCTAATGTTCACGTAATCAAAGTTTTATGGGCAGCAATAGCTTTAAACTAACAATTTTTAATTATCATTTCAATTTCAATGTGATATTAGCGCAATCTCTCATTCCAACAAATGGTAATCTATCAAATATTTAGAGGAATGAAACCTGAATGATAATAATCTGAAGTGGAAAGGAAATATATATATATATATTGGATTTATTTATTTATTCATGTTTTGGCGGCAAACTTTATTTTCCATCCAATGATGGAGAATAATATTTGGCAACTCAGTGTCCATGCTACCCATGCCCTAAGTAGAATTGATCAATACCTGCAAGTACAATTGTTAATGGTAGTTATCCCAATTGCTGCAATGGTAATTTGCTTCAAGTCTACACAACTGGTATGAACGAGGAAGGGAGAGTAAGATAGACACTCAATTCATATTACTTCACATGAAGAAACACTAACCATATCATGGTATTGTTCTTCTACCTTTTAATTGCTACGTCTGTACTCTTGTTTATTTTGCTGGGACCAGTCTACACCATCTCTCCACCAGCCACACGTTTGGCGTTTGAGGAGTGTATTAGTTCAAAAGGCGTATTATTTTTATGAGAAAATGTAACTAATGGTGTGCGGGGCGCTTATTGCACAATTATTTGAGAAAACAATGCCCTAGTCAAGTCATGTGTTATTATTTGGTCACTTTTCAAAAGACCTCTCTAAATTGCCCCAATTATGTTCAATTATGACAAGGCTGGTGATGTCAATCAATGAGGCACAACTTTCCGCAGCGTGCCGTTAAAGCCACAGTCTGGAGTATTCGTATTTATTATGGATCCCCATTAGCTGCTGCCACACTTTCTGGGGTCCAGCAACAATTAAGGCAGTAATATACATTATAATACAAAGTCTGGTGTTTTGGCCCAACAGCAGCCTCGCCTCTTGGTTTGGAAGAGAACAAGCAAGCTATGTCGTTGGAAAATGTAATCACTGTAAAATTGGGACATGCATATATGCGTTATATTCTTAGAGTATCAGTGGGGTATGTGGCATTCATTGAAATGACCATTGAACAGCAGGGACATCTTCAAGACTGTGGCTGTAACCCTTCCCTTACATTCCAAATTGTTTTTGAACAGAGTTTGAAGTCGCTAAAAATACTAAAAAATATTTTTTTTGACAATGACACTTCATCTACTTTTCTAAGTATGGGTCTCAAACTTTTAAAACACCTACTATTATTATTATTAATATATATATATATATATTTAAATAAGAACCGATAGAAGTATGAAGTTTGGCAAAAGATTTGCAAGAAAATACATTTTATTTTATTGATTTTACGACTTCGGTACAGTAATCAAATATTTGGCTATACATTTTAACAGATGAATATATCAATTCAGGGAAAAAGCATATGAAAGATGTCTTTTCAATAACTGTAAAATATATTTGGGGATGTTAATCTTGATGTACTTACTGTGCCTACAATACAATGGTGAACCAGATGTGTATAGAAAGAAAAGTGACTCGCTGGTTTGAGTTCCCGTCATTCCTGATGGCAGATCTGTCACTGGCCCGCGTTATGTTGTTCCCCTTTTTCAGTGTGCCAAAACTTGTGCTAGGTCAGCTGCCACTGGGAATTTTGGCAACCCCGGTGTGGCACCCGAGCAAAAGAGCTGTTGTTTCAACGTGGCCAGCCAAACCCGTTCTGTCGCTGTGAATTATGGAAATGGGAAACAGTGTCACCCCGCCAATCTGACACCATCTCCTGCTTGGCCCCAGCTTTTGCAGCCAAGCGCATGTACATTTACACTCACACTAGCGTGCACACACACACATCCCAATCACCATCATCATTCTCTCCCTTCCCCATCTCTTGACAAACATGTCCAAATTTAAAAAAAACACAAAAAGGGGTGGAATTTATGATGAAGAGAGCCTTCCTGACATGGCCCGGCACTGCCATCTATCTCCTCCCTTTCCCTCATTCTTCTCTCCATCGCTCTTTCGCCTGAGAGCTAGCATATGTCTCCAATCACTCCACCCCACCTCCAATCTCTCTTTTCTCTCACCCTCCTGCCCTCTCTCTCCATCCATCCCTCCCTCTTCTTTTCCCCAGTCACTCCTTCATCTCTCCCAGTTTGACTCTCTCCCGACTGGTGCCGTTATCAATCACGAGAGCCGGGCCTTAACAGAGAGTCGACCGAAACACAGAGGCAGCTAGCGTCGTTTCCTCTTCCCTTCTCTTTAACAGCTCGCCGAATTTGTTCCAGTTAATAAGGCCTCCCAAATTACCCCCTTCCTCCTCCCCAACCCCCCTTCTCCAATTAGGCACTTGCAGTATGTAGGGAAATATGATACTTAACTAACGATGAGATAAACTCCCTCTCAAGGCCCCTGTCAGAGAATGCTGACACTGTGTTCCTCTCTATTGAAATAGAATTTCAATAGAGGTTCCAAAGGTTCCAAAGAAATGTTGTGTTTTCCTTCTTTCTGTCATCGGGCTGGGATAAACGTCAGTTGGACTGTTTTGAAGTCAATCAATGTAGTTTTTTTCTCATGTCAGTAAATCTGAATTGTATGTATCATATAGCTATGTAGAAGTAACGTTCCAAAAGACAGAGAAAGATGGCGGTCCTGTTCATTATGTCCTGCAATGGAAAACGTTTTGCAATGGACAATTAAAATGACCATTTCTTATTGGACAAGTCCAGGTGGTTTTTCTTCTGTTTGTTGCCTAATGAACACAACCCAGGTATGTCCCATGACGGGGACCTGGAAGATGGATGGAGCTCATTCTAAGCCCAGCTGATCTCAGTCTTTTTGTAAGGAGCTATTTGATGGTCCTGAGATTTTCCAACAAGGCCAGGGACCCTACAGACACATTAGACACACACAGGCACGTATACAGATACACACCACGTACAATGCCTTGCAAAAGTATTCAACCCCCGTGACATTTTTCCTATTTTGTTGCATTACAACCTGTAATTTAAATGGATTCTTATTTGGATTTCATGTAATTGACATACACAAAATAGTTAAAATTGGCGAAGTGAAATGAAAAAAATTACTTGTTTCAAAAAATTCTAAAAAATAAAAAATTGAAAAGTGGTGCGTGCAAATATATTCAGCCCCTTTGCTATGAAGCCCCTACTTTGCCACAACTTTGGAAGTATGCTTGGGGTCATTGGCCATTTGGAAGACCCATTTGCGACCAAGCTTTAACTTCCTGACTGATGTCTTGAGATGTTGCTTCAATATATCCACATAATTTTCCTGCCCCCATGATGCCATCTATTTTGTGAAGTGCACCAGTCCCTCCTGCAGCAAAGCACCCCCACAACACGATGGTGCCACCCCTGTGCTTCATGGTTGGGATGGTGTTCTTCGTCTTGCAAGCATCTCCCTTTTTCCTCCAAACATAACGATGGTCATTATGGTCAAACAGTTCTATTTTTGTTTCATCAGACAAGAGGACATTTCTCCAAAAAGAACGATCTTTGTCCCCAAATGCAGTTGCAAACCGTAGTCTGGCTTTTTTTATGGCGGTTTTGGAGCCGTGGCTTCTTCCTTGCTGAGCGGCCTTTCAGGTTATGTCGATACAGGACTCGTTTTGCTGTGGATATAGATACTTTTGTACCCGTTTCCTCCAGCATCTTCACAAGGCACTTTTCACAACAATGTACGTTCATCTCTAGGAGACAGAACGCGTCTCCTTCCTGAGCGGTATGCCGGCTGCGTGGTCTAATGGTGTTTAAGCTTGCATACTATTGTTTGTACAGATGAACGTGGCACCTTCAGGCATGTGGAAATTTCTCCCAAGGATGAACCAGACTCGTGGTGGTCTACAATTTTTTTCTGAGGTATTGGCTGATTTCTTTTGATTTTCCCATGATCAAGCAAAGAGGCACTGAGTTTGAAGGTATGCCATGAAATACATCCACAGGTACACCTCCAATTGACTCAAATGATGTCAATTAGCCTATCAGAAGCTTCTAAAGCCATGACATAATTTTCTGGAATTTTCCAAGCTGTTTAAAGGCACAGTCGATTTAGTGTATGTAAACTTCTGACCCACTGGAACTGTGATACAGTGAATTATAAGTGAAATAATCTGTCTGTAAACAATTGTTGGAAAAATTACATGTCATGCACGAAGTAGATGTCCTAACCGACTTACCAAAACTATAGTTTGTTAACAAGAAATGTGTGGAGTGGTTGAAAAATTTGTTTTAATGACTCCAACCTAAGTGTATGTAAACGTCTGACTTCAACTGTATATATACACCTGTTCTGAAAGGCCCCAGAGTCTACAACACCACTAAGCAAGGGGCACAACCAAGCAAGCGGCACTATGAAGACCAAGGACCTCTCCAAACATGTCAGGGACAAAGTAGTGGAGAAGTACAGATCAGGGTTGGGTTATAAAAAAACATCTGAAACTTTGAACATCCCACGGAGCACCATTAAATCCATTATTAAAAAATGGAAAGAATATGGGACCACAACAAATCTGCCAAGAGAGGGCCGCCCACCAAAACTCACGGACCAGACAAGGAGGGCATTAATCAGAGGCAACAAAGAGACCAAAGATAACCCTGAAGGAGCTGCAAAGCTCCACAGCGAAGATTGGAGTATCTGTCCATAGGACCACTTTAAGCCGTACACTCCACAGAGCTGGGATTTATGGAAGAATGGCCAGAAAAAAGCCCTTGCTTAAAGACAAAAATAAGCAAACATGTTTGGTGTTCACCAAAAGGCATGCGGGAGACTCCCCAAACATATGGAAGAAGGTACTCTGGTCAGATGAGATTAAAATTGAGCTTTTTGGCCATCAAGGAAAACGCTATGTCTAGCGCAAACCCAACACCTCTCATCACCCTGAGAACACCACAGGGAAGCATGGTGGTGGCAGCATCATACTGTGGGGATGTTTTTCATCGGCAGAGACTGTGAAACTGGTCAGAATTGAAGGAATGATGATTGGCGCTAAATACAGGGAAATTCTTTAGGGAAACCTAAACTAGTCTTCCAGAGATTTGAGACTGGGACGTAGGTTCACCTTCCAGCAGGACAATGACCCTAAGCATACTGCTAATGCAACACTCGAGTGGTTTAAGGGGAAACATTTAAATGTCTTGGAATGGACTAGTCAAAGCCCAGACTTCAATCCAATTGAGAATCTGTGGTATGACTTAAAGATTGTTGTAGACCAGCGGAACCAATCCAACTTGAAGGAGCTGGAGCAGTTTTGTCTTGAAGAATGGGCAAAAATCCCAGTGGCTAGATGTGCCAAGCCTATAGAGACATTCCCCAAGAGACTTGCAGCTGTAATTGCTGCAAAAGGTGACTCTGCAAAGTATTGACTTTGGGGGGGAGGGGGGGTGGGGGGGGGGTTGAATAGTTATGCACGCTCAAGTTGTTTCTTTGTCTTATTTCTAGTTTGTTTCACAAGAAAAAATATTTTGCATCTTCAAAGTGGTAGGCATGTTGTGTAAATCAAATGATACAAACCCCCCAAAAATCCATTTTAATTCCAGGTTGTAAGGCGACAAAATAGGAGACATGCCAAGGGGGGTGAATATTTTCGCAAGTCACTGTAAAAAAACACACACACACACACACACTACTTCTCATTTGTCCCTACAAAAACGTTGGCTCTATTTTAACACAACAAGGGTATATACCACATATGCAGTTTCACTCTCCTGAAAACACAGAAATGCAATCTACACTGAGTGTACAAAACATTAGGACCACCTGCTCTTTCCATGACATAGCTTTTACCTGGATTCATCTGGTCAGTCTATGATACCTTATTGATGTCACTTGTTAAATATACTTCTAACAGTGTATATGAAGGAGAGGAGACAGGTTTTTAAAGAACGATTTTTAAGCCTTGAGACAATTGAGACATGGATTTTGTATGTGTGCCATTCAGAGGGTGAATGGGCAAGACAAAAGATTTAAGTGCCTCTGGTTTGAGTGTGTCAAGAACTGCAACGCTGCTGGGTTTTTTATGCTCAACAGTTTCCTGTGTGTATAAAGAATGGTGCATCACTCAAAAGACATCCAGCCAACTTGACACAACTGTGGGAAGCATTGGAGTCAACATGGGCCAGCATCCCTGTGAAATGCTTTCGACACCTTGTAGAGTCCATGCCCCGACAAATTGAGGCTGTTCTGAGGCCAAAAGGCGGGTTTTTGTCCACTTAGTGAATATGTGCTTAAATAAATAAATAAATAATACATTCTGTCTGTATTTACAAAACCACAAATTAAATGTGTAAGGCCTAACATTCTACTGTACATCTAAACACACACTAACAAGTGAATTATGCAAATTAAAATATACAAACCTGTCTGAACAAATGAGTTTGACAACCATGAGTATAGCTAGCTTCTGTCTCACAATACTTACCAGGAAACTAAAAGACATACAGTAACTGACAAATCAGTCCTCTTCTCATTCATCTCCCTCCAATTTTAACAAACTTCTCATTCTTTAATCATGTTCTACATCTCTGTTCTTTTATTATCTTTTTAACAAGCACTAATTAGCGGGATGACACATCGAATCACGTTTAATAATGCATGGGTGTGTTTTGTCCGGAACATATGGCACACTTTATTAATATTCAACATCAATTGTCATTTCCTGCCTGATGGGCTCTTCAAAAAAAAAGGAGGCCATTTTCATGTGTTGGCAAGATGTGAGGAAACAGTTGGGACCCCTTGAAGTGGTTTGTTTGCAGATTTGTCTGTGTTTAGCAGCCTCATTCGTAAGCTGCCAGGAAGGAGAAGAAGTTATTCACAACTTCATTGCAACGGCAACGGCGCGGCGGTATAACAGCAGACTGACAGACAAGTGAGCTTTCTTGACAGCAGCGGGGGGGGGGGGTGTAAAGGAGTAAAAAGGGGTGTCAGGTAAACAGAGTGTTAAGCGTTTCTCTTTGGTGTACCCAACAGCTTGCTTGACATGGATAAGCTGTGGAGGTGGTGGTGGGGGGATATTCTTCTTTTTTCCTGACTTGTCGGTCAAACGGCCAGGGAATACCAACCATGGCGCACATCAATCAAAGAGCTGTTTTCCTTCTCGTCCTCGCCGGCGCGGGTGTCAATCAAAGGGGTGCGAGACCGGTAGAAAGGTAACTGGTGCTGGTTAGACGCTGATGACAGATAATTAAAGCCACTTAAGAAGTGAGAATGTGTTGCGTCAAAATGCAAACAATGAACATTCTTGACAAGATGGAAAAGATAGGCAGAGGAATGGAGACAGAATGAACAGAAAGAGTGGTATAAATATTATTTAAATATGGGAAAATGCATCCATCACATTGCAAGCACTGGAAGTGTGACTGGCTGGGCTTGAACCCACGTCATCTGCACACCATAAGACTGTTAGCCTGCTGAGCTTAAGCCTAGGCATTAGAGGAAGGCCCAAAAGACTGTAAAAGACTCCAGTCACCCAAGTCATAGACTGTTCTCTCTGCTACCGCACGGCAAGTGGAACCGGAGCGCCAAGTCTACGACCAAAAAGCTCCTTAACAGCTTCTACCCCCAAACCATAAGACTACTAAACAATTAATCAAATGGCCACCTGGACTATTTACATTGTTTTTACACTGCTGCTACTCGCTGTTTATCATCTATGCAGTCACTTTACCCCTACCTACATGTACAAGTTACCTCGACTAACCTGTATCCCTGCACATTGACTCGGTACCGGTACCCCCTGTATATAGCCTCATTATTGTTATTTTATTGTCTTTTTTTATTTTATGTAATTTTTTAACTTTCGTTTATTTAGAAATATTTTCTTAACTCTATTTCTTGAACTGCATTGTTGGTTAAGGGTTTTAACTAAACATTTCCTGGTAAGGTTGTATTCGGCGCATGTGACAAATACAATTTGATTTGATTAGGTTGGGTCTGCCGGGGGAAATGTTCAGGTCCCATGCAAGGTTACTCATCACTGCAAGCTTTGTTCACGAAACCACCTCTCTTACATATGATCTTGGCAAGAAGGGGGAGAGGGAGAAACAGAAGGGAGACAGAGTGGTATGTAAGACATTTTAAATACACAATTTAAAATTGACAATTGAGAAAGCTTATCCATTACAGCGCAAGCAATATACATATAAGCGTAACAGAAGTAAAGAAAGAAAATATAGAGTACCAACTAGGTACCCTTCATTGTATGGTACTAATAGGGAAGTAGAAAGAGAGAAAAACAGCTGTCAAGAGAGAGGGAGCGGCGCAGAGCACAAAAGATACCCACTGAAGTATCTGTAGCCTAGAGTGAATGGATACATATCCTGTTTCCTAATGCTGCGTTTAGATTGCACGAGGTAGACAGTAGATGGCAAACCGGATGCCATTGTTTTCAATGAGAGAAAGATGGTAAATGCTCCCGAGTGGCACAGCAGTCTACGCCACTGCATCTCAGTGCTTGAGGCGTCACTAGACACCCTGGTTCGAATCCAGGCTGTATCACAACTGGCCGTGACTGGGGGGGCGCGCAATTGACCTAGCGTCGTCCGAATTTGGCTGGTGTAGGCCGTCATTGTAAATAAGAATTTGTTCTTAATTAACTGACTTGCCTAGTTAAATGAAGGTAAAATAATAAAAATGCCATTGAGGCTGGCGGAGAATGCTGTCAGCCGCCACGGTAGACAGGATTTGCCGCCAGAGTTTAAACATGTCAACTTTTGCCATCTGCCATAGCGTTGTTTGCTAACAAATGCTGATTTGCACTGTTTGTTTACTGAAATCACCGTAGCAACGCATACCGTAGTGCTGGCTTGCCTTTGCGGTCACTGGCTTTCTTGCTTTCTTGTCGCGCTATCCGACTCATATTGTGGTTTTTGCGTCTCTCGTCTAAATGCGTTTTTACTCTAGGTTGGGATTTGGGAACCACATGGATTGGTTATCTTTTTACCTCTCAATTTAAATAGTACCGATTATCCTATTGGCTGTGTATGGTTAGTGGTCATATCAATCGTGTCTGTGGTGGAGGGAATAGAAGGATGGGGGTATTTAATTTAGTTGGTTTTCTCATACAGGGACAACCACAATCTCTGAGGTTGCATTAAAAACCAATGGGAACTGCATAGTGAATGTTTACATCCCCGCGGCCGAAATAAATAAATAAAATAACTAAAAAACCAACAGAAACAAAACAACCTACAACAAATCTGACATATTTACCATACCAGCCGTTCCTAACTTTTTCGAAACAAAATGCGCCCATAAAATAAATGTTTGTTCTGTAGCCGCCCTTTGAAGTGGATTTGTTTTTTCTCTTTAATGATTCCGTTCATCTGATGGTGATGGAAGCCATGCTGACACCTTCTTTTGGTTCATCAAGTTCCCCGGCACAATTACATGAATTTACTTTCAATAAATTACCATCTTTGCATACATCAGTCAAATCACTGAGCTGAGGCTTTCGCAAACAATATGCATTATTAATTGCATTGTCACAGTTTATTTGGTTAACTTATAACCGACTTGGACAGCCCCTGCCTTGATGGTGCATTTAAAAGCATCAGCGTCGGTTTTTAAAAGGAGATCACTGGATGACATGTAGGGCTATACACCACATCGCTTCCCACTACAGCCACAGAGGGATAAAGTGAAAACCAGTCAAAGACCAAACTAAACCAAAATGGGAGAGTTCCCTGGCTCACAGGGATTGTCAAGGGAGAGCACATGCTCAACTCTTATCCTCCTGCATTAATAAGAAGTGAAAGTGTGCTTTCAGTCAATTATGTAAAAAATGAAAAAATGCTATTTCCTTTTTCATAGTGATTGTAGGCAGGAATGAATAGCTTTGAGTACAGTTATTCAGTTTTTGACTTTAGGGAACTGACCACTAGGCTCTTCAGTGTTTCCGGTTAGCTTAGTGAGATGTACGACCTGTTCGTACATTTTGTAAATGCTATTACTCCATGTAAGGAAGGAAGTATGCATTTCCAAAGTATTCCTAACAAGGAAGGAAGGACTTTGAATGTGGCCATCTAGAGTCCACTTCACAGAGGAGTAAAACAACAGACAGGGATTCAGAGAGCAATGTGTGGAGAGTTCCATTCCACTAAGGGTATATTGAGGAGATGTGGAAAAGACAGCCTCTCAGTCCCACTCATGTCAGCTTCAAACCATGCAATGTGCAGTGAACGAGGATGCATTGCTCTCCTTGTTTCCTTGAAGGGATCACTAATCTAAACAGACTGGGGGAAAGCAGTGTGGTGGCAATATTTACTTATCATACAATGCTAGTAAAGGAAAAGAAACATATGAAGAAAGGAAGCTATTAGACAATATTGGCACACAGACGAAGTCAGCGCCGGCTCTAGCCTTTTTGGGGGCCCTAAGCTAGATTTGTTTGGGGGGGTTCCCCACCTCGCAGCAAGAAATGGTGAAGAGAAATGTTTTAAAGTTAATTTCCTGCAATTCTACACATTTTGCCATGAGGTGGAAAGAAAACATTGCAATTTTATAACAAATTTCATGCAATTTTACTTATTTTGCCATGGGGGAGAGAAATGCTTACTTGCAGGTTCTTTCTCAAAAATGCAACAACAATAGGAAATAATAAAATGTTCAGCCATGATTACTACAAGTTTAGACAGCTGGCTAGACTACCAATCAACTTTTTTTGTTGTTGACATGACTAATTGAGTGACTTTCAGTGACTGACATAAGTCACTGAAAGTCAGTTATGTAATTTATGCCTGGAAGATTGTGTTTTTCAGTCCAGGACCAGGCTTAAATCCAGGTCTGGAAAACCATCCCCAAAGAGGAAAAATCATAGTTAGGAAAGGCACCTACCTCCATTTGTCTGAAAAATGACAAGCTAAAATCACAGGTTATCCTATGGCCTCTGGGGCACCTAGGGCTCTACACAGGCAATCCATCAGCCAGACAACGACTTTCAGAACCCTAGGTCGTGTTCATTAGGGCACCAAACGGAAGAAAATGTTTTCTTTTGCATGTCCTAATGAACACGACCCAGTTATCCACTAATCCCCAAACCCTCTCTTTGCCCAGGGAGCCAAAACAGAGGGGAGAACAAGGGGAGGGTTTTGGCGCCTTGCAAACATTTCTGTTAATTATGTATTACAGCTGTCCTTCATAAAGGTAATTACAAAGTCGCCGAGAGGCAAAGCGACTCCATTTGCATTTGTACATGAAGGAAAGAGACATGGCGTATGTAAAACCGGGATTTTAATTTGCATTCTTTGATTGGGAGCCTTGCAAATCAAAGTGGCAGCTTATGAGACGCTCATCGCTCGGGCTCACGATGCATACAGACGTGGCGTGGAGCGGCGGCAGTGCCCGATGGAACGGGGATGAAGGCATAAAGCCCTTGGCACCAGGGAGGTATGCCACGCATTCATTTCAGCAAGCCGGCCCATTCTCCCCACTCTTCTTCATTTGTTGGACACGGATAACTGTCAGTAATATCATAGCGGATCTCTCTTTTTCATTTTTTTCCACTGCCTTGAGGGAGGCGGAACAACATCATTTGGTGGCTCTTTAATGATTGTGTCTCGATTATTATTATAAAAGGATATTACAGTCGGTCATTACATCAATCATTTATTTTATAAGTGAATTGAACTAATAAGACTTTTACTCAGACAGCCTGAGGGGAACTGAGGGGTTGGTAATATCATAGATACAAATGAATGGTTCAAATCACACACACTTATCTGACTTATTGACGTGCAACACCCTTTTAGCTCTGTCACACATAGTGCCAGTCCATAAATGATATGCCAACAGTACCAACAGTTGTGATTTCTCTGTCATATGCAAACAAATTTCAAACGCTTTTAATTGGGGCGGCATGTGACCTAGCAGTTAGAGTGTTGGTCCAATAACCGAAAGGTTGCTAGATCAAATCCCCGAGCTGACAAGGTGAAAATCTGTCATTCTGCCCCCGAACTAGCAGTTAACCCACTGTTCCTAGGCCATCATTGTAAATAAGAATTTGTTCTTAACTGACTTTCCTAGTTAAATAAAAGGTTGAAAAAAATCAAGAGCAGAGTCATTCATAATTACAATTCATTTGGAAAGTATTCAGACCCCTTCCCTTTTTCCACATTTTGTTACGTTACAGCCTTATTCTAAAATGGATTAAATAAAAAAATTTCCTCTTCAATCTACACACAATACCCCATAATGACAAAGCTTGAAAGGATTTGCAGAGAACAATGAGAGAAACTACCCAAATACAGGGGTGCCAAGCTTGTAGCATCATACCCAAGAAGACTCGAGGCTGTAATCGCTGCCAAAGGTGTTTCAACAAAGCAAAGAGTCTGAATACTTATGTATGTAATGTGATATTTCAGGTTTTTATTTTTAATACATTTGCAAAAAAACGAGGTTTCCTTTGTTATTATGGGGTTTTGTGTGTAGATTGACGGGAAAAAAACATTTAATCCATTTTAGAATAAGGCTGTAACATAACAAAATGTGGAAGAAGTTGAGGGGTCTGAATACTTTCCGAATGCACTGTATTATTACATTATTTAATATCTGAACAATGACTTAAATGACAAGATGCCCTGGGTAAGGGGCTGGGTCTTGGAAAATGGCCACCATGGGACTGAAAGTAGGTGATATGATACAGGTCATTCTCTTGCAAAGGAGATTTTATCTCATTTGTTTAAGTACACATTTTGTTACGTTAAGGCCTTACTCTAAAATGGATTACATCATTGTTTTCCTCATCAATCTACACACAAAATGCCATAATGACAAAGCAAAAACAGGTTTAGACATTTTTGCAAATGTATTAAAAATAAAAAACAGAAATACCTTATTTACATAAGTATTCAGACCCTTTGCTATGAGACTCAAAATTAAGCTCAGGTACATCTTGTTTCCATTGATCAGCCTTGAGATGTTTATACAACTTGATTGGAGTCCACCTGAGGTAAATTCCATTGATTGGACATGATTTGGAAAGGCACACACCTGTCTAAATACGATCCCACAGTTGACAGTGCATGTCAGAGCAAAAACCAAGCCATGTGGTCGAAGGAATTGTCCGTAAAACTCCATGATACGGTTTGTGTCGAGGCACAAATCTGGAACCAAAAACAAAACAATTCTGCAGCATTGAAGGTCCCCAATAACACAGTGGCCTCCATTATTCTTAAATGGAAGAAGTTTGAAACTACCAAGACTCTTCCTAGAGCTGGCCGCCCGGCCAAACTGAGCAATCGTGGGAGAAGGGCCTTGGTAAGGGAGGTGACCAAGAACCCGATAGTCACTGACAGAGCTCCAGAGTTCCTCTGTGGGGATGGGAGAACCTTCCAGAAGGACAATCATATCTGCAGCACTCCACCAATCAGGTCTTTATGGTAGAGTGGCCAGACGGAAGCCACTCCTCAGTAAAAGACACATGACAGCCTGCTTGGAGTTTGCCAAAAGGCCCCTAAAAACAAGATTCTCTGGTCTGATGAAACCAAGATTGAACTCTTTGACCTGAATGCCAAGTGTCACGTCTGGAGGAAACTGGCACCATCCTTACGGAAGCATGGTGGTGGCAGCATCATGCTGTGGGGATGTTTTTCAGCGGCAGGGACTGGGAGACTAGTCAGGATCGAGGGAAAGATGAACGGAGCAAAGTACAGAGAGATCCTTGATGAAAACCTGCTCCAGAGCACTCAGGACCTCAGACAGGGGTGAAGGTTCACCTTCCAACAGGTCAAAGACCCTAAGCACACAGCCACAACAACGCAGGAGTGGCTTCGGGACAAGTCTCTTAATGTTCTTGAGTGGACTAGCCAGAGCCCGGACTTGAACCCGATCAAACATCTCTAGAGGGACCTGAAAATAGCTGTGCATTGACACTCCCCATTCAACCTGACAGAGCTTGAGAGGATCTCCAGAGAGGAATGGGAGAAACTCCCCAAAATACAGGTGTGCCAAGCTTGTATCGTCATACCCAAGAAGACTCAAGGCTGTATTTGCTTCCAAAGGTACTTCAACAAAGTAATGAGTAAAGGATCTGAATATTTATGTATATGTGATATTTCAGTTTTTGTATTATTTCAATTTGTAAAATGTTCTACAAACCTGTTTTTGCTTTGTCATTATTGGGTGTTGTGTGTAGATTGATGAGGGAAAAAAAACATTTCATCCATTTTAAATAAGGCTGTGACATAACAAAATGTGGAAAAAGTCCAGGGGTCTGAATACTTTCGAATGCACTGTAAAAGGTTTGATTTGCAAAACCAACTCCCCTAAAAATTCAGTTCAGGGTGGGGTTTAGAGAAAGGTTTCACCTTTCCCCTGGTGTCAACACTACAGCCATGCTGAACCATAACTGAGAGAGCGGACATTTAGCACGCTAGAGTGGCCGAGCAAGGTGCTGCAGAGAGAGGGGTGTTTGGAGGACTAGATCTCAGGGTCTCCTGCCTCATCTGCCAGGTGTAATGATGGTCTCCACCTGCTGTTTTATGGCCACAGCTGGAGTGGTCTACTCCCATTTGTCCCAGCAGCCCAGAGCGTTCACTCTCTTTCTCTCCATATCTTTCTCTCTCTCTCTCTCGCTCCCCCTGTCCTCTGACTTTCTATCTTTCTCCCATTCCCTCTCGCCCCACTCTCTCCACCTCTCCCTCTTTCTAGCTCTCCAAAAACCTCTCTTTATCTAACCAGTGTCCTCTAACATTCCATCCCTCCCAATTCCTCTCACCACATATCCCCTCTCCCATCCACCACCCTCCTCGCTACACCTCCTCCATCTCTCCTTCTTCTCTTCCTCACCATCCATCTCTTCCAGCCCCCCCTTCCCCCCCCCCCCCCCCCCCCGCATCTCTCTCTAAGGCTCATTGCCTTGATGCTCCTTTTATGGTCAGCACCTCATCTAAACAGTGTGGCCTCATGTGTCTTTGAGGAGGGGGGTGAATTAAATGGGGTGAGGAGAGTGGGGGTAGCCATGAGGGTTTAGGAGTGGGTGAGAGGGTCGAAAGAGGGAAACGTCAGCGGCTCTGCGGAGCAATATGTCACACAGTTGGGCGACAACCTCGGCCCTTTTACCTCACAGCATGTCTTGGTGGGAGGGTGCAGGAGAGGTCGATCAGTGTTGGGGTTCCAATACTCCTGCATGCTCAGTGTAGTTGTAGTGTACATTCCCACTACTTTTCGTGTCCGCCTTTTCCTTTCCACAATCTGTAACTGTCAGTTCTAGTCAAAAGTGCTGCCCCTGCATCTGTTTGTCTTAGTAAATAATTGCCACTGAGATATTTGTATTTTGTGGTAACTGTCCCCAAATGACCGTTTGGACACAGTTAAGAAGAGAGAAGCATTCTGTCCATCTCTGCCCTCAATAATCAGATCTTAAACTGAGTTAAGGTTGACTCAACCAAAGTGTTATGTCGTGCTGTGATGTCCCTATGATGCCACTAAGATTATGTGATATCGTTCAGGGCCTAATCAAGCAATCCCGAGTTGTCCATACTTGAGGTCGGGGATCTCAGCGGACCTTCAGAGCAGGTGTTTCTAGACAACTTCGGATTTGACGGAGGAATATTTAAGTGTGAACAAAAAATAAGGGCAACCCATCATTTCGGGAGAAAAGCTGTAATTACCCGACGGAGGAAAAATCATGATCGCTCTTCAAGCCCGTCAAAAACCCAAGAAGCCTTTTGGGAGAGGCGCTGACTTGACAACATGTCAATATCACTTTGAGCACTTCTGTGCCAAGCTTGTCAGGAAACATCACTTACTCCAACAGTGTTTCCAACAAAAACCAGACAGGTTCAATATCTCATAAGAGCGCTAAGAAATCTTAGGCAGTTGATCTCTGAGACCGCGGGAAGACAATAAAAAAAAGGTAAGACAACACTTCTTTGTTGATCACTGTCAACGCTGATACCGGACCAGACGGCTTGTCTAACTTTTCGGCAGAACCCGTCTGCCTCAGATCTAACGTGGGGAGGGAGTAGAGAAATCGCTTTCCCGCAGTTTACCCCCTGGTTCAGCAGCCTCTTAAATCTGTCACTCGGGCTCTTTTCAGAAGCTGACAGGATGATTGAATAAAAACTTGTATTAACAGTGACAACTTCAGCCGCAGCTTAGCAGACCTGAACAAACAGAACAATCAAGTAGGCAGTCAGTAAAAACAGCTCTACACACAGTACTGCTGCATACAGTATATAAACTAGCAAGGTAAAAGAGGAACTTGAACAAAGCGTAAAAGAAAAGAGGTTAAAAAAAATATTCCTGATGTAAACTGTAGTATTTGCAGATGATTCATGCTCGAGGCCTATTTTTTGTTTACTTATTTATTTATTTATTCCACCTTTATTTAACCAGTTAGGCCAGTTGAGAACACGTTCTCATTTACAACTGCGACCTGGCCAAGATAAAGCAAAGCAGTGCGACAAAAACAACAACACAGAGTTACACATAAACAAACGTACAGTCAATAACACAATAGAAAAATCTATGTACAGTGTGTGCAAATGTAGAAGAGTAGGGAGGTAATGCAAGAAATAGGCCATAGAGGCGAAATAATTACAATTTAGCATTAACACTGGAGTGATGGATGTGCAGATGATGATGTGCAAGTAGAGATACTGGGGTGCAAAAGAGCAAGAGGATAAATAACAATACGTGGATGAGGTAGTAGGGTGTGCTATTTATAGATTGGCTGTGTACAGGTACAGTGATCGGTAAGCTGCTCTGACAGCTGATGCTTAAAATTAGAGAGGGAGATAAGACTCCAGCTTCAGTGATTTTTGCAATTTGTTCCAGTCATTGGCAGCAGAGAACTGGAATGAAAGGCGGCCAAAGGAAGTGTTGGCTTTGGGGATGACCAGTGAAATATACCTGCTTGAGCTCGTGCTATGGGTAGGTGTTGCTATGGTGACCAATGAGCTGAGATAAGGCGGGGTTTTACCTAGCAAAGACTTATAGATGACCTGGAGTCAGTGGGTCTGGCGACGAATATGTAGTGAGGGCCAGCCAACGAGAGCATACAGGTCGCAGTGGTGGGTAGTATATGGGGCTTTGGTGACAAAACGCATGGCACTGTGACAGACCACTCCAGTTTTCCGAGTAGAGTGTTGGAGGCTATTTTGTAAATGAAATCGCCGAAGTCAAGGATTGGTAGCATAGTCAGTTTTACAAGGGCATGTTTGGCAGGATGAGTAAAGGAGGCTTTGTTGCGAAATAGGAAGCCGATTCTAGATTTAATTTTGGATTGGAGATGCTTAATGTGAGTCTGGAAGGAGAGTTTACAGTCTAACCAGACACCTACTGTAGGTATTTGTAGTTGTCCACATATTCTAAGTTAGAACCGTCCAGAGTAGTGATGCTAGTCGGGCGGGTGGGTGAGGGCAGCAATCGGTTGAAGAGCATGCATTTAGTTTTACTAGCATTTAAAAGCAGTTGGAGGCCACGGAATGAGTGTTGTATGGCTTTGAAGCTCATTTGGAGGTTTGTTAACACAGTGTCCAAAGAAGGGCCAGATGTATACAGAATGATGTTGTCTGCGTAGAGGTGGATCAGAGAATCACCAGCAGCAAGAGCAATATCATTGATATATACAGAGAAAAGAGTCGGCCCGAGATTTGAACCCTGTGGCACCCCCATAGAGACTGCCAGAGGTCCGGAAAACAGGCCCTCCGATTTGACACACGGAACTCTATCTGAGAAGTAGTTGGTGAACCAGGCGAGGCAGTCCTTTGAGAAGCCAAGGCTATTGAATCTGCCGATAAGAATGCGGTGATTGACAGAGTTGAAAGCCTTGGCCAGGTCGATGAAGACGGCTGCACAGTACTGTCTTTTATCGATGGCGGATATGATATCATTTAGGACCTTGAGCATGGCTGAGGTGCACCCATGACCAGCTCGGAAACCAGATTGCATAGTGGAGAAGGTACGGTGGGATTCAAAATGGTTGGTGATCCGTTTGTTAACTTGGCTTTCGAAGATTTTAGAAAGGCAGGGCAGGATGGATATAGGTCTATAACAGTTTGGGTCTAGAGCGTCTCCCCCTTTAAAGAGGGGGATGACCGCGGCAGCTTTCCAATCTTTGGGGATCTCAGACGATACGAAAGAGAGGTTGAACAGGCTAGTAATAGGGGTTGCAACAATTTCTGCTGATACTTTTAGAAAGAGAGGGTCCAGATCGGATAGCCCAGCTGATTTGTAGGGATCCAGATTTTGCAGTTCTTTCAGAACATCAGCTGTTGGCCTTATTGAAATTAATATTCGATTATCGTAGATTTATCAGTGATGACAGTGTTACCTAGCCTTAGTGCAGTGGGCAGCTGGGAGGAGGTGCTCTTATTGTCCATGGACTTTACAGTGTCCAAAACCTTTTTGGAATTAATGATACAGGAGGCATATTTCTGTTTGAAAAAGCTAGCCTTAGCTTTTCTAACTGACTGAGTGTATTGGTTCCTAACTTCCCTGAAAAGTTGCATTTCGCGGGGGCTATTCGATGCTAATGCAGAACGCCACAGGATGTTTTGTGCTGGTCAAGGGCAGTCAAGTCTGGGGTGAACCAAGGGCTATATCTGCTCTTAGTTCTACATTTTTTGATTGGGGCATGCTTATTTAAGATGGTGAGGAAAGCACTTTTAAAGAGCAACCAGGCATCCTCTATTGACGGGATGAGGTCAATATCCTTCCAGGACACCCTGGCCAGGTCGATTAGAAAGGCCTGCTCGCTGAAGTGTTTTAGGGAGCGTTTGACATGATGAGGGGTGGTCGTTTGACAGCGGACCCATTACGCACACAGACAATGAAGCAGTGGTCGCTGAGATCCTTGTTGAATAAAGCAGAGGTGTATTTAGAGGGCAAGTTGGTCAGGAGGATATCTATGAGGGTGCCCATGGTTACGGATTTAGGGTTGTACCTGGTAGGTTCCTTGATAATTTGTGTGAGATTGAGGGCATCTACCTCCGATTGTAGGGGGGCCGGGGTGTTAAGCATGTCCAAGTTTAGGTCACCTAACAGTACGAACTCTGAAGATAGATGGGGGCGATCAATTCACAAATGGTGTCCAGGGCACAGCTGGGGACCGAAGTGGGTCTATAACAAGCAGCAACGGGGAGAGACTTGTTTCTGGAAAGGTGGATTTTTAAAAGTAGAAGCTCAACATGTTTGGGCACAGACCTGGATATTATGACAGAACTCTGCAGGTTATCTCTGCAGTAGATTGCAACTCCGCCCCCTTTGGTAGTTCAATCTTGTCGGAAAATGTTATAGTTAGGGATGGACATTTCAGGATTTTTGGTGGCCTTCCTAAGCCAGGATTCAGACACGGCTAGGACATCAGGGTTGGCGGAGTGTGCTAAAGCAGTGAATAAAACAAACTTAGGGAGGAGGCTTCTAATGTTAACATGCATGAAACCAAGGCTTTTACGGTTACAGAAGTTAACAAATGAGAGCGCCTGGGGAATGGGAGTGGTGCTGGAGGCTGCAGGGCCTGGGTTAGCCTCTACATCACCAGGGGAACAGAGGAGGAGTAGGATAAGAGTACGGCTAAAAGGCTATAAGAACTGGTCGTCTAGTGCGTTCGGAACAGAGAGTAAAAGGAGCATATTTCTGGGCGCGGAAGAATAGACTCATGGTATACTGTACAGACAAGGGTATGGTAGGATGTGCGTACAGCGGAGGTAAACCTAGCCATTGAGTAACTGGTGCCTCTAGAGAGGTTTTGTCTCTAGAGGCACCAGTTACAGTTGAAGTCGGAAGTTTACATACACCCTAGCCAGAGCTGGTGTAACTGAGTCAGGTTTGTAGGCCTCCTTGCTCGCAAACACTTTTTCAGTTCTGCCCACAAATGTTCTATAGGATTGAGGTCAGGGCTTTGTGATGGCCACTCCAATACCTTGACTTTGTTGTCCTGAAGCCATTTTGCCACAACTTTGGAAGTATGCTTGGGGTCATTGTCCATTTGGAAGACCCATTTGCGACCAAGCTTTAACTTCCTGACTGATGTCTTGAGATGTTGCTTCTATATATCCACATAATTTTCCATCTTCATGATGCCATCTATTATGTGAAGTGCACCAGTCCTTCCTGCAGCAAAGCACCCCCACAACATGATGCTGCCACCCCCGTGCTTCACAGTTGGGATGGTGTTTTTTAGCTTGCAAGCCTCCCCCTTTTTCCTCCAAACATAATGATGGTCATTATGGCCAAACGGTTCTATTTTTGTTTCACACATGTGCAGTTGCAAACCGTAGTCTGTCTTTTTTATGGCGATTTTGGAGCAGTGGCTTCTTCCTTGCTGAGTGGCCTTTCAGGTTATGTCGATATAGGACTCGTTTTACTGTGGATATAGATACTTTTGTACCGGTTTTCCTCCAGCATCTTCACAAGGTCCTTTGCTGTTGTTCTGGGATTGATTTGCACTTTTCGCACCAAAGTACATTCATCTCTAGGAGACAGAACGCATCTTCTTCCTGAGTAGTATTACGGCTGTGTGGTCCCATTTTGTTTATACTTGCGTACTATTGTTTGTACAGATGAACGTGGTACCTTCAGGCATTTGGAAATTGCTCCCAAGGATGTACCAGACTTGTGGAGGTCTACAATTTATTTTCTGAGGTCTTGACTGATTTCTTTTGTTTTTCCCATGATGTCAAGCAAAGAGGCACTGAGTTTGAAGGTAGGCCTTGAAATACATCCACAAATATACCTCCAATTGACTCAAATCATGTCAATTAGCCTATCAGAAGCTTCTAAAGCCATGACATACTTTTCTGGAATTTTCCAAGCTGTTTAAAGGCACAGTCATCTTAGTGTATGTAAACTTCTGACCCACTGGAATTGTGATAATCTGTCTGTAAACAATTGTTGGAAAAATTGCTTGTGTCATGCACAAAGTAGATGTCCTAACCGACTTGCCAAAACTATAGTTTGTTAACAAGAAATTTGTGGAGTGGTTGAAAAACGAGATTTAATGACTCCTACTTAAGTGTATGCAAACTTCCGAATTCAACTGTAAGCCAGGTGAGGTCACCGCATGTATGGGGGTTTAACAAAAGGGCTATCTAAGTCATATTGGGCAGGGCTAGGGGCTCTACAGTGAAATTAGATAGCAATAGACAAGGCATATTGACATTTGGGAGAGGCATGTGTTGCTGAGTGATCATTGGGTCTTGTCATTATGTGTGTGTGTGTGTGTGTGTGTATGTGTGTATCCATTCAAGTGTTTTAAGATTTCCATATTTAGCTGCACACACTGAGGTGGAGCCATCGGTCTCCAGGGGCGACAGCGCTTCTTGACTGTGATTCGTCCCCTGGACTATTACACATGCTGAATAAACACTGTGCTGACTGTTTGAGCCACACCTCCTCATCACAGCAGATGAACTGAAGGAAGCTTGTTAGGGTCAGAGTTAACACGTACGCTGTCAATAATACCAAAATTAGAATGTGCTTCAAAATAGTTTTTACTTGCCACTATCCTGCTGCTTGAAGTAAAGCACTATCTGACAAATGTTGCTGAATTATGTTGTCACGTTCCTGACCTGTTTTCTGTTAGTTTTGTATGTGTTAGTTGGTCAGGACGTGAGTTTGGGTGGGCAGTCTATGTTTTCTGTTTCTATGTTGGTTTAAAGGGTGACCTGATATGGCTCTCAATTAGAGGCAGGTGGTTTTCATTTCCTCTGATTGAGAGTCATATTAAGGTAGGTGTTTTCACACTGTTTGTTGGTGGGTGGTTGTCTCCTGTGTCTGTGTTATGTTACGCCACATGGGACTGTTTCGGTTTTGTTTGTTCGTTTGTTCGGTTTATGTAGTCTGTTCCTGTTTTCATGCGTTCTTCGTTATACGTAAATTCTTATGTTCAGGTGCGTCTACGTCGTTTATTGTTTTGTAGTTAATCAAGTATAGTTCGTTTTTGTGTCTTGTTCAATAAATATCATGTCATCACACAACGCTGCATTTTGGTTCAATCCCTGCTCCTCCTCTTCGGATGAAGAGGAGGAGGAAAGCCGTTACAGAACCACCCACCGATCCAGAACCAAGCAGCGTGAGTTCGAGCAGTGGACATGGGAGGACGTGTTAAATGGAAAAGGTTGCTACACATGGGAGGAGATCCGAGCTGGAAGAGATCGCCTTCCATGGGAACAGCTGGAGGCGATTAGGAGAGCGGAGGCAACGGGAGAGAGAGACCGGATTTATGAAGGTATGCGGCTAGCACGGAAGCCCGTGAAGAAACCCCAAAAATTTCTTGGGGGGGGGGGCTAAGAGGTAGTGGGCCAAGGGCAGGTAGGAGACCTGCGCCCACTTCCCAGGCTAACCGTGGAGAGCGGGAGTACGGGCAGACGCCGTGTTACGCAGTAGAGCGCACGGTGTCTCCTGTACGTGTATAGCCCGGTGCGGGTTATTCCACCTCCCCGCACTGGTAGGGCTAGATTGGGCATTGAGCCAGGTGCCATGATGCCGGCTCAACGCGTCTGGTCTCCAGTGCGTCTCCTCGGGCCGGCATACATGGCACCAGCCTTACGCATGGTGTCCCCGGTTCGCCTACATAGCCCGGTGCGGGTTATTCCACCTCCCCGCACTGGTCGGGCGACGGGGAGCATTCAACCAGGTAAGGTTGGGCAGGCTCGGTGTTCAAGGGAACCAGTACGCCTGCACGGTCCGGTATTTCCGGCACCACCTCCCCGCCCCAGTCCAGTTCCACCAGTGCCTACACCACGTAACAGGCTTCCAGTGTGTCTCCAGAGCCCTGTTCCTCCTCCACGCACTCGTCCTATGGTGCGTGTCTCCAGCCCAGTGCCTCCAGTTCCGGCACCACGCACTAAGCCACCTGTGCGTCTCCAGAGCCCTGTACACACTGTTCCTTCTCCCCGTACTCGTCCTGATGTGCGTGCCCTCAGCCCGGTGCCACCAGTGCCGGTACCACGCACCAGGCAAATAGTACGCTTTGAGAGTCCAGTGTGCCCTGTCCCTGCTCCCCGCACTAGCATGAAGGTGCGTGTCCTTAGCCCGGTGCCTCCAGTTCCGGCACCACGCACCAGGTCTACAGTGCGTCTCATCCGGCCAGAGCCATCCGTCTCACCAGCGCCATCTGAGCCATCCGTCTCCCCAGTGCCGTCTGAGCCATCCGTCTGCCCAGTGCCGTCTGAGCCATCCGTCTGCCCAGTGCCGTCTGAGCCATCCGTCTGCCCAGTGCCGTCTGAGCCATCCGTCTGCCCAGTGCCGTCTGAGCCATCCGTCTGCCCAGTGCCGTCTGAGCCATCCGTCTGCCCAGTGCCGTCTGAGCCATCCGTCTGTCCCGAGCCATTAGAGCCGCCCGTCTGTCCCGAGCCGTCAGAGCCGTTAGTCAGTCAGGAGCCGCTAGAGCCATTCGTCAGTCAGGATCTGCCAGAGCCGCCAACCAGACAGGATCTGCCAGAGCCGCCAACCAGACAGGATCTGCCAGAGCCGCCAACCAGACAGGATCTGCCAGAGCCGCCAACCAGACAGGATCTGCCAGAGCCGCCAGCCAGCCATGAGCGTCCAGAGCCGTCAGCCAGCCATGAGCAGCCAGAGCCGTCAGCGAGCCATGAGCGTCCAGAGCCGTCAGCCAGCCATGAGCGTCCAGAGCCGTCAGCCAGCCATGAGCGTCCAGAGCCGTCAGCCAGCCATGAGCGTCCAGAGCCGTCAGCCAGCCATGAGCGTCCAGAGCCGTCAGCCAGCCATGAGCGTCCAGAGCCGTCAGCTAGTCATGAGCGTCCAGAGCTGCCATGTATCCAGAACTGCCCCTCAGTCCAGAGCTGTCTCTCTGTCCGGAGCTGCCCTTCAGTCCGGAGTTGCCCCTCTATCCTGAGCTACCTCTCTATCCTGACCTACCTCTCTGTCCTGAGCTACTTTGTCCCAGAGCTGTCCCTTATTTTTGTGTTGCCTCTTATATTAGGTGGGTGGAATAGGAGGGTGGTCATTCTGAGGGGGAGAAGTAAGCTGGGATTGACTATGGTGGGGTGGGGACCTCGCCCAGAGCCTGAGCCACCACCGTGGTCAGATGCCCACCCTGACCCTCCCCTAGACTTTGTGCTGGTGCGCCCGGAGTTCGCACCTTAAGGGGGGGGTTATGTCACGTTCCTGACCTGTTTTCTGTTAGTTTTGTATGTGTTAGTTGGTCAGGACGTGAGTTTGGGTGGGCAGTCTATGTTTTCTGTTTCTATGTTGGTTTAAAGGGTGACCTGATATGGCTCTCAATTAGAGGCAGGTGGTTTTCATTTCCTCTGATTGAGAGTCATATTAAGGTAGGTGTTTTCACACTGTTTGTTGGTGGGTGGTTGTCTCCTGTGTCTGTGTTATGTTACGCCACATGGGACTGTTTCGGTTTTGTTTGTTCGTTTGTTCGGTTTATGTAGTCTGTTCCTGTTTTCATGCGTTCTTCGTTATACGTAAGTTCTTATGTTCAGGTGCGTCTACGTCGTTTATTGTTTTGTAGTTAATCAAGTATAGTTCGTTTTTGTGTCTTGTTCAATAAATATCATGTCATCACACAACGCTGCATTTTGGTTCAATCCCTGCTCCTCCTCTTCGGATGAAGAGGAGGAGGAAAGCCGTTACATATGTGGTAAAAGGTAAATACATTTGATTGATTGAGTGATTGACACTACATTTTTCAAAAGCACTGTCGGTCAAAATATTTTCTGACCAAATTCGACACTCTCTCATTGACCTCGACACAAAAACTCCTCGCTTCATGGGATTATTTTCGTGGACAGATATTGGGCTGAGTAAAATCTCTCACTTCGCTTCCTCCTCTGGTTTGATATTCTTAATCTGATGGAAGATTGTGAATATTCAATCAATAAAGGCTCTCTTTTGTACTTGAGGAGGAAATTCTTCTTTGGGTTTGTCACGCCCTGACCTTAGAGATCCTTTTTATGTCTCTATTTTGGTTTGGTCAGGGCGTGAGTTTGGGTGGGCATTCTATGTTTTGTGTTCTATGTTTTCTATTTGTGTGTTTGGCCGGGTGTGGTCCTCAATCAGAGGCAGCTGTCTATCGTTGTCCCTGACTGAGAACCATACTTAGGTAGCCTTTTCCCACCTGTGTTTTGTGGGTAGCTGTTTTCTGTTTTGTGTTGCTGCACCTGACAGGACTGTTTCGTTTTCGTTCATTTTCTTTGTTATTTTGTTTAGTGTTCTGTTTAAATAAAAATAACATGAACACTTACCACGCTGCGCTTTGGTCCACACCTAATTCAACAGACGATCGCTACAGGGTTGCACTATATCAATATTGTTGGTTATAATGTATTAAAATGGAGCCTTGTGTCAGAGCAAACACTGAAGAGCAATGAAATAAGCCAAAAACACAGTCAAAAAGTATTTGATATTTACAAAATGGACACCTTTCATGAAATGGAAGAACTAATTTGGCTAACTCACTTGAAATGTGAGGGAAAATGCATTTATCATGTAGTGCAGGTGGTGCTTACAGGCCCAGTGCAGTCAAAAATGTGATTTTCCTGTGTTTTATATACATTTCCACACTATGAGTTTGGAATAATACTCCAAAAATGATGACAATGCCATTGTAGTGTAAAAGCTGTTTAGAAAAAAAATTCTGCCTGTGTTGGTGGGATGGAGTTTTGGGCATCCATGAGATAAATTAGTTAATAGACCAATAAGAAAGAGTTCCAAGCCTAATTTTCCCTTCCCCATTCAGATCACTCCCAGACAGTCCTAGCAAAATCCTAGCTTAAGAAATTGCCCTCTTTTTTTGTGTGGGGGACAATCTTAATTGAAAACAATCACAGTAAGGTACTTCATTTTTACCCATAAATGATTTGATATTGAAATAAAAACATCTGCATTGGTGCTTTAACAACCATCTCAATCCATGAATACATTAAAATTGAGGTTCCCTTTAACAAGGTATTTTAGCAGTCAAGATGTTTGGGCAAAGTTGGAAATACGTTGCTCAATCATTCATTTCCCAGGATAAATCATTATTGAGCAGATTTCCAGAGAAACCTTACCAACAACATACTACACACACTCAGCAGGGTAGCCTACAATTTATTGTTTCGGTTCTTGTTGCCATACCATAATTAATGCAACAAAATGTTACCATAGCACAATGCACTTGGTAGCACCAATAATAAGTACAAAGGTGCATACTGGTTTTACTACATTATGTACCACGCACACAGACAGTGTGGTGAAGGCGCAACAGCGCCTCTTCAACCTCAGGACGTTTAAAAAATGTGGCTTGTCACCGAAAACCCTCACTAACTTTTACAGGTGCAAAATTGAGAGTATCCTGTCGCGCTGTATCACGGTCGGGTACGGCAACTGCACCGCCCACAACAGCAGGGCTCTACAGAGGGTGGTGCGGTCTGCCCTCCAGGACACCTACAGCACCCGATGTCGCAGGAAGGCAAAAAAGATAATCAAGGACAATAACCACCCGAGCCACTGCCTGTTCACCCCGCTTCCATCCAGAAGGCGAGGTCAGTACAGGTGCATCAAAGCTGGGACAGAGAGATTGATAAACAGCTTCTATCTCAAGGACATCAGATTGTTTAACAGCCACCACTAGCACAGAGAGGCGGCTGCCTACCTACAGACTTGATATCATTAGCCATTTTAATAAATGGAACACTAGTCACTTTAATAATGCCACTTTAAGAATGTTTACATATCTCACATTACTCATCTCATATGTATATACTGTATACTGTATCCTTCACTATCTATTATTTACTATCTATTGCATCTTAGCCGCACTGTCACTGCTCATCCATATATTTTATACTTATATATTATTATCCCATTCCTTTACTAGATTGTGTGTATTAGGTTTTGTTGTGGAATTTGTTAGATATTAGGTTTTGTTGTGGAATTGTTAGATATCACCGGTTAGATACTGCTGCACTGTCGGATCTAGAAGGATAAGCATTTCGCTACACTCGCAATAACATCTGCCAACCATGTGTATGTGACCAATTTGATTGGAGTAATTATTAAATAAAGAGTGAGGGAGATAGTGTGTGTGTTGGTCACTAATAAAGTGAACATCCCACATGCTTTGAGATCACACATTTTTCTGTTGCCAATTAACAGCCGATCTGAAAACAACAGTTTATTTTGCTCTTCAGCTTTCCTTGTCTCAAGTGGGTCCTATTCCTATCTGTGTTCCCAGTGGGTCCTATTCCTATCTGTGTTCCCAGCGAATGACCTGCCACTTTCGCAACACATTGAAACTGACTTTTTTCATTGATTTTACATTTACTTGAAACTTTAGGCTATTCTTCATCGTATTAGAGCCCTTTGGGTGAAGTTAAGTTGGCATTTAGGACTGCAGTGCTTTAAATCTTAACTGCAGGCCTTTTATAGAAAAAGCCAATCCCAGGAGCTATGGAGCTTTAGTTTTTATCCCCGGGCTCTGATTTATTTGATTTCAGAGGAAGTTTTGCTAAGCGTGCTTATAGCACATCACTGATGAATGATTTAGTAGGAAGAGGGAGTCCAGTCAGTGAGAGAAAGTCAAAAGACAAATTCTTGTCTCATCCCTTAAATTTTCCTTGCCACAACATATCTGTCATATGTTCCTTTAAAAGGGCTACTAAGTAAATACATTTGATTGATTGAGTGATTGACACATTACATTTTTCAAAAGCACTGTTGGTCCAATTCGATCACTTCAAGTGGTATTCAGCATGCCACTATGCTGCTGCTTGAAGTAAAGTACTATTTGATAAATGTTTCTGTAAAAAGGGCTACAAAGTAAATATATGTGATTGATAGATTAACACTTTACATTTTTCAAAAGCACTTTGGGCCCAATTGGATCACACCGAAACAAGTGGTATTTGGAATATTAGGGTAGAGAAGAGCCATGTCAAGGAGGATGGATCTCCACACTTCCTTACTTTGTAAGAGTGCAGTTACATTAAGACACAGTGCATTCTCTGTAGGAAGTAGGAAACCAAAACTTCAATAAACTGCAAAGAGTAATTGGCTACTTTATTGTTGTTTCAAGTGTTCCTCCAAAGCCCTTAAGGAACCACTTTAATCTTTATCTTTGAGCTTGCTTGTCAAGAGGCATATCTCAAATTTCCTATAGAACTTAATATTCCAATATGCCTAAAGACAATCCTTTGTTAAAAGGAAAAAAGACCATCCTTTTCAGCTTTGGGGTACTAAATGATACTAAAAAAGAAGCACTGGTAAATTGCGATTAAGAGAGTGATTCTGTACGTGGTACATATCGCGACAAATGGTCACACTAAAGTCTCATTAGCAACAAATATTTATTTATTGTGATATTAAATCGTTTGGAGTCTGACTTTTTTCCTCCTTCACCAATTAAGGGATGAGACAAGAATTTGTCTTTGGACTTTCTCTCACTGTATGGGCTTCTTCTTCCCTACTAAATCATTCAGCAGTGATGTGCTATAAGCACGCTTAGCAAAACTTCCTCTGAAATCAAATAAATCAGAGCCTGGGGTAAAAACTAAAGCTCCATAGCTCCTGGGATTAGCTTTTTCTATAAAAGGCCTGCAGTTAAGATTTACATTTACATTTACATTTAAGTCATTTAGCAGACGCTCTTATCCAGAGCGACTTACAAATTGGTGCATTCACCTTATGATATCCAGTGGAACAGCCACTTTACAATAGTGCATCTAAATCTTTTAAGGGGGGGGGGGGGGGGGTAGAAGGATTACTTTATCCTATCCTAGGTATTCCTTAAAGAGGTGGGGTTTCAGGTGTGATTTAAAGCACTGCAGTCCTAAATGCCAACTTAACTTCACCCAAAGGGCTCTAATACGATGAAGAATAGCCTAAAGTTTCAAGTAAACGTAAAGTCAACGAAAAAAGTCAGCTTCAATGTGTTGTGAAAGGGACTGGTCATTCGTTGGCAACGCAGATAGGAATAGGACCCACTGGGAACACAGATAGTAATAGGACCCACTTGAGACAAGGAAAGCTGAAGAGCAAAATAAACTGTTGTTTTCAGGTCGGCTGTTAATTGGCAACAACAAAATGTGTGATCTCAAAGCATGTGGGATGTTCACTTTATAATAGTTAGCGACCAACACACACACTATCTCCCTCACTCTTTATTAACTTCTTGAGCCTATGGGGGCGCCATTTCGACTTTGTAAAAATGAGTTCCCAAATTAAACTGCCTCGTACTCAATTCTTGCTCGTACAATATGCATATTATTATTCCTATTGGATAGAAAACACTCTCTAGTTTCTAAAACCGTTTGAATTATTTCTCTGAGTGAAACAGAACTCATTCTGCAGCACATTTCCTGTCAGGGAGTGAGATTTCAGAAATCGAGGTCCCTGTTCTGAGGCCAGTTTATAAGTCCCCATGTAAGCCATCGGGCTACATGCACTGCATACGTCTTCCTCTAGATGTCAGTAAGCGGGGAGATTTTGAATGGAGTGGATTGCGCAATCTGGGGCCCTTTATAAGACCGTGGAACGGAAGTACCGTCCTTTTCAACGGTGCGCCTGACGCAAGAAGATATCACAATGGCGTCCTGCAAACGCTTTCGTTTTAGTAGTTCTATATCTCCGGTCATGTTTTTATTCGTTATAGGTGTTAAAGACATCATAAGGTAGTTAATTTAAACCGACTTATAGCAGTTTATAGCAGTTTATTGCGATTTTCTGGGATTTCTTTGTCATGCGCGTTCACGAGTTGGACACCTCTCCAGTTGGTGGCTAACATTAGCGGCTATTTCGACCGGACAAGAGGACATCTTTCAACCCAAAGACGATTGTTCTGGAGAAAGGAACCCTTGCCCAAGATTCTGATGGAAGCCCAGCTAATAGTAAGCAGTCTTTATGCTGTTAATTCGTACTTATGTTGACAAATGTCAAATAATTATTCCGCCATGAATTATGGTGCGGTCTCGCTTTAGCGCACGCTGTATGCTTGAAGTAACGTTAATTTAAAAAATGTAACCCAGCGATTGCATTAAGAACTAATTTGTCTTTCAATTGCTGTCCAACCTGTATTTTTTAGTCAAGTTTTGGAATAGTTACTGATTAGAATAGGTGCCTCTTCAAAGATTTCTCCTGCCATTTTCTGGGCAGCTTTGCTACTTTTCTCATTGTATAACCACGATTTGTGCCGCTAAATATGCACATTTTCGAACAAACTCTATATGCATTGTGTAATACGATGTTATAGGACTGTCATCTGAAGAATTCTGAGAAGGTTAGTGAAAAAATTAATATCTTTTGGTGGTTTATACGTAATCGCTACGTTTGGCCAGAATCAATGCTGTTGTGATGTTTGCTATTGTGGTATGCTAATATAACGCTATATTGTGTTTTCGCTGTAAAACACTTAGAAAATCTGAAATATTGTCTGGATTCACAAGATCTGTGTCTTTCAATTGCTGTACGCTGTGTATTTTTAAGAAATGTTTTATGATGAGTAATTAGGTAATACACGTTGCTCTCTGTAGTTATTTTAGTCACTTTGCTGAGAGTTGTGATGGTGGCTGCAATGGTAAACTATGATTTATACCTGAAATATGCACATTTTTCTAACAAAACATATGCTATACAATAAATATGTTATCAGACTGTCATCTGATGAAGTTGTTTCTTGGTTAGTGGCTATTTATATCTTTATTTGGTCGAATTTGTGATAGCTACTGATGGAGTAAAAAACTGGTGGAGTAAAAAAAGTGGTGTCTTTTGCTAACGTGGTTAGCTAATAGATTTACATATTGTGTCTTTCCTGTAAAACATTTTAAAAATCAGAAATGATGGCTGGATTCACAAGATGTGTATCTTTCATCTGGTGCCTTGGACTTGTGATTTAATGATATTTAGATGCTAGTATTTACTTGTGACGCTATGCTAGGCTATGCTAGTAGCTTTTCTACTGATGGGGGTGCTCCCGGATCCGGGTTTGGGAGGTGTTAGAGGTTAAATAATTACTCAAATAATGTAGTAAAACCAGTATACACCTCTGTACTTATTATTGGTGCCACCAAGTGCATTGCACTATGGTAACATTTTATTGCCTTAATTATGGTATGGCAAAAGCAACAACAGCAAGAACAAATTGTAGGCTACCCTGCTGAGTGTGTGGAGTATGTTGTTGGTAAGGTTTCTTTGGAAATCTGCTCAATAATGATGCATCCTGGGAAATTAATGATTGAGCAACGTATTTCCAACTTTGCCCAAACATCTCGACTGCTACAATACCTTGTTAAAGGGAACCTCAATTTTAATGCATTCATGGTTTGAGATGGTTGTTAAAAGCCCAATGCAGACGGCGGTCCAGAGCCTCCGGCGACGATCTGCAGTCCAGAGCCTCCGGCGGTGGTTCCCGGTTCAGAGCCTCCGGCGGTGGTTCCCGGTTCGGAGCCTCCGGCGATGATCCACGGTCCGGTGCCTCCAACGATGAAGCCTCCAGCCACGGTCAGCGGTCCAGAGCCTCCGGCGACAGTCGGCGGTCCGGAGCCTCCGGCGACGGTCGGCGGTCCGGAGCCTCCGGCGACGGTCGGCGGTCCGGAGCCTCCGGCGACGATCTGCAGTCCGGAGCCTCCGGCGGTGGTTCCCAGTTCAGAGCCTCCGGCGATGATCCATGGTCCGGTGCCTCCAGCGATGAAGCCTCCAGCGACGGTCGGCGGTCCAGAGCCTCCAGCGACGGTCGGCGGTCCAGAGCCTCCAGCGACGGTTGGCGGTCCAGAGCTTTCAGCAGGGGTTCTCAGTCCAGAGCCTTCAGCAGGGGATCTCGGTCCAGAGCCTTCAGCAGGGGATCTCGGTCCAGAGCCTTCAGCAGGGGATCTCGGTCCAGAGCCTTCAGCAGGGGATCTCGGTCCAGAGCCTCCTGCGACGATCTACGGTCTGGTTCCTCCGGCGACGATCCACGGTCCGGGGCCTCCAGAGACGACCCACGGTCCGGAGCTTCCGGCGACGATCCACGGTCCGGGGCCTCCAGAGATGACCCACGGTCCGGAGCTTCCAGAGCTGCATCCAGAACCGGAGCCGCCACCAAGGGTAGATGCCCACCCGGACCCTGCCCTATAGGTTCAGGTTTGCGGCCAGGACTCCGCACCTTTCGGGGGGGGGTACTGTCACGCCCTGACCTTAGATATCTCTGTTTTTCTATATGTTTTGGTTAGTTTTGTATGTCTAGGGGTTTTGTATGTCTAGGGGTTTTGTATGTCTATGTTGGCCTGATATGGTTCCCAATCAGAGACAGCTGTTTATTGTTGTCTCTGATTGGGGATCATATTTAGGTAGCCATTTTCCTCGTTTGTGTTGTGGGATCTTGTCTACATTGAGTTGCCTGAGTGCACACCTGTAGCGTCACGTTTCGTTTGGTTGTTTGTTGTTTTGTTAGGTGAGTTTCAGTTGATGAAAATTATGTGTAAGTCTACTCACGCCGTGCCTTGGTCTCATCTTTACGATGATCGTGACAATCGTTTTGGAAGCCAACTACCCCGGGATCCCAGAGTTCTAATAGTAATACTCCAGGGGCTTTATTGTTTGTGAAAATAATCCTGCTCTCCAAGATATGGTAGAAACAGTAAACATGCTAAATAAATCATGTTTTTTTCTCCCCTCCTTCTTTCCCTTTAAAAAAAATATGGACCCATGGGCGGCCTCGTCTCCGAGGCCCCATGCGGCGCTGTCTTTTTGAAAGCAAACCTGAGCGGATGGGCCAACAACGCCTGTTTCATCTAGTCATCCAGGGCCTGACGAGATCTGACTGGCCCGGTCCCGAGTGAGATCTCAGAGTCAAGGCTCGCCACGGCAATCCATCGGCCTCCATAAACAAACAGAGCCAAACGTCATCAGATGTTGGCTTGCATTTAACCGGTGGACGTTCTGGAAAAAAATAAAACAAAAAAAAGTGTTGGTGCTTGTTCTGAGCAGTGGAAGGTGTGGTGGTAGATTTAGCTTTGATTTTAGAAGAGTTGGATGTAAATATGTGAAGTGGAGACTTATAGAATTTGAGGTTAAGTCGGTCTTTTGGATGCTCAACGTCAGTGTGGCAATATATTCTGTCAATTTCCATAAAACACCAGTGGATGAGCCACACAATTTCTCTTGAAAGACTGGCTATTGGAAGTGTCTGTCTGTCTGTGTCTGAAATCTAATGTGGCACCTACTTTTTGGAGAGAACCCTTGAGGCGGATGGGTGTAGTAATAATCAAACCTCATCCTTCAAACGTAAGGTCTAATTCCCGACCATTAAACCAACCTCTCAATAACACCGTATTCTCCACATCACAAACCCTCCACAGCATCCCGACTACAGACAGACGCATCCGGAACCTTTTAAAGCCACAATCCCTCAGTTCATCTATAAAGAAACAGAACGGCCCCATTTAAGTTGCAGAGTGCTTGCCAAAAGTCTACTTGGAGACAAATCTGTAATTTAAAATAAGCATTCGCCCATTAAGGTAAGTAAAAAAAAATTTAAAAAAAGGAAGACCGCAAGGTATGCAAATGATGGTGACGACAGAGGCGACTTTGCGATGCGGCAGCGATTTATCGCCGAGGCTGGAAATACACTCCTCTCCATCCTTAGCATATTCTAATAAAGCCCCGCTATGCAAATGAGGCTGCCCTTTTCCTTCACTTCCACCGTTAAGTTCATCTTCCAAACAGGAGGAATGAGTGCATATGAAAGGTTTGTGTGAGCACAAACACAAACATGTATGCACGGACCGCATATGCGAGCGCACACATGCAACACACATTGATACACACACATGGTACATGTGTATGCATCAATGTGTGCCTATGGTGCACATACATACACACACACACACACACGACAGATGGCAAGCGTGCAAAAAATACACCCCTATGCATACATTAATAAAACAAATGCTGTGAGTCACCAATCAATAATAAAAAATACAAAAAACAGAAAGTAATTCTTATTTATACTATATTTTTCAGTCTAAAACGACATGCGTTAGCTTCCTAACTATGATACTGTACTTAAGAAGGACCCGAGGTAGAGACTGTCTTTATACTACCCGAGGTAGAGACTGTCTTTATACTACCCGAGGTAGATACTGTCTTTATACTACCCTAGGTAGAGACTGTCTTCATACTACCCGAGGTAGAGACTGTCTTTATACCACCCGAGGTAGATACTGTCTTTATACCACCCGAGGTAGATACTGTCTTTATACTACCCGAGGTAGAGACTGTCTTTATACTACCCGAGGTAGATACTGTCTTTATACTACCCGAGGTAGATACTGTCTTTATACTACCCGAGGTAGATACTGTCTTTATACTACCCGAGGTAGAGACTGTCTTTATACTACCCGAGGTAGATACTGTCTTTATACTACCCGAGGTAGAGACTGTCTTTATACTACCCGAGGTAGATACTGTCTTCATACTACCCGAGGTAGATACTGTCTTCATACTACCCTAGGTAGATACTGACTTTATACTACCCGAGGTAGATACTGTTTTTATACTACCCTAGGTAGATACTGTCTTTATACTACCCGAGGTAGATACTGTCTTTATACTACCCGAGGTAGATACTGTCTTTATACCACCCGAGGTAGATACTGTCTTTATACCATCCGAGGTAGATACTGTCTTTATACTACCCGAGGTAGAGACTGTCTTTATACTACCCGAGGTAGAGGAAAAAATATATATACTAATAAATAAATAAATATAAAATCAAACCAGGCTCAGCATAAGAAGAAGAGAGAGTAATTGACAGAAAGCCAAACAGCCCAGTTGCACATACCCTTACAATGACTTGGCAATGACAATGGCTTGTAAAAGTGAGACATAAATATTGAAATATTGAAATGAAAGATGCTGCCTGCCACACAGTGGTGCATGGAGGGAGATGGGCATAAGGGCTGAGCCAGGTGCCAAGGCCTCAATCATGGATATCACGTACATGTAGACAAAAACACACGCACACAAGCGCACACTCACTGCCCTATGTAAATACATGTGCCCCCCCCACAATATCTCACACACACACACACACACAAACCAACGCTCTCTCTCCCTTTCCCTTGCTGTATTCACTACACCCCCCCCCCCCACACACACACACACCCACCCACCCCACCACACACTCTCTCCCTTTCCTTCGCTTTACTCTTTCCTACACTCACTCCCCACCCCTCACACACACATGCACCCTACTACACACACACACACACACACACACACACACAGACACAGACACAGACACAGACACACACACACACACACACACACACACACACACACACACACACACACACACACACACACACACACACACACACACACACACACACACACACACACACACACACACACACACACACACACACACACACACACCAGACAGTTATGGATAGGAAACATTACTAGGCAGTGGTAATTAAAACAAAAACTAATACTGGCCCTATGGATGGAAGAGTCTTCTAGCCAGACATCATTAATCAATGCCCGTGTCGCCAGGCGTCAGATGAGCCTCTATACACCTACTGGTATTTAAAAATACACTGTCTGTGAATAATGGTAATATATACTATTTGTTAGGTGCCCTTTCATGCACACTTAAAATCACTTTACATTAAAAAAAAGTATGTCCATGACATGGATTTAGTCTATGGGTTCTTTACATGTTTATGCCATCTGCTGGGGATAGTTGTACTGTATGTATTGCTGATTTCTAACCATTAGTATTTTTGGGGGATGATTCAAATGCTTTGCAAGACATTGACAAACTCAAAAATAAAAGATGCACACAACCAAACAAATTCACACACACACACACATAAATTCACACACAGACACACACACGCTTGTGTGTACGTGTGTGTATGTTAGAGAAAAGGGCAATTGAGTACCAGAGTTCAGCTCGTGAGAAGACAGAGCCACTCACCAAGGGTCTCACTCTGCCAACACTGAGTCACCTTCGGTTGAAACACACACACACACACACACACACACACACACACACACACACACACACACACACACACACACACACACACACACACACACACACACACACACACACACACACACACACACACACACACACACACAAGCCAGTCGGTCGGTCATACACTGACACCCACTGGGACACGGCTCCATTCTTTCACATCAGAGAAAGACAGATGGAGGGTGTGTGAAAGAGGAAAAGAATAAACAACAGGGAGGAGAAATAGGGAGGATCATGCTGGAGAGAATGGACAGAGAGAAAGAGTAGAATAAAAATGAAGAGTGAAAAGGGGGAGTTGGAGTGAATAAAGTGAGAAAAAATATCTCTGCCTTAAACAATGTTCATTCTTTTTCCCTATTTTCACTCCCTGTAACTGCCTCAACAAAACAGCCGCTATTTAAACACAAAGTACACAGATTATAAGTCTTTCTGTACCATAGTTTCTGCTAAATTAATACAATAAAAGAGAAATATGAGAAAAAAAGTGAGAGCGAAACTGATCGACACAAAGTGAAGCAGCCACCTGCCACTGGCAAAAACAAAATGACGGCGCAAACAGAGAGAAAGAGAGACAAGGACAGCCTGGAAAGACAAGCGAGAGGGAGCCTGAGCAGAGTGAGAGAGAGGCTGGTGTGAGAGACTGATCGCCGCTGATCTCCGACGATAAGCAGGCCTGACAAGAGGCGAGCACGCCGCAGCTCCAACACTAATTGGCCGTGAGAGGTGACCCGCTACAAGGCGGCCCTCGCTCAGCTCCTATCGGCCTTGCCGTGCCGCCGTCGACCTGATCGCTCATGACACCAGACAGCCAGCCGTCAACCCAAGCCCAGCCACAAGCCAACAGCCGGGTGCTATCGAGAGAGGATGGGGATGGGGGGGTGAGAGAAAGTGTGCGTGAGAATGGGTGAGACAAACAAATAGGGATAGAGGGATGAGTGAAAGAGAGAAGGGGGAGAGAGAAAGAGGGAAGTGGGAGAGGCAGAGTGAGAGAAAAAGAGTGTGCAGGTGCTAGAAAGAGTGAGAGATGGTGAGAGATAAAATACTGAGAGATAGACAGAGTGGATGGGGGTGGTTATAGCGACAGTTATAATGGTATTCTGGCGTACACATTTCAGTGAGAAACTAAAATAAAAAGTGTGTGTGTGTGCATATGTGTGTGTGTGTGTGTGTGTGTGTGTGTCAGAGCAGCTGTCTAAGGCACTGCATCTCAGTGCAAAAGGTGTCACTACAGTCCCTGGTTCAAATCCAGGCTGTGTCACATCCGGCCGTGATTGGGAGTCCCATAGGGAGGCACACAATTAGCCTAGCGATGTCCAAGGTTTGGCCGGGGGAGGCCGTCATGTTCTTAACTGGCTTGCCTAGTAAAATGAAGGATAAAAACATTTTTTAAAGTGTGTGCGTCCGTATGCAGGTTCCTAGGGGTGGCCAGAAAGAGAAAAAAGGTAGTCTGTACTGAAGGAGGGGTGGAAGGGTTAAAATCATAACAGTCTCCTGGTTTCAGGGACATCTGAGAGGAAGAGCAGCAGCCATGGTTTGGGACAGGGTGGCCTGGCAAGTCACGGGAGGATAACAAAGCGTGAAAACCAAAATAATGGTTAGCCTCAGTTATAGACAGGGATGAAAGTACATTTAACTTCTTACCGGTACGGGACACCCAAGTGCACGCACGCATTTTTTTTAAACTACAGAAATGACAGGGGAGCCTACTCTGCTGACACTGACAAACAGATCAATAAAAATGATGTTGGCTGATCCATATAATTGGCCTACGAAAAGGGGAGACACAAATACAATATGACATCCATCTAACCTGGAGGAGGAAATGATTGTCCAAAAACAAACAAAAGTGGCACTGTGTCACACCCTGATCAGTTTCACCTGTCCTCGATATTGTCTCCACCCCCTCCAGGTGTCGCTTGTTTTCCCCAGTGTATTTATCCCTGTGTTCCTGTCTCTCTGGGCCAGTGCATTTATCCCTGTGTTTCCTGTCTCTCTGGGCCAGTGCATTTATCCCTGTGTTTCCTGTCTCTCTGGGCCAGTGCATTTATCCCTGTGTTTCCTGTCTCTCTGGGCCAGTGCATTTATCCCTGTGTTTCCTGTCTCTCTGGGCCAGTGTATTTATCCCTGTGTTCCTGTCTCTCTGTGCCAGTTCGTCTTGATTAACATACAAGTCAACCAGCATGTTTTTCCCGTACTCCTTTTGTTATTCTCTTTTTGATAGTCCTCCCGGCTTTGACCCCTGCCTGACTCTGGACTTCTTTCCCGCCTGCCTGTGTCACGATCGTCTTCTTTAGAGAGAGTGGACCAAGGCGCAGCGTGTGCAAAATACATCTTCTCTTTATTTTGAAGAAGAACAAACGAAACAAAACAACAAAATGACGAACGTGAAGCTATAAATGACTAAGTGCAAACATGCAACATAGACTAGACATAGACAATTACCCACAAACACATGATGCCCATGGCTGCCTTAAATATGGCTCCCAATTAGAGACAATAAACCACAGCTGTCTCTAATTGAGAACCAATCTAGGCAGCCATCGACATACAAACACCTAGACAAGACATTGCCCCATTAAACCTACAAACCCCTAGACAAAACAAAACACATACTTCACCATGTCACACCCTGACCTAACTAAAATAATAATGAAAACAAAGATAACTAAGGCCAGGGTGTGACAGCCTGATCATTCTGCCTGGCCTGACCTTGAATCTGTCTGCCCTTCAGTACCTTTTGGACTCTGAACTGGTTTTGACCCTTTTGCCTGTCCACAACCATTCTCTTGCCTTCCCCTATTGGATTAATACATATTTTAAGACTCCAACCATCTGCCTCCTGTGTCTGCATCTGGGTCTCGCCTTGTGTCATGACACACTGACCCAATGACAAAGACATTGAATATGCACACTCACCGGGGATATGGCCGATGTTCTCAGCTGGTGCCAATAAGATATCGTTGCTCAATTAAGTTAAGAATTTTGATAACGAAAAGAAATAACTAAACACAACCAGTCATGATGTTTTCATCTGATTGTCAAACAATCACTTAACAAAGGCGCTCCTGTAGGCTACCTGCAAACATTCCTACACTCACTCACTGTTGTCAACGCAAGCCTCGGTCTTGGCCACTCATCTCCGCCATGTACAGACCATACATCTCCGGTCCAGACCATACGTCTCCGGTCCAGACCATACGTCTCCGGTCCAGACCATACGTCTCCGGTCCAGACCATACGTCTCCGGTCCAGACCATACGTCTCCGGTCCAGACCATACATCTCCGGTCCAGACCATACGTCTCCGCCATGTACAGACCATACATCTCCGGTCCAGACCATACGTCTCCGGTCCAGACCATACGTCTCCGGTCCAGACCATACGTCTCCGGTCCAGACCATACGTCTCCGGTCCAGACCATACGTCTCCGGTCCAGACCATACGTCTCCGGTCCAGACCATACGTCTCCGGTCCAGACCATACATCTCCGGCTTGACAAAATGTAAGTGTTCTCCTCAACCCACAAGGCAATTTGGAGCTTATACCACCCGGTTTCCAGTCAATTCGTTACTTTGTCATGCGCCTGACATGCAGTAATGTTAAATAGTGGCGTAATAGCCTATAGTTTTTTGGGCAGGTTGTATTAATTGTGATAGGCTCACTTTTTACCGGTACGGCGAACCCCCATAATTATATTTTTCTTGGGACGCCGCACCGGACTGTACCACCTTACTTTCACCCCTGGTTATAGATAATCAATGGCGGTGAAGGAGAAGGAGTAGGGAGAAGGAGTGCAGGGAGGGGAAGAGAGGGGGCTTGTACTACATTACAAGGAAAATAAAATGGCTGGCTAGAGTTCTACAGCAGATGACAGGTCTCCGATAAGAAGTGGCTGACGGCAGTACTGTAGCTCTTCCTCGCAATCAACGGATCATTTCTGCTCATGCATAAGGAGACTCCCACACATACTTACAAACACACACGTTTTGTGTCTCCATGGCTGACTCAGTGTTTGTACTTGCACTGCGTTTCACCAATCTCACATTAAAAGCCATGCTACACAAACCTGTTGTTCTAGGCGCCATACATTACCACCCTCATTCCTTCGGGGTAATTTGTAGCCTCGTGGGAAAATTCATAAGGTGTGTGTGTGTGTGTCCAGGTGTAGCAAGAGGCTCACTCCAGCACCCCTGCACATTAAATAAGGTACTGCCACTGTTTCTTTAACTCACATCGTAGTTCTTGTGTGTTTTTATTTTATTATTATTTATATTATTATTAGGTTTATCACTGCATTGTTGTCAAAGAGCTCTCAAGGTAAGAATTTCACTGTACTGTTTTACACCCGTTGTATCCTGTGCACGTGGTGAATAAACTTTGAAAATGTAAACTCTCTCACACAATGACTATTCTGCTGAGTGTGTATGCATGAACGTCAGGCTGTCTGTCATGTCTAGTCACAAGAGAACTAGCTTTCCTCTGCTTCCACTACTTTCCCTGATATGTACCTTCTACCCAGTGAGCCCGGTACACCCAGGAGGCCTCTCCACCACTCACCAACACCCTCAAGATCCCTCCGAGATGCCTGAAGCTAAACCTGAACCGCCATCAATCGCACCCTCCAATAACAGCACATTACAAGGGCTGGAAACTTCTTCCAGAAATATGTCCCTATTGATTTTAGCTATGGGAGTAAAGAGATTAGGCTGGATCTTTTTACACACAGGAGCCAGACTGTCGGAGCCAGAGGGGCGGGGGACAGAGGCGGCGACCGTTCTTTGCTACAGATACGGAGATATGGGACCCGCGGCGTACATTAATAACAACTCGGGTTGTCATCTGCACAGTCATAGGCCAGACAGGTCAATAGGAGGATGGTTGTTGGTCAAATGTGTTAGGATGTGGACCAGCAAAAGATTTGGCTGGCACCCCCCTTTGGTTGTGGGTAGTATGAGTGATTCATATAAATCATATAAAGGATGATTCATATTCATATTTGCATGCTGTTGAGACTGAAATAATGTATATTATAAATACATATTATAAATACATTAGATATCGTTCACAATTTTGAGGAGAGAGAAATTCATTGTCCTGAGAGGTGAGGCGACAAGAACATTTAAATGTGAGAAATTAATTTCACAGATTTGATTTGGCTGAATGCTAATATTATAATATTGAGAGAGAGACGATAGTGAGATGTCCGAACTTTCCTTACAACAACAAAAACATGTGAAAATAGCATTTTCCTAATAGCTGTTTTTCACATGTTGAGTTTAAATTGTAAGTTTTTTTCCTAAGGGTTCAAACATCTCTCTCTCAATCCAAAATATTTGCTTTCAGCCAAATCAAATCTGTGATATGCAGTTTCACGTGAAAACGTTCATGTGAAAATCTCACGTTCACATGTGGAATTGCAAGTTAACATGTGAAAATCAAATTCCACATGGGAAAGTCTCACTTACACGTATTGATTTCCATATAATTACATTTTCACATGTAAAAACAATCCCGTCACTCTGTCCACACATTTCAGGGCTGCGTTGAAACAATGACTGGTAAATGATCCAAGACCAGCTCAGTTAATCCCTAACATTGTGACAATGAGTTGTCATAATGCTGCATCAAATGTACATGATCTTAGGGGCATTGGCAAACACAATGTAAGTCATTTAATTTATTTTCCCCTAATTGCACTGAATACATCTGTTTATCCTACAGCTATTGTAAGCAGTAATCATGAGCCTATAAACCAGAGTTCCACTGTTAGCACTGAGGCGGTGTGCAATAGTAGGAAGACCACTTTATGCAGCTCACCCTGCACTATCAGCTCCAATGTAAATAACATGAGTAAGTCTACCTCTGATAAGCTTCCCAGTAAAGCATTAAAAACAATTAAGCAACCGAGAAAAGTGCTAAAAATAGTCCATATTTACATATGTAGCCTAAGAAACAAGGTCCAAGAAGTCATTAACTTGCTTGTAACAGATGACATTCATATTCTGACGATCTCTGAAACACACTTAGAAAGTACCTTTGATGATAGAGTGGTAGCAATACATGGTTATAACATCTACCGAAAAGACAGACATGCCAACGGAGGCGGTGTTGCGACCTATATTCAGAACCACATTCCTGTAAAGCTTAGAGACGATCTAATGTTAAATACTGTTGAAGTAATATGGCTACAGGTTCGTCTGCCTCACCTGAAACCCATTCTTGTGGGAAGCTGCTATAGACCACCAAGTGCTAACAGTCAGTATCTGGATAATATGTGTGAAATGCTTGATAAGGTATGTGATATCAACAGAGAAGTGTATTTTCTGGGTGATTTAAATATTGACTGGCTATCATCAAGCTGCCCACTCAGGGAAAAACTTCAAACTGTAACCAGTGCCTGCAACCTGGATCAGGTTGTCAGTCAACCTACCAGGGTAGTTACAAACAGCACAGGAATTAAATCATTAACATGTATTGATCACATCTTTACTAATGCAGCAGATATTTCCTTTAAAGCAGTATCCAAATCCATAGGATGTAGTGATCACAATATAATAGCCATATCTAGGAAAACCAAAGTTCCAAAGGCTGGGCTTAATATAGTGTATAAGAGGTCATACAAGAATGAGATGAGGTCATACAAGATGAGGAATTGAAAAACTGTATGGTTGAGAGGGATGAGGCAAAAGGTATGGCAATTAAGTCTGGAAGCCCAACTGATTCGCAAACATACTGCAATTTAAGAAATCATGTGACTAAACTAAATAAAAATAAACTACACGACGAAACAAAGATAAATTATATAAAGAATGATAGTAAAAAGCTTTGGGGCACCTTAAATGAAATTTTGGGGAAAAAAGCCAAATCGGCTCCTTCATTCATTGAATCAGATGGCTCATTCATAACAAAAATCCCACTGATATTGCAAACTACTTTAATGTATTTTTCATTGGCAAGATAAGCACATTTAGGGTTGACATGCCAACAACAAACGCAGATACTACACATCCAAATATATCAGACCAAATTATGAAAGACAATAATTTAATAATTTGAATTCCGTAAAGTCAGTGTGGAAGAGGTGAAAAAATGATTGTTGTCTATCAACAATGACAAGCCACCGGGGTCTGACAATCTGGATGAAAATTACTGAGGATAATAGCAGACAATATTGCCACTCCTATTGGCCACATCTTCAATTTAAGCCAACTAGAGAGCGTGTGCCCTCAGGCCTGGAGGGAAGCTAAAGTTATTCCGCTACCCAAGAATAGTAAAGCCCCCTTTACCGATCAATCAGCCTGTTACCAACCCTTAATAACTTCTTAACGCTCGACAACATCCGCTGAAATGGCAGAGCGCAAAATTCAAAAATATTTTTGGGAAATATTTAACTTTCATACATTCACATGTGCAATACACCAAATTAAAGCTTAACTCCTTCGGGGTAGGGGGCAGCATTTTCACTTTTGGATAAATAGCATGCCCAAATGCATGCCCAAATAAATCTTCAATAATGTTTCAACCGGACAATTCCTTTGTCTTTAGAAATGAAAAGGAATGCAGCTCGCTCTCACGGCCGCGCGGCATTCTGCCAGACCCCTTAGTCAAACAGCTCGTATTTGCTCCCCCTTCATAGTAGAAGCCTGAAACAAGGTTCTAAAGACTGTTGACATCTAGTGGAAGCATTAGGAAGTGCAATATGACCCCATTTACACTGTATATTGGATAGGCAAAGACTTGAAAAGCTACAAACCTCAGATTTCCCACTTCCTGGTTGGATTTTTCTCAGGTTTTCGCCTGCCATATGAGTTCTGTTATACTCACAGACATCATTCAAACAGTTTTAGAAACTTCAGAGTGTTCTCTATCCAAATCTACCAATAATATGCATATTAGCTTCTGGGCCTGAGTAGCAGGCAGTTTACTCTGGGCACGCTTTCATCCGAATGTAAAAATACTGCCCTCTGTCCCAAAACTTCTGGAAACAATTGTGTTTGACCAGATACAATGCTATTTCACAGTAAACAAATTGACAACAGAATTTCAGCATGCTTATAGTGAAGGAGACTCAACAAGCACAGCACGTACACAATTGACTGATGATTGGCTCAAAGAAATTGATGAGAAAATGATTGTGGGGGCTGTCTTGTTAGATTTCAGTGTAGCTTTTGACATTATCGATCACAGTCTGCTGCTGGAAAACGTATGTATTATGGCTTTACACCCCCTGCTATAATGTGGATAAAGAGTTACTCGTCTAACAGAACACAGAGGGTGTTCTTTAATGGAAGCCTCTCAAATATAATCCAGTTAGAATAAGGAATTCCCCAAGGTAGCTGTTTAGGCCCCTTGCTTTTTTCAATTTTTACTAACAACACTTTGAGTTAAGCCAGAGTGTCTATGTATGCGGATGACTCAACACTATACACTTCAGCTACTACAGCGACTGAAATGACTGCAACACTTAACAAAGAGCTGCAATTAGTTTCAGAGTGGGTGGCAAGGAATAAGTTAGCCCTAAATATTTCTAAAAACATTGTATTTGGAACAAAACACTCACTAAACCCTAAACCTCAACTAAATATTGTAATCATGTGGAAATTGAGCAAGTTGAGATGACTAAACTGCTTGGAGTAACCCTAGATTGTAAACTGTCATGGTCAAAACATATTGATGCAATAGTAGCTAAGATGGGGAGAAGTCTGTCTATAATAAAGCGATGCTCTGCCTTCTTAACAACACTATCAACAAGGCGGTCCTACAGGCCCTAGTTTTGTCGCACCTTGACTACTGTTCAGTCGTGTGGTCAGGTGCCACAGTAAAGGACTTAGGAAAATTGCAATTGGCTCAGAACAGGGCAGCACGGCTGACCCTTGGATGTACAAAGACAGCTAATATTAATAATATGCATGTCAATCTCTCCTGGCTGAAAGTGTAGGAGAGATTGACTTCATCACTACTTTTATTTATGAGAGGTATTGACATGTTGAATGCACCGAGCTGGCTGTCTGAACTACTGGCACACAGCTCGGACACCCATGCATACCCCACAAGAGGTATCTTCACAATCCCCAAGTCCAGAACAGACTATGGGAGGCACATAGTATTACATAGAGCCATGACTACATGGAACTCTCTTCCACATCAGGTAACTGACGCAAGCAGTAAAATTAGATTTAAAAACAGATTAAAAAAACACCTTATGGAACAGCGGGGACGATGAAGCAACACAAACATTGTCACAGACGCATGCATACACACACACACACACACACACGATAACATACGCACTATACATACACATGGATTTAGTACTGTAGATATGTGGTAGTGGTGGGGTAGGGGCCTGAGGGCATACAGTGTGTTGTGAATGTATTGCAATGTTTTTAAAATTATAAAAACTGCCTTAATTTTGCTGGACTCCAGGAAGAGTAGCTGGTGCTTTGGCAGCAGCTAATGGGGGATCCATAATGAATACAAATACATGTAAAACTCACATTTGCAGTTTCACATGTAAGAAACATTCATGTGAAAATGTAACTTTCACATGTGGTGGTGAAATAGTGTTATTCTCCTTGCATGTGAAAAGCTGTTGTTAACGTGTTGCAGTAGCAGTGTTTCCACATATGTCACTCACCACCTGATTTCGGTCTTACGTGGTAACATTTGAAATTGTGTGTTTTACGTTGGATAAAAGTAAAGACTCAGAGCTACAAAATAGTATATAATACACTGCATTTGAGGAACAATGGGAAAGTAATTCTGCTTTTAAAGTTGATCAACTTGTAAACTCACTTTTGAGAAAATAGCCTTAGTACGTTTTGGTATCTACTGAAGAGCTCTTCTTTGTCTACACCCATTCAGCATCGTTCACACCCTCTTAAGCTTTAGCCCCACCCATCTCATTTCGCTCTCGGAGCGCAAACTTGACGCTCTGGCTGATGATTGGATAACATGAAAACAGCCTAACCAGCTCTGCTGGCAACAATTTCATTATGCTTTTTTGCAGACGTTTACTGACACTGGCCATATATACAACGGGTGTTGTACACACGTCACGTAACATTAGCAAACGAGCCAGTCAGCTAACCTTAGCTAGTTAAACAACAATGAACAGTGCCAACAATGCCACAATGCTGGGAGCTAACCAACCAGGTTCAATGGTAGCTAGCTAACATTAGGATCTCATAAGCTAGCTAACAGTACACTTTTGTTTGAAATGAAACCACTTTCTGTCCAAATTAGAAACGTGTAAAATCTGAAAATGTAGCTAGCTAATGCTAGACTAGCTTACCTGTATACATTATCATGCATGATGGATGTGTCTCCCTGTCAGGAATGCCATACCACGGTTACCCTTAGTTTGAAGATATAATCCGGAGACAGGTGTTTTCTCCATCTCTTTAACTATCATACTCTAATTGCACTGATTTCAAAACTTGATCCTCCAGAAAGTGGAGAGCAACACTTATTCTGCTCCACTACACAATACATTTTTTTTAAAAGCAGTGTTCGACAGGATTACCAACACAGACTGACGAGCTCAAATAGACAGAAGCATTCTATATGGGAGACCAATCCGAACTCATCCCTCGGCATGTCCAGCCCACTCATTATCTCAGCCAATCATGGCTAGCGGGAAGGTTGCGGGCTTTTTCTGTGGCTTAACCAACAAGGCTCGTAATTTAACAATTTTATGGCTTAACCAACAAGGCTCGTAATTTAACAATTTTATTTGTATTTACAAATGGCATACAAGTTAGTTATTAAGGCACATGAAAGTTTACATGATCGAGAAGGCATTTCTGCCAAAAAAACTAATTTTAGTTAAAAAAAAAAAAAATACGTTCAAACGGCTCTCCTGTGAAGTTGTGACTTGCAACATACGCCTAGTTTCCTGAATCGGTTCACATATGGAATTTCAAATTCTTCAATTCCATTCTGTAAAAAAGTTACTTAGCTTACCTGAGTATAATGATTCAAGTATGTTAAAAATACATATTTCTTATTCATGAGAAAAATGTGAAAAATCTATCTGGAACTTCACACGTCTGTTTTTCCCTCGTGGCATTTTTCACGTGATTTGTTCACATGTGAAAAATACATGTGAAATGTCACATGTCTGAAAACCATGTGTTCTTTTCACGTGATTTTTTGTCATGTGAGTTCTTTTGTAAGGGTTTTTCCACACACCTTGTCACGAAATGGCACGGCCTATTAAAAACAAATCAATCAATGTCTATTAAATTATAAATATCTTAACATCTCAATATTTCAATTTATCAATACCTAGATTCCATTGTGATTATTTGACTACTAACCGAATTGAATTCACAAACTTAGTAAAAATAAACAAAGAAACACCAAAAAGTGTATGTTGAGCATAATGTGCTAGAAGACACATTAACCTAATAAACATAATAATAAACATTTTTAAAATAATTTAACTTAAGTGAAACTGGAAACTGGAAAATCACACAAAGTGTCAAAAGTCACGGTAATTAAAAATGTAAATAGAAAACTTCTGCCCTCTCCTCAGTCGATTATCACCGTGAGACATTAAGTTAACAAAATACAGGAGGACAAATAACAGCTGTGGGGGAGAAAAAATTACAGTTATCTGCTCAATTCTCTAAATGTGCCTTTTGTATAACAGTAATAACCATATTTCATGCTGTCTATTTCTATTTAATTGCTCACCCGGATGGTTGGCTTCCCAGCAATCGTCGGTACCCCTACTGAGCTCAGTGCGAGGGTAGAGACACACACACACCAATTCGACGGATGGGTTTTCTCGTTTTAGGTAGCGGCGCCAGGAGCTCTTGACAAGTACATTTTTCCCGCAATTATGCTGTTTTGTAGGCAAACGGAATAACAAGGCTCCGCTTGACTATTTTTCGTTGTATGCAATGTGATGTATGGTCAATTATACTAATGGGAAATGTACAGTAAGCAATGCATGGGGTTGGACCAACACACCACAAAGCATTAATTTGCTTGTTGCTCACGACAAAAAGGCAAAAATCTATTTCACATGGTCACAACTTAGAGTAATGTATGTTCTCTAGTACACTGATTATACCAAAAATTAGGAAAACATTCCTAATATTAAATGACACCCCCTTTTGCCCTCAGAACAGTCTCAATTCATCCGAGCATTAAAAGCATTCCACAGGGATGCTGGCCCATGTTGACTCCAATGCTTCCAACAGTTGTGTCAAGTTGGCTGGATGTCCTTTGGGTGGTGGACTATTCTTGATACATAAGGGAAACTGTTGAGTGCAAAAAACCCAGCTGCTTTGCAGTTCTTGACATAAACTGGTCCACCTGGCATCTGCTAACATATTCTGTTTAAAGGCAGTTAAATCTTTTGTCTTGCCCATTCACAACTTGTATTCCAAGGCAGTTCAGGGGGTAACCAACCCAATGATACAGGTCAGATGTTTTTTACTTGTGTAGGTCTAAGCCCTTAGATCGCAATATCTACTAAGCTAACATATGGCTTATTTTTTAAGATGGTCATAAAATGTATAATTTAGCCATTTGATTTAGAAATATAGGACCCCTGTAGGTATATATTTGATGAAACTTTGAATTTGGCCTTTACTGCTATAGCCCATTGAAATGCTTTGCATAACACATTCATAGATGGCAAAACAGAAAATCAAAAAATAAATCATAAGTAACAATGTTTTGAAGTGTCTGTCCTATATCTGAGAGGTATAAGAAAACTTAGGAAACATAAAAAAAATTTGACCCATGTTTGGTCATGTTATTTTTGGCACATTTGACCCCCTATTCACTTTTTGACATTTTTACAGCCTGCTACTGGGTTACCTTCAGACAATTCCCCTGAAGTGTGTGTGCGTCTTAGAGCAGAACAACTGACACCTCTGTGTTCGTGAGAGTCTCCCCTTTTGATCAGGATATATTAGTTTGTAGCTCCAACGGTTCGGTCTGGACAGCCGGTTTTGTGAGAAGACCTCTTCGAAATGAGGACGCCTGCGACAGAGAGTTCTAGAGGACTGCTGTAAAGCTTGTGGATGTCGTAGAGCCAAACAACAAACACTGTGGTGTTGGTGAGACATACTAGTTTGTACCTCACACGGTTCTCTCCGGATCCTCTCATTTGTAGGAAAAGGCCGCTTTCACAAGCCCCATGTTGTGGAATAGGCACAAAGGTTATATCGACGGAAGGGTTTCAGCTGCAGCCATTTCAAGAAACGGTACGTCTCTAGCATAAACCCACAGGGAGCTATTCAATATTCAAAATGACGTCACCGCGTGACCCACGGGTGCGCCAATCGACTCTAATTCAAGTAATGGTCAAGATGATGGGGTTAGGGTAATCTGATCTAAGATCTGGTTATAAGTACCCAGAGTCTATTGAAGCAAGAGGAAACTAACACAGCTTACAATGAATACATTTCCCTTAATACATTCACCTGAGCTGTTCTAGAAGCAGTTTAGACACTACTTCCCCCTAAAGGTATATACAATTCAAATTTCCTTGACTTTCCCTTTCCACCATTCCTTTGCTATCCTACAATCAGTTCTTAGGAGTCAAATACTTTTTCTCCGTGGAGGCTCCCCTGCACTAAATGCATTTCCCAGAGCCCAGTTCGAAAGCAGCAGACGCTAATACAGCTAACATTTCTCTTAAGATGCTAACGCTTCTCCCATTAACTTGGGGCCGGCGTCAGTGGCCTCTCATCTGCGCCAGCGGATTCTCTCTCCCTCAGAAATGCTCTTTTAGCGTTTTGCTGACAGGCGACGCTTGACTCTGTGCTTAATTAAAGGGAAAAACATGGCCTCCAACTGGCGTTGGTCGCTCCCAGCCTGCATAATGGGAGATAATTAACTTCCTCCATTACCGCTTCACTTCAAAGGGCCAGTTTGAGGGAGTCCTCCATGCGCTCACACACACACACACGATTACATCTTTGGGTCCCTGAAACTATAGCTTGTTTTCTGTGAGTTTGGAGTGGGTTAGAAGTGTGTTGAACACTGTTACTCACAGGCACTTGCTCATACACATAACAATTAAAACATGCTAATTTAGGGGATAATGACTTCTATATATTTTTTTATAGTCACATTCATTTTCACAATGTCCTCACTCAAACCACTGTGCCAGAAAAATTCAACATTTTAATTGCAGCATAACTTTTAAGGTGCAATCTAGGTTTGCTACATATATTTTTTCACTTTTGAAAGAATTATAATAGCATTTAAGAGAAGCTAAAGATTGAGTTCCATCCACTGCCCAGCCTGGATGAGATATAAAAGGAAGACTTCGGCAAGACGAAGCCTTGAGGACACATAATTGCAATAGGAATAACACAGGGTGAAATGTTATTACAAGGCTAGTGTTGATTTAAGACTGGGCTATTATAGGAGAAACTCTGTGTGGGAGTCTAATAGACAGCCTTTCTCGCACACACAGACACGCACACACACAAACACACATACACACACACACACACACAGTTATGCTAGTCAAACATATGTACGCAGACACACACAGTAGAAGGAGAAGGAGGGGGTATTAAAGGGTAGATACACTAGTAGGAAGGGTGTGAGGTTGTCATGAGGAGGTTTAAATCGTGTGTGACAGAGCCCGGACCCAACCGAGGTGTGCGGCCTAACGCAGTGGGATCCAGCATGCCGGTGTGCATTACTATCCGCAAGGCCAATGTGTGTGTTCATGTGTGTGTGTATGTATCTGGGAACCCCTTTATTGTGATGTCGCAAGCAGCCAATCATTTCTTCCACTCTAATTAGCACACATAAATCCAGAGGGCGTCCATCCAGGGGCCCGACCGTGCTGTGGTAACTGTTCACCACGGGGAAGGGGTTAGTGCGTGTGTGTGCTGGGGGGAGGGGGGAGAATGGTGTCGAGGAGGTGTCCATACATTGTCGGCTTTGCGATTAATCGGATTCTTCATCGGACAGGGACCCTCCCAACCCACCCCCAGTAACCCCAGCCCACCCACACTTCACCGTTAGTTGCCTTATCCCCACCCACTCCCTGTCCTGCCACCAGCCCAACACTTCACCTTCCATCATGGCCCTCACACCAGAAAAAGGTCAGTATTCCAGGAGCCCATTGGCTGAGAGGCAGAGAACTGGGATTCATTTCCTATTCAGATTGGAGAGGATGGGGGAAAGGGAGGGGTTGTGATACACCTGATGTGACAGGCCGTTGTCTCTCCTTTTGGCACTTCTGGGAAAGGAGCATGAAGGGAGGGATGGGGGTGGGTTGGTGGACAGATAGAAAGAATAAACAGATGAATAAATAACAGGAAAAGGCAAACAGAACCCAACCATCATTCTGATTTTGCCGAGCCTCGTTGCTCGCCGCCTGCTCACAGCTGGGAGGTTCATGGTAACTTGAAGCAATGCTGTCCCCACGGATATATCTCGCACCTTGGCGGAGCAAGCCGAGCTCATGTGGCAGATGTCAACATTCAGGAAGCTTTAGTCATGTTTGGAGCGAGTGGCGAGGAGGAGGGGCAGGAAGGAGAAACAACTGACTTAAAGAATCTGTCACCAACTAAAGCTTGACTTTACACAAAAGATATTGAAGAATGTACAGAGTAAATTTCAATGAACACAGGCAAAGGTTATAAGTTGTATTGGGAATTTGAAATGAAACGGGTTAAAACAAAACACGAAACAATTGATATTGTGGATCATTTATATTGTGGAAAGAGATGGGGGGGGTTACAAAAGGATGAGAAAGAAGGAGGACAAAGGAGTGTGCGTGTGCATGTGTGTGCATGTGTGTGTGCGTGTGTGTGTGCATCTGTGTGTGTCACAGCAACACCAGCAGCCCCCCTGCTGGAGCTCAATAAAAACCAGCAGACACATTGGGACTTGATGTGGACGGACAAGTAGGAGGAAATGGCAGAGGAAACAACCCCCAGCACAATGTCAGATCTCTCTCGCTTTCTCTGTCTCAAATGGACAAACAGGAACATTTCTCTCTCTATTTCCATCTGTATGTCTGCTCACTTGCTTTCATAAGTGCACTTACAAGGACACAGAGAGGTGACAAAGTGAACATCGAAGTATAGACATTTGTGTTTCATGAGTCTTAGGGAGATTAACTTATGTTTCTCTCTAGTCTCTACACAGCGAATTTGAGATGATAATTCTAACACCCACATTGTTAAATGTAACACTTTCTTAGAAATGATATGTGACCCACTGAAATAGTGTTAAACAAACACTTTTCAAGGTGTACACAAACTAACACCCCTAGTGTTGGTCCCAAACACCATGGGTGTTACAAATTCCAACTTATTTTAACACTTTATTAGAGTTGATGCTGTAACACTTCAGTTTTAGGGAATAACACATGTAGTGTTACAGTATTATTTGTAAAAAAAAAAATTGTGGGGGGGGGTTTAACATTGTAGGTTGTAAAAACCGAATTTGCATATTTCCCAGCATGCCCATGAGTGTGTTTGTTAGTGACAGAGACATTCAATAAATTCTAGTCCTGAAGCTTTCACCAAGTGATTGCCTAAGTGAATGTGTTTGAATTAAAAGTAAACCCTTTATGATCATATATTATACATTTCATAAGGCCTTTATGGCCTAGTTATCCTCAACATTGTGGTTTGAAAATCTTAGCTCATGGGCCACATCAGACCTGCAAGTCACAATAAGCTGGTTTGTGAAGTGATTCGTAATTCTTATCAGAATCAAGGCAGATGGAGGATAACCAACAATTGGAATATTTTATCACCCACAACCTGGATTCACAATGACTGCTATGGTGAAGGACTTGACAAACAAGACTAATTAAACCATCTAAACTGGAACTACCATCTCAGTAATGGGTGCAATAAATCCAACCCCTTACAGATTGGATTAGTTTAGAAAAAGGTTGTATAGTATAAGATCAATTCATCAATGAATATGCATGCAGAAACATAAATATTAAAATAAACTATTTCAAAATTCAACCTACAACTGAACACAGTCAAGTAACACCACCAAGCAGTATTGATTCCACTGTGATTCAAATAATACTTAATTTATTCACCCATGTGTTGTCAATTTCAATCCCACTGGTGTTAACCCCTCTAGAATCAACACTCAGATATAACACTCACAACACTTTTTACCTTAACACCGAGATTTTAACACTTGTGAATTTGGCAAAAAAGGCAGTTCAGGGGGTAACCAACCCACTGATACAGGTCAGATATGTTTTACCTGTGTAAAAGTTTCATCAAATGTATATATATATTTTTTTTTTTATACCTACAGGGGTCCTATAATTCTTAGGGCTTAGACCCTTATATCGCAATATCTACTAAGCTAACATATGGCCTATTTTTTAAGATGGTCATAAAATGTATCATTTAGCCATTTGATTTAGAATTATAGGACCCCTGTAGGTATAAAAAAAAAATATATATATACATTTGATGAAACTTTGAATTTGGCCTTTACTGCTATAGCCCATTGAAATGCATTGCATAACACATTCATAAATGGCAAAACAGAAAATCAAAAAATAAATCAAAAGGAACAAAGTTTTGAAGTGTCTGTCCTATATCTGAGAGGTATAAGTAAACTTAGGAAACATAAAAAAATGTTGACCCATGTTTGGTGACGTTATTTTTGGCACATTTGACCCCCTATTCACTTTTTGACATTTTTACAGCCTGGTACTGGGTTACCTTCAGACAACTCCCCTGAAGTGTGTGTGTGCGTCTTAGAGCAGAACAACTGACACCTCTGTGTTCGTGAGAGTCTCCCCTTTCGATCAGGACATATTCGTTTGTAGCTCCAACGGTTCGGTCTGGACAGTCGGTTTTGTGAGAAGATATTCAAATAATACTTCATTTATTCACCCATGTGGTGTCAATTTCAATCCAACTGGTGTTAACCTCTCTAGAATCAACACTCAGATATAACCCTCACAACACTTTTTACCTTAACACCGAGATTTTAACACTTGCAAATTTGCTGTGTACCTTTACAGTACATTGTTATACTGTCTAGGCAAGCCCAAACAAATCTCGCTTAGGGCCTCCAAAAGGCTAGCGCCAGGCCTGTATCTCTCCAACTGTATTTAAAAGTACTATAACGGGGGAATAATTAAACTAATGATTTGCTACTTTCACATTGTGAGTCATAGATAAAGACTAGGCTTGTTTAGTTGGCACTCGTATTAGGCCAATCACACTAGGGGGTTCTACTAAGCTAACATATGGAATTGTTTTAAGATGGTCATACCATGGATCATTAAGCTATTAGATTTTGAATTTTAGGACCCCTGTATGTATAAAAACATATATATATAAAAAAAAATATTTGATAAAATATTGAATTTGTCCTTTATTACTACAGCCCATAGAAAAACATTGAATAACACATTGATGAATGGCAAAAAAGACAGTAAAAAATGTAATAATAAGGAATAAGGTTTTGAAGTGTCTGTCCTATATCTATACAAAAGCTTAGGAAATATTTAAGTTTTTTGGACACTTTTTTGGTGGCACAAAACTACCTCCACACTTCATTCATTTGAATGGGTTACCTTCAGACGAGTCCTGTGACACTTGTAGGGGTCGTAGAGCAAAACAAAGAACATCCTGTTCGTGAGAGTATCCCCTTTCCATAGAGGGGTCATATTAGTTTGTAGCCCAAACGGTTTGGACGGTACAGACAGAAGTTGGCACATCGGCGGCACCGACTTCAGACGAGTCCAATGGGGCTTGTGGGGGGTCATAGAGCAAAAAAGAGAACACCATCGTGTTTGTGAGAGTCTCATCTTTTCATAATAGTTAGTAGGACAAACCGTTTGGGCAGAAACAGCGCTGTAGCTCTGCCACACTGCACCATAGATATGGAAGGCCAACATAGGCGGATGTAGTGGATTGAAATGCATGCAGCTCAGGCAGAAAAACATATCTCTAGCTTAAACCGACAGATTTTGATAGTGATTTTTTTATCATGGTAAATATATTGACACATGGGTGATTACTTCCTGTGTTTCAAAGGATTTGCTCCCTTCCTATGCCTACTGATCGCAGCCCTGTAAAAGATATCCCACTGTGTGAGTGTGGGTGCGTGTCAACCTTTGAACTTGATCTTTTGACATGTGTACTACTAGCCACACTAATACATTTAATCCCCATTCGACCAATGTACATACACCGCTAGTATGCTGTTCAGGGCCACCAACACACTGCAAATATTTGTCCAGATCACTTCTAATAGGCATCAGTTCATGTTTGGATGGACTGGTGGAACAACAGTAAGGGTAAACATTGATTTTGAGCACATTCTCACATACACAGATGCACACACACACACACATGCACACAGACACACGTCTACAGCGTCGTCCTGGTGTAGTTGAAGGAGGAATAGATTTGTTTAGCAAATTGCTGCTCTGTGTGAGATGACAAAAGTAGCCTGCATCTGCACTAAATCATCTTCTATCATATTTTTGAAACCCCCCCGCCCCACCCACACACACATATACATACACACACACTCACAAAGCTTGTTGCATCGAGGCAATTCAGTTCTCTATTGGATTTGCAATTGTCATCTAAACGCAACATGCCGTCTGCAATCCACAGTCCGACTGGAAATAGCGCATTGTCTCTTGCCACTTCTCTCTAGTGAGGGATATAATAGCATAGAAGTACTGAGAACAAAGGGAGAGGAGTCAAACTTGAAAGAAAACATTACAGCATAATCATAGTACTTCTAATATTCCTCTTTCAAATATATCAAAGCACTAAGAGAGAGAGAAGAAGAGAGAAAAAAACTGTCATGAGTCTAGAACAATCTGTTTCAAATGGAACAGAAAATTGTTTCCAATTTTGCCCCATCCAACAATAATTTGGAGCTATCTAGAATAACCCCTCCCCCCTAAAAAAACTCATCCAATTTAGAACACATATATGAAGCCCCAATTACAAGTAATTACGCCTTTATAGCTCTCAACATGGTGAAATAATTTGATTCATTCTTAGGAAGAGGTCTGGTTTGACTCAACAGAGACAACTGCTTCTGCTCTGAGTTAGTCCATTTAAGGGGTTGTGAGGATCTCTGGGAGGAAAAAAGAGGGAGATGGAGGGAAGAAAAGAAAGAAAGAAAGGTGGAGGGAGAAGCGTATGTGTTGGCCATAAATCATAAAGGTGGTATTGAGACGAGACGACGGTGCGTGCCTCATTGGCCGTTCACCGTGACCCACATTAGGGTGATAAAATAAAATAAATAAGGCTTTGAGAGGTGTGTGTGTGTGTGTAGCTGGCATTTCAACAAGGGAAACCATCAACCAATCAAGCACTTTCACTTCATGCCAGTTCAGCCTGGACTCCAGGGTTTGAAAACCCAGCACGGAAATGAGAATCTGTCCCTAATTGATCAAACGTGTGGGCTCCACAGTTAAGCGAAAATACTTTTTATGTGAAAATTTGCTTCAAGATGGGGGAAATTATAATTATTTTATTGGATCCTTCCATTCCATTTTCTCATCCTATTTATCATCTTCTCCGGTCTTGTCAATTTTTGAAATCAGTTCACTCTAAACTTGATCCAGTTTTGAGAAAAATTACTGCCCTTAAGAGGTTTGCATAACCCAAACCAAATGTTTGTAAAAAGAAATTCACACTGACCTTAAAGTCCGAGCCTCTACACCCCTTTCTCCAAAACTACCAATGAGTAGATAGTCTGACAAGGGCAACTTCTCCAAAAGATCCCTTGTGGTTTAGAGCAGGCGATTTCCAACTGTTTTAACCAAGGGACAACTATTTCACACAAAGAAGTAAGACCTCACCACCAAAGAAGAAGTAAGACCTCACCACCAAAGAAGAAGCAAGACCTCACCACCAAAGAATAAGTAAGACCTCACCACCAAAGAGGAGGAAAAATAGATTGTCAAAGTGAAAGGCACTACATAAAAACTCACAACGCGGAGAAGTGTTTAAGTAAAGTTGGACTGGGTAACACTAGGAGTCCCTGATCGTATAAATAGCATAATGCTAATGTAGCAACTCCTATCAACATGTAGGTACAGTACAGTACATACACAACACGACATGCAGGCATTTAAGATTTGAGCGTTCGCGTTTCAATCATTTGCCAACAAATGCCTATTTTCTTTGCTTGGCCTTTTCAACAACAGCGAACATGCTGCTGTCTGCGCTAAAGGAAAGGAGGTGGAGAGGAAAAAAATGAAACAGAAGAAATTAAAGACGTTCTGTCACCTGCGAAAGAGCCATGGGATAAAAGCAACATTGTTTTGAAGTTCACATGACCCCTGTCACACTCACACCGACAAAAGCCATGGGATGCCAAGGTGTTTGGAGAGCATCTATCTATCACACACACACGTGTACGTACACACACACACGCACACACACACCACACACACTTCCTCCCACTCAACATCGCTTCTGATTGTCAACACTAAACAAATACAGTTCCAATCCACCTGCTCTTGTTTGATGGCCCGCACTCACACATGACAACGCATTGATTTTATACCCCTCTACCACTCTCAGTGTGTAAGAAAAAACCCATTAGGCCGACACTTCTCGTTTCCATTGACTGACAGGCATGACGGGCCGAGGCTTTTCGCCCGGGTGCTTGACTGGCAGCTCGACACTTAAACAAGCTCTCCAGTTGCTATAATAGTTTAAAACACTTTCAATTACCTGAGTCAAACACATCCAGCAGACGAGCGCTCGGGTTGTTCTCTCTGAAGCACTCCCACCGGCCACCACACCCCCAGTGGATCCCCATTGCACACTATCAGTTAGGGTTATCCAGTCACTATACATTTCACCACCCAGGATCAATAACGAGCCAACTTCGCTGACTGAATACTATTGATTTTGTCGACAAAATAGAAAAGGGAAGCCAAGGTTCGTAAACAAGTTTTCAAGAATCATAAATAGGATTTATTAATAACAACATCTGTGATAGTAGGCTGGCAAAGTCATTGATCTTGACACTATATCACAGCCTCAGTCCTTGCTGCAGTTCGCAGTTTCCCTTAGTTCGACAGAATTTTTCTTTAATTCATATTTCTTAGACAGTGTTATGACACTATGTGTGTGTGTGTGTGTGTGTGTGTGTGTGTGTGTGTGTGTGTGTGTGTGTGTGTGTGTGTGTGTGTGTGTGTGTGTGTGTGTGTGTGTGTGTGAATTTCATTGTTTCATCTACCACCTACTGAAGTTTGTGTCATCAGTATACGGTCCCTGAAAGAAATGAACCCACCATTTCCAGGCTTTAGCTATGCTTTTAAATAGTTGCTTTCTAAACGGAAAATGATTCAATATTATGGTGAAAGTATGCCCATTTATCTGCTGATTATGCTCTCCCTCCCTCACACACACACATTCACTATAAACGGCTCATTTTGCAAGCTCGCCAAAACAACCTAATGAAGAATCCCCATATATAGTGTTTTAGAGATTTCACTAATAAACAAAGTTGTAAAATATTCATAATAGTCTAAGCATCTCCCCCCCAAAATACCCAAAAGAACTGCTATTAAATCTGGTAGACATTGGGCATGTGTTGGAGTTGGGCATTTTATTATTGCCAAATCATTTTTGTGAGAACTTTGTGTTGTTTTTAATTTTGCCAACTGCTAGCATGTTAATGATGCCCTGTGACAGAATATATTAAACAGAACACTTGATTAGCAGAATGCAGTAGTCTAGGGGGCTTTTTTATTTGGAAATGAACAGCTTTATATGATTTTATATAATTCCAGTGACGCACCCTCTTGCTTGAATCACAAAGATCATATTCACATTGTATCTTTTAAATATGCCATTGACTAACGAAATGCTCACAATCGGCAGCCAAAATGTAGATGAAGGAAAATAATAGAACATTGACTTCCTTTATGATCTTCCTCAAACTCAGTCAAGGAAATGTTTAGAAAATCTATTTTGCCCAAGTGAAATATATCTCTGCGCGTTATCGTCAACGGCACAGTATAAGGTAATTAGCAATTCCAAAAGACTCAAAAAAGGTAACAGAATACATTCACTGGTTAGAATGTCATATCTAAGGTTACAGAGGAAGGAGGAACCAAGATCTCTGAGCACAAACTGTCTGTGTCTAAATACCCATATTTGCGTCCTAAATAGTAGTCAGTTTGAGTATTCAGTTTAAAACTTCTTATGGCTGAGATCCCGTTAACGGGATCGACTTGACAACAGCCAGTGAAAGTGCAGGGCGCCAAATTCAAACAACAGAAATCTCATAATTTAAATTCCTCAAACATACAAGTATTATACACCATTTTAAAGATACACTTGTTGTTAATCCCACCATAGTGTCCAACTTCAAAAAGGCTTTACGACAAAAGCATACCATGCGATTATGTTAGGTCAGCACCTAGTCACAGAAAAACACAGCCATTTTTTCCAGCCAAAGAGAGGAGTCACAAAAAGCAGAAATAGAGATAAAATGAATCACTAACCTTTGATGATCTTCATCAGATGACAATCATAGGACTTCATGTTACACAATACATGTATGTTTTTGTTTGATAAAGTTCATATTTATATCCAAAAATCTCAGTTTACATTGGCGCGTTATGTTCAGTTGTCACGGCCGTCAAAAGGAGGAGACCAAGGCGCAGCGCGGTATGCGTACATTCTTCTTTATTACAAGAATGAACACTGAACAAAACGAACAAAACGAACCGTGACGCTATACAAATGAGTGCTGACAGGCAACTACACATATACAAGAACCCACGAACACAAAAGGGCAAATGGCTACCTAAATATGATCCCCAATCAGAGACAACGATAAACAGCTGCCTCTGATTGGGAACCATATCAGGCCACCATAGACATATAAATCACCTAGACCGACAACAACCCTTGACATACAAAAACCCTAGACAATACAAAACTAACGTACCCACCCTAGTCACACCCTGACCTAACCAAAATATAAAGAAAACAGAGATAACTCAGGTCAGGGCGTGACATCAGTAATGTTTTGCTTCCAAAAAATTACACATCAATTTACAGAAATACTCATAATAAATATTGATAAAAGATACAAGTGTTATGCATGGAATTATAGATAAACTTCTCCTTAATGCAACCACTGTGTCAGATTTCAAAAAAGCTTTACGGAAAAAGCACACCATGCAATAATCTGAGTACAGCGCTCAGAGACCAAAACAAGCCATACAGGTACCCGCCATGTTGTGGAGTCAACAGAAGTCAGAAATAGCATTATAAATATTCACTTACCTTTGATGATCTTCATCAGAATGCACTCCCAGGAATCCCAGTTCCACAATAAATGTTTGTTTTGTTTGATAAAGTCCATAATTTATGTCCAAATAGTGATAGGCCATAGTTCTATTCAAGTAGACAAAAAACAAAACTAGGCTACTTAATTGGGAAGATGCCGAATAACAAATCTTCTGCTGTGGTGTTTAAATGTAGAGCTAAGTAGTTTTTGTTCTCCTTAAAATGATCACATGTACTGCATTGTTGTCTACATCTTTGAAAACAGACGTTTTTTTATTTGAAGTTTTTTTTACCCAAAGCGGATTTCTGTTTTCTCCTTGAAAAGTGTTTTTTGTTCTCTTGACCTTCATCAGAGCATTTAAACAGAATACTAAACCATATTTTTTACTTCTGAATATGTTGGCACCTGGGACTCAGGGTGTGACTGTGTTATTAATGTCATGATAATCAGGCCTTTTGATTTCAACATATGAATTGTTTTAGTTTTGTAGGCTATTTCTTTACTGCATTTTTTAAAATCAAGCCTTAGCAGTCATTCTGATCTCGTTCCCAATGATCAGTGCTTTAGTTTATTATGTTGCTGTCCAGTGGTTCTGAATTTGCAATGCACCTGTCTGTCCACGTTTTTCTGTGCAACAGCCTTTTGATTTGCAACTTTGAACATTTTTGGTGTGTGTTTTAGGCTATTTGATTTAATTTATATATGTTATAGCAGTTTGGTTTAACTAATAAATATATTGAAAGGGAACCAAATTATCTGTAGCTGTCATTTAAAAAAAGGATAGATGGGCTATATGGGCTATTTTATAGGTTGAATGTGATAGTCTGCCTATAACCAGCCTGAGTAGGCCTATATCTCCATTCCTATTCTATTCAGAGTTTATACACCATTTATTTAATTGGAAATTAGCTATTATCAAGCTGGTTAATGCGATGCATGTCTGTTGAATTTGGAGAATCCACGTGCACTCGGCCCAGCCCCAGCGTCGAGTCAGAGGCATGCTGCATACTTTTTACGGTACATGCTAAATAGTATGCTACGATGAGCACATAGTATGCAGTTAAGGATGTACTACGCTAGTATGGGTATTCAGACACTACCAATGTCTTTTAAAACGACTGCAACTTAGTGTCCATTAATTCCACTGGCTTTTGTATCTAACCCAATTCATAACTATAGTGAGAAAGAAAAATGTTATATACTTTTCAGTATTTTGAAGACATACAAAATATATCAGCTCATATACTAACACTGAACAAAAATATAAACGCAATATGCAACAATTTCAAAGAAGTTACTGAGTTACAGTTCATATAAGGAAATCAGTTAATTGAATTAAATTCATTAGGCCCTAATATATGGATTTCACATGACTGGGAAAAAAGATATGCATCTGTTGGTCAAAAATACCTTTAAAAAAACGGTAGGAGCATGGATCAGAAAACTAGTCAGTATCTGGTGTGACCACCGTTTGCCTCATGCAGCGCGACACATCTCCTTCAAATAGAGTTGATCAGGCTGTTGATTGTGGCCTGTGGAATGTTGTCCCACACCTATTCAATGGCTCTGTGAAGTTGCTGGATATTGGCGGGAACTGGAACACGCTGTCATACATGTTGATTCAGAGCATCCCAAACATGCTTAAATGGGTGATATGTCTGGTGAGTATACAGGCCAGAAGAACTGGGACATTTTCAGCTTCCAGGAATTGTGTACAGATCTTTTCCCGACATGGGGACGTGCATTATCATGTTGAAACTTGAGGGGATGGCGGTGGATGAAGGGCACGACAATGTGCCTCAGGATCTCGTCACGATATCGCTGTGCATTCAAATTGCCATCGATAAAATGCAATTGCGTTTGTTGTCCGTAGCTTATGCTTGCACATACCATAAACCCACCACCACCATGGGGCACTCTGTTTACAACACTGACATCAGCAAACCACTTGCCCACACAACGCCATACACACTGTCTGCAATCTGCCCGGTACAGCTGAAACCGGGATTCATCAGTGAAGAGCACACTTCTCCAATGTGTCAGTGGTCATCGAAGGTGAGCATTTGCCCACTGAAGTCGGTTACGACGCCGAACTGAAGTCAGGTCAAGACCCTGGTGAGGACGACAAGCATGCAGATGAGCTTCCCTGAGACGGTTTGTGACAGTTTGTGCAGAAATTATTTGGTTCTGAAAACCCACAATTTCATCAACTGTCCAGGTAGCTGGTCTCAGACGACCCTGCAGGTGAAGAAACCGGATGTGGAGATCCTGGACTGGCATGGTTACACGTGGTCTGCGGTTGTGAGACCGGATGGACAAACTGCCAAAATCTGTATAATGATGTTGAGGCGGCTTATGTTAGAGAAATTAACATTACATTCTCGCCACAGCTCTGGTGGACATTCCTGCAGTCAGCATGCCAATTGCACGCTCCCTTTTGCCACACCTGTCAGATGGATGGATTATCATGGCAAAAAAGAAATGCTCACTAACAGGGATGTAAACAAAGTTGTGCACAAAATTTGAGCGAAATAAGCTTTTTGTCCGTATGGAACATTTCAGCGTGGGACCAACACTTTACATGTTGCGTTTATATTTTTGTTCAGTGTACATTCAGTGCATTTGGAAAGTATTTAGACCCCTTGACTTTAACATTTTATTAGGTTACAACCTTATTCTAAAATTGATTACATTGTTTTTTTTCCCTCAGCAATCTACACACAATACCCTATAATGACAAAGCATAAACAGGTTAAGACATTTTTGCTGATTTATTAAAAATAAAAACAGGAACATTTACATAAGCATTCAGACCCTTTACTCAGTACTTAATTAAAGCACCTTTGGCAGCAATTACAGCCTAGAGTCTTCTTGGTTATAACGCTACAAGCTTGGTACGTCGCTGGGTGTTTCTCCCATTCTTCTCTGCAGATCCTATCAAGCTCTGTCAGGTTGGATGGGGAGAGATGCTGCACAGCTATTTTCAGGTGTCTCCAGAGATGTTAGATTGAGTTCAAATCCGGGCTCTGGCTGGGCCACTCAAGGACATTAAGAGACTTGTCCTGAAGCCACTCCTGCGTTGACTTGGCTGTGTGCTTAGGGTCGCTGTCCTGTTGGATGGTGAACCTTCGCCCCAGTCTGAGGTCCTGAGCAATCTGGAGCAGGTTTTTATCAAGGATCTCTCTGTACTTTGCTCCGTTCATCTTTGCCTCGATCCTGACTAGTCTCCCAGTCCCTGCCGCTGAAAAACATCCCCACAGGATGATGCTGTCACCACCACACTGTAGGGATGGTGCCAGGTTTCCTCCAGACGCGACGCTTGGCATTTAGGCCAAAGAGTTGAATCTTGGTTTAGTCAGACCAGAGAATCTTATTTCTCAAGGTCTTAGAGTGTTTAGGTGTCTTTTGGCAAACTCCAAGCGAGCTGCCATGTGCCTTTTACTGAGGAGTGGCTTCCGTCTGGCCACTCTGCCATAAAGGCCTGATTCGTGGAGTGCTGCAGAGATGGTTGTCCTTTTGGAAGGTTCTCCCATCTCCACAGAGGAACTCTAGAGCTCTGTCAGAGTGACTGTTGGGTTCTTGGTCATCTCCCTGACCAAGACCCTTCTCCCCCGATTGCCCAGTTCGGCCTGGCGGCCAGCTCTAGGAATTGTTTTGGTGGTTCCAAACTTCTTCCATTTAAGAATTATGAAGGCCACTGTGTTTTTGGGGACCTTCAATACTGCATAAATGTTTTGGTACCCTTCCCCAGATCTGTGCCTCGACACAAACCTGTATCAGATCTTTACGGACAATTCCTTTGACTTCATGGCTTGGTTTTTGCTCTGACATGTACTGTCAACTGTGGGACCTTATATAGACAGGTTGTAGCTCCCTCCAGTAACCACAAGCACAACCGTTCCTTGATTTTAACTGGCAGCTTTATTCTGTAGTTTTAGTCAGAATTATCACCTTCCGTGAGAACTATAAAGTAAATGAAAAATACAGTTAAGCACACTCTTACAACCTTCTTGTCTTACGAGTGACTTATTCGCTTGATATAACTCTGAAGTGCTTACATACATAAACAGTGTAGCCGGAGCTATAACAGTATCAGATTAAACACACGAATAAAGTAAAAATACCTCATTGGCTGCTTATTACAGAAGGGAGGAAATCAAAAACTTCACACTTATTATTTCTGGCATGAATTCACACTTCATCCTTAATTATTATAACGTTACCATCCTAACATACACAGTTCAACCTTTACGAACTACACCCGGAGACATGAAAATTTAGCTAACATAGCGCGGGATTGCCTTCACTCCAAAGGTGTGTTGCAACGATAATAATCCCCGTTACAACAGTTATTAGCCACGTAGTTCCGCTTGTCTTATCATTTCCCCTGCATAGCGAACACGTAAACAATTCAAAACAAAATAACAATGAGAAAGATTTACAGGTTAATTGTCAGGTTAACAGGTTGTTGCCTTACAAATCATGTCCGATCAATTGAATTTACCACAGGTGGTCTCCAATGAAGTTGTAGAAACATCTCAAGGATGATCAGTGGAAACAAGATGCACCTGAGCTCAACTGAGTCTCATAGCAAAGGGTCTGAATACGTATTTAAATAATTGGTGCAATATCAGTGGGTCATGAGTCATCACAGATAATAGTGTAATACAATCACATTATTCATGACCATATCAAGTCCCGTCATGAATCTAGTGAAAGATGATTATAACAATAATAAATAATCACATGAAGTGTATAACAGAGTGTATACATACACTATAAAATGTCACATGCAGGAGGAGAAATAAAAGTGATTGACTCACAATCCACAAAGCCCACTCACACAGACTTCTCATGTGTGAAATTCCTAGGTGAAGGAAAACACAAAGCAAGTGATACGGATAGAGAGGAAACTGCCTCTGATTGGTTCCACAAAATGGCAGCCATCATCTTCCATCTCCTGGGGTGATTGCCAGACCCCGTGGTAGTGCTCTGCCCAAGCTAAAATGATGTGTCCAGATTCAACCCTCCATTGGATACAAGCATTGCCCATCACTGACAAAACTTCACTAGCATAAACTTTGCATGGACCAAAAGCATATATTGTATATACAGTGCCTTCAGAAAGCATTCATACCCCTGACTTATTTCACATTTTGTTCTGTTACTAGACTGATTTCAAAATATTTTTTTTTCTCACTCATCTACGAACAATACCCCATAATGACAAAATGAAAACATGTTTTTAGAATTATTTGCAAATGTATTGAATTTAAAACACAGAAATATCTAATTTACATAAGTATTTACAACCCTTTGCTATGACACTCCAAATTGAGCTCAGGTGCATCCAATTTCCTTTCATCATGCTTGAGATGTCTTGACTTGCCTAGTTAAATAAAGGTTCAAAAGAATTATTATAATAATCCACCTGTGGCAAATGCAATTTTTTGGTAGTGATTTAGAAAGAAACACACCTGTCTATATAAAGTGCCACAGTTGACAGTGCACGTCAGAGCAGAAAATATACCATGAAGTCCAAGGAACTGTCCGCAGATCTCCGAGATAGAATTGCGATGAGGCATATAGGGGAAGGGTATAAAACAATTTCTAGAGTGTTGGCAGTTTCCAAGAGAACAGTCTCCATCTTTGGGAAATAGAAAAAATATGCAACTACTCAGACTGTCTAGAGTTGGCCGTCCGACCTAACTGAGGAACCGGGCAAGAAGGACCTTGGTCAGGGAGTTGACCAAGAACCAGTGGTGTAAAGTACTTAAGTAAAAATAATTTAAAGTACTACTTAAGAAGTTTTTTGGGGTATCTGTACTTTACTTTAATATTAATATTTTTTTTTACAACTTTTACATTTGCTTCACTACATTCCTAAAGAAAATAATGTACTTTTTACTCCATACATTTCCCCTGACACCCAAAAGTACTCGTTACATTTAGAATGCTTAGCAGGACAGGAAAAGTATCCACGTCACACGCTTATCAAGAGAAAATGACTCACTAATGTACTTTTTACTCCATACATTTCCCCTGACACCCAAAAGTACTCGTTACATTTAGAATGCTTAGCAGGACAGGAAAAGTATCCACGTCACACGCTTATCAAGAGAAAATGACTCACTAATGCTTTTTATAATTTTTTCCTTTTGTAATTTTAATTTAAAACAAATATATATAATTTTTTTTAGGGGGTGCTTTGTTTGAATTGTATGTCTGAGTGTTGGAGAGTACCCCTTGCTATCCGACAACAATATCAGACAATTGTGATGTCTGGTTTGCTTAATATAAGGAATTTGAAATTATTTATACTTTTACTTTTGATACTTAAGTATATTAAAACCAAGTACTTTTAGACTTTTACTCAAGTATTGTTTAACTGGGTGACTTTCACTTTAGTTATTTTTTATGAAGGTATCTTTACTTTTACTTATAAGCTTCCGGGTTAGAGTCCCGCTCCTTGAAAGCGGCAGCTCTAGCCTTTAGCTCAGTGCGGATGCTGCTTGTAATCCATGGCTTCTGATTGGGGTATGTACGTACGGTCACTGTGGGGACAACGTCATCGATGCACTTTTTGATGAAGCCAATGACTGATATGGTGTACTCCTCAATGCCGTCGAAGGAATCCCGGAACATATTCCAGTCTGTGCTAGCAAAACAATCCTGTATCTTAGCATCTGCTTCCTCTGACCACTTTTTTATTGATCTAGTCACTGGTGCTTTGTGCTTTAATTTTTGCTTGTAAACAGGAATCAGGAGGATAGAATAATGGCCAGATTTGCCAAATGGAGGGCGAGGGATAGCTTTGTATGCGTCTCTGTGTGTGGAGTATAGGTGGTCCAGAGTAGTTTTTCCTCTGGTTGCACATTTAACATGCTGATAGAAATTTGGTAAAACGGATTTAAATTTCCCTGCATTAAAGTCCCCGGCTACTAGGAGCGCCGCCTCGGGGTGAGTGTTTTCTTTTTTGCTTATGGCGGAATACAGCTCATTCAATGCTGTCTTAGTGCCAGCCTCTGACTGTGGTGGTATGTAAACAGCTACAAAGAATACAGATGAAAACTCTCTCAGTAGGTAGTGTGATCTGCAGCTCATCATGAGATACTCTACCTCAGGCGAGCAACAGCTCGAGACTTTCTTAGATATCGCGCACCAGCTGTTGTTTAAAAAAATACATAGACCGCCGCCCCTTGTCTTACCAGACACCACTGTTCTATCCTGCCGGTACAACGTATAACCAGCCAGCTGTATGTTGATATTGTCATCGTTCAGCCATAACTCCGTGAAGCATAAGATGTTACAGTTTTTAAAGTCCCATTGGTAGTTTAATCTTCCACGTAACTCGTTGATTTTATTCTCCAAAGATTGCAAGTTTGCTAGCAGAATGGAGGGAAGTGGGGATTTATTCGATCGCCTACGAATTCTCAGAAGGCAGCGCAACCTGCCCTTCTTTTTCCGCCTCTTCACGCAGATCACGGGGATCGGGGCCTGTTCCAGAGGAAGCAGTATATCCTATGCGTCAGGCTCATCAAAGTCAAAAAGGATTCTGCTAGTCCGTGGTGAGTAATCGCAGTCCTGACGTCTAGAAGTTCTTTTTGGTCACAAAAAAAAACACAGAACGTCTTCCTTCTTCTCTGGCGCCATCTTACAGCTTACACATATGGAATCGTGTAGTAACCAAAAAAGTGTTAAACAAATCAAAATACATGTTACATTTGAGATTCTTCAAAGTAGCCACCCTTTGCCTTGATGACAGCTTTGCACTCACTGTCATAGGATGCCAACCGACAAGTCAGTTCATCAAATTTCTGCCCTGCTAAAGCTGCCTTGGTCAACTGTAAGTGCTGCTATTGTGAAGTGGAAATGTCTAGGAGCAACATTGACTCAGCCGCGAAGTGGCAAGTCACAGAAGCTCACAGAACGGGACCGCCGAGTGCTGAAGCACGTAGCGTTTAAAAATCGTCTGTCCTCAGTTGCAACACTCACTACTGAGTTCCAAACTGCCTCTGAAAGTAACGCCAGCACAATAACTGTTTGTCGAGAGCTTCATGAAATGGGATTCCATGTTCCATGTCAGCTGCAGTGGTGTAAAGCTCATCGCCATTGGACTATGGAGCAGTGGAAACTCGTTCTCTGGAGTGAGGAATCACTCTTCACCACCTGGCAGTCCAACGGACAAATCTGGGTTTAGGAGAACGCTACATGCCCAAATGCATGGTGCAAACTGTAAAGTTTGGTGGAGGAGGAATAATGGTGTGGGGCTGTTTTTCATGGTTTGGGCTAGGCCCCTTAGTTCCAGTGAAGGGAAACTGTAACGCAACAGCATACAATGACATTCTAGACGATTCTGTGCTTCCAACTTTGTGGTAACAGTTTGGGGAAAGCCCTTTCATGTCTCAGCATGACAATGCCCCCATGGACAAAGCAAGGTCCATACAGAAATGGTTTGTCGAGTTCAGTGTGGATGAACTTGACTGGCCTGTACAAAGCCCTGACCTCAACCCCATCAAACACCTTTGGGATGAATTGGTCGACTGCGAGCCAGGCCTAATTGCCCAACATCAGTCCCCACAGCAATGTTCCTCCAACATCTAGTGGAAAGCCTTACCAGAAGAGTGGAGGCTGATATAGCAGCAAAGGGGGGACCAACTCCATATTAATGCCCATGATTTTGGAATGAGATGTTAGACGAGCAGGTGTCCACATACTTTTGGTAATGTAGTGTGTATATACACACACACACATACACATTTGGGGTTGGAAATTAACACCCTTGATTAAGCTGACTGTGTAAAATAAAGAATTCAAATACTGAGCTATATTATCTGCTCATAAAATTTGACAATTATGTAATTTTATACTAATAAATGTTTTGTCTCAAAAAGATAGTGGTCAAAATTATTGCCAACTCTGTTTTCAATAACTTTCAATTCTATTTTAAACCTTTATTTAGCTAGGCAAATCAGTTAAGAACAAATTCTTATTTACAATGACGGCCTAGGAACAGTGGGTTAACTGCCTTGTTCAGGGGCAGCACAACAGAGTTTTACCTTGTCAGCTCATGGATTCGATCTAGCAACCTTTCGGTTACTGGCCCAACACTCTAACCACTAGGCTGCCTGCCGCCCCAATACCTCACCTTGCGAGGATAATGGCACTGAACCTTTCTCTAAAATGTTTTAAGAGATTGGAGAACACATTTAAATGGATCTTAGACCATTCCTCCAGTCAGAATATTTCCAGATCCTTCATCTGCGTGTGTGGACTGCTCTCTTCAATTCAAATCACAGGTTTTCAAGTCCAGATACCGAGATGACCATTGCAAAATTTTGATTTTGTGGACAATTAACCATTTCATTGTGGATTTTGATGTGTGTTTTGGGCCATTGTTCTTGCCGGAAGATCCATTTGTGGCCTAGTTTCAGCCTCCTGGCAAAGGCAACCAGGTTTTTGGCTAAAATGTCCTGGTACTGGGTAAAGTTCATGACGCTGTTAACCTCAACAAGGGCCCCAGAACCAGTGGAAACAAAATAGCCCCATAACATCAAAGATCAACTACCATATGTTAAAGTAGGTATGGGGTTATTTTCTGCTTATGCATCCTTATTTAGACACAAAACCCACCACTGGTGTGTGTGGGCAAAGAGTTCCATTTACATTTTTGAATTTTGTTTTTATTATTTCTTAAACAAAATATTTTTAGTATAAAATAGTACAATTTACACAAAAAAATTTATGCATACATTATCAAATAAATAATACAAATACTGAGCTGTAGTCTTTTTTGCTGATCTTTATCAAGTGTGCCAATAATTATGGACCTGACTGTACATATTTATTCTACCATTTATTTTGTGTGACAATGTCAGGCCATGGGAAAATGTAAAATGTAACCATTTATTTAGTGTTGTCATGTCAGCACGGCTTATCACTCCCATTCAATCCTAGAGACCGCTGTCCATTTGCGAGACCCCCAAACTTAATACAGGGGGCTGTGGACAATTTAACATTTTATTAAAAGGATAATGCTTCAGATTTTAGCAACAGACATTTTTTATGCAGTTCTTCAGTCTCTTTAGTTTGTCTCCCATACATTACCCAATGTTTTCAGTTTTTTCTACTCATCTTTTAACAGTCGTGCTGTTTTGGGAATTGGAACGCGCCCGGCGTCGACGGGACTTATCCGGACTTATCTGTTTGTTTTGCGATTATCTTACATCACCAGCAGCACCTTGGGCCCCCACTACAGCAATATTCTCCTGTTTCCTGAGAAACAGGAGACACATACTAGCAAAACAGTGAAGTCACTCATTTTTTTGTCCTTGATGTCTCCGAAGTGAGCAAAAGGACAAAGGGAGGCAAGGGAGGTGTAATGATGGAGAGAGTTGGTTGGGGCAGAGGGGATGGAAAATAGGGGTGTTATGGAGAATCTCATACTCTACAATGTACTGACAGGCCTCTTCCTATTTCCTTACTTATGTGTAATGTGGTATAACATCATACAGACTGTGTAATCATCCAATTATGTTGTTGCTAGCACCATAGCATCTTATCCAAGATGAGCAGGAGGAGAGGAGAGGAGTGGAGAAACTCAGCAGATACTTCCGCACGCACACACAGCTATGTCTTACTATACGTGTGAGGACTTTTTGGGGACCATCAATTGATTCCCATTCAAAATCCTATTTTCCAAACCCTAACCCCTAGCCTTTTTACAAGTAAGGAACAGATTTTAGGTGATTTACTATTCTTGTGAGGACTTCTGGTTCTTCCCACATACACACACACACACGATAAAAGCAGTGCAATATTATGAAATCCCGGTCAATTAAAAATCCAAAGAGAGGAAATGGGGCAGTCACATCTAATGGAATTAGCTTTCAGAAGACAATACTTTTTACCGTTTCCTGTGTGGATCTACCTCTAAAGCCCAATATACACTGAGTGTACAAGCGCGCTTTCACCAGGTGAATCCTGGGTATGGTAGTAGGTGCCAGGCGCACTGGTTTCAGTGTGTCAAAAACTGCAACGCTGCTGTGTTTTTCATGCTCAACAGTTTCCTGTGTGTATCAAGAATGGTCGACCACCCAAAGGACATCCTTTGGTGGACTTGACAGAAACAACCAGAAAAGTCTGAAAGGGTTGGGTGTAAAATCAAGTGCAAGAGCATAACGTGTCGTCTTCGTCAAAAAAGGTCAAGTCAACTGTGGTTCGTAAAGTTTGTGTTTGCGTTTGTCTCAAGGCAAGCTATGACAAAAACTATTCTGCATGACTCATCTATAGCAAGGTTTCACTGACCTCTTATCTACACAACTCATGTCCGCTGCATTTCAGCACTCTATTCAAATGACACCATAAAAATGGAATTTGAATGGAACTTCTCTCAGAGGGCCTGCGAGGCAGGCAAAGAGCTAGGTGACAGATTCCCTCCGCTCTCTCCCCGGAGCTCTTCTCTATCCAGGTCAAGGCGCCACAGCACAAAAAAGCCCAGGACATGCCAAGTAAAGTGACTTCCTATGCGACCGATGCACCCCCCGTTACCTGTCTCACTTGAACAACAGCAATAGATTTTTAATGATGAGGATCTGGCTGATGTTTAACCTAACAATGTAGCCGCACCGATAGAACATGGCAGAGCGGTCATGTCCATCGATTAGTCCCCAACGACTTGTGTACAGTTAGTATTGTACTTGCCTGCATTTGGGTAGTAGTATTTGCCTCAAAGGAGGAGATTTCAGAATTGCAATGTTTTTAAATGGAAAGTGATTTATACAAAAAGTTGAATGTGGCTCAATGATTGGCTTTTAGGCCTACACTTAAGAATGTGTTAATTGGACACCATGAAGTTCTATTCATTGTAAAGCAGAACTGCCCCAATAACTTGGATGAAGTAAAGGCAATGGGTACAAGAAGAGGGTATTTAATGGCAGACAAAATGAAAATATTGCACCCTATCCTATCCTGTGTGTTAGGTTCTGTATACATACAATACAGTATAATATGCATGCATTAATAATACATTTACAAAGGAGAAGCATATGCCATTTAATATGAATCAATAACCTCAATTATGGTTTGCTTTATAAGCTGTAATCACCATAAGGTCACAGTGCATTATTCAAAGTCACTCTAATTTATCACATTGCAACAAGACAGGACAGCGGGCAAATATTATAAATTCCTTCCCTGAATCCGTCCATTTCCCCCGATTCAGACGGAGGAAGACGAATAATTAACGTAGACTTATTTGCATCACTTGGAGGCACTTTCTGTATTTCTAAGTACGTCATCTTCATCAACCATTTGAGTAAGATATTGTTTAAAAAAATTGTGACTGGACCGGTGTTGGGTTGATAACAACACAAGTGGGTGTCTGTCTACTCGCAATCTTTTCTTTGTCTACCCACAAAGGCTCTTTAGGCAAGGACATTGCTTTTAAATACTGCCATATGCAAATCCCTGCATGCAATTTGCATTTTTAAGTATTTCAAGCCCCCATATTTATTGGATTTTCAGGGCATGCTGATCATTGATTTATGCGCTCCTGGCAATCATATTTCCATATTTGTGCGATTTTAGGGACAATAATAATTCAAGGATGCGCGGGCATACTCTTTGAACAAAATGCCTAATTACATCCTCAAAGTATCATCATATTTTTTCCAGGGTGTCCAGACAAAAAAAAAGAGTGAAGAATGTGTGTGTGTGTGTGTGTGTGTGTGTGTGTGTGTGTGTGTGTGTGTGTGTGTGTGTGTGTGTGTGTGTGTGTGTGTGTGTGTGTGTGTGTGTGTGTGTGTGTAAGGGGAAAGGAAGTGTGTTTTCTCTTCAATGCCTGAGTCTAAAGGGAACTACTTTACCCCACTCTCTCTGCAATACCTTTCACTCCTGCTCTATTGTGGACTTGGCCTGAGTGGTCCACCTAGAAATAAAGAGGACTTAGCACGCTAGCCTAACACTTTACTCATCATGACACACCTTCATGACAAATTCAATCACAGGGGTTGAGGAGTTTCTATTCCATGATGCAAAAACTGTCCCCCACCTTTCCACACTCACGTCCCATGTTATCTCCCTCCTCCTCCCCATGCTAACAGTGAAAGTTTCCCCCTTTGCCACATCGCTTCATTCGAGTTGACACAATGTATTTGCTCTCCAATGACAAAAATACGGCCAGAATATATCTAAATATCCTAATAAAGAGGGGTTGACATCTACCAGTGTTTGTCGTCAACAACATCAGGGAAATATGTCCTTTCTAGGCCTTAGAGGCCATTTCACCGATTCCCTTTGTTGTGTAAACAATAAAAAAGAAAGAAAGAAAAGGAAACAGTCATCCAATAATCTTCCACTGGCACGGAAATGCAAGTAACTTCTACATCAGACAATCCATACATAGGATCATATTTATCAAAAGTGACCATATAGAGTACAAATTGTAACACACATTGTTATGGTGTGTATGTCGTTCATTTGAGTGCTTATATTTTATGAAATATCTTTCTACCATCAAATAAAGAAAATTCCAATTAATAACTATCATTAGCCACATACTGTACCACAGCAGCTTAGGGAAGACAACTACACAATGAGGGCAATTAATGATCCCTCCCTCCCTCCCTCCACCTCAAAAAAAATTTAATGATAAAAAGAAGATCAAGCGAGGTTAATATCTATGGAATATGCATAATTTATATGGCCTGGTACAAAATACTGTTCTGTTGCGGTGCTGCTGCTCATTCACTCGGTTAATTCATTGGAATAAAGCGTCCCAAAGGGTGTGCATGTAATCACCCCTAATCCCACATTGATTTGAGAGAGAAGGAGTGAAAGAGAGTAAGAGGGGGAAAAGCTTTCTGTCATACTGGGACAAGCCCTTGCTGAGGTAGGTTTATGTGATTGCCGGGAATAATTTATGAGTGTGACTCCTTCTGAGGTTTTAATTTCTGTGATTAAAGAAATTAGACTAAAGCGTGTCTGATTTTCAAATGTGTAACGCTTTGAAATGCTGCTGCTACTACCAGTATTATTATTTATTTTTTAACTCAAGATAATAACAATAATGAAAACGAACAATTAATTTCACACAAAGGTGTCACAAACCCTATTTTATTCAACTTCAGTTTTGAATTTCACTAATATTGTTTAAAAAAAATAGAAACAGTACTGATGCTTTTGTTTTTCTATCTTTAAAATATAATCACTAATTACAATTGTTAAGTTCAAATTTAAAGTACATCCTGTTTGCATGTTGCTGAAATAAATCCCTGATATGTGTCTGCAGCATTATGAGTGTTTTCATGTTTACCTGATACTATTCATCCACTACACACTGATTTGAATAGGTTATAGTTGTGTGTGTGTGTGTGTGTGTGTGTGTGTGTGTGTGTGTGTGTGTGTGTGTGTGTGTGTGTGTGTGTGTGTGTGTGTGTGTGTGTGTGTGTGTGTGTGTGTGTGTGTGTGTGTGTGTGTGTGTGTGTGTGTGTGTGTGTTTTGATCTGGCCAGTGTCGCCAAGGCTACATCTCAGGCACAGAGAGGGAGAGAGAAAGAGAGGTCAAAGTTCCGTTGGGAGATAAATGGAACACTGTGAAAATTGAGCCAGGAATCTGTCTCACTGATCGAGACAGACAGACAGACTGAAAGTATTTCACGTTCACATTTACCAATTGTAGAAACCTTTATCCACGTCGCACATAATGTATTGGTGGTTTAAGAGTTTGTGCTGCTTTCAAGTGATGCTTGTGAAGAGTAGTGTTGAAAATCATTGCTCCCACTCTTTACCAATATACTGTAAATACACCTTTTGAAATCAGACCATAAATTTACAAGCACATTTAATAAAACATTTTTTAAACACATGTACAGGAACATTTCAGTTCAGATGCTATGCTTGTATATAATGTTCAGTATTATGAATAGAGAATGTAAATATCCTGATGCTCACATTATCAATGTATGTATCCAACCTTTTTTTTAGGTCATGGGTCACAAAAAAATGCACAAAAAACAAACATCAACATCTCAAGAAGGGTTCTGACAAATCTATTAGATAGATCACATTATCACATATCAAATTGTGAGAAACAGTATATCCCTATGTTGGAGTCACCCTGTGAAATGCATACTGTCCAATTGATTTCCCTATAACCCCATGGTCATGTGTTTCATTTATTTAATTGATTGAATGGTTAATTAATATGAAGGGGGAGCGGAGCGTACACAGTCATCTGCACGTTAACTACAGTCCAGACCTCTCAAGTCTGTTAGGCAGGGTCTAGTAAACTATACAAGCTCCCGAGTGGCGCAGTGAGTCTAAGGCACCGCATCTCAGTGCTAGAGGTGTCACTACAGACCCTTGTTCGATCCCGGGCTGTATCACAACCGGACGTGATCGGGAGTCCCATAGGGCGGCGCACAATTGGCCCAGCATCGTCCGGGTTAGGGGAGGGTTTGGCCGGGGTAAGCCGTCATTGTAAAATAAGAATTTGTTCTTAACAGACTTGCCTAGTTAAATAAAGGTTAAACATGTACATCATCATCATTATCAGCCCTGCTAATTTTACCCACCTACTCCTGTTTATTAGACTAGCATTGGGGACTTATTACGCTTTGGTCTTTGTCCTTATCGTAATTGCCCTCTCGGCATGGCTGTCCTCGTCTATGACAGCTAGTGAGCACTAGGCTACACCAGCGGAGGTCTCTAGGGGAGACCCAGACAGTGCGTGACCACCTCCACCACCCCTCCAGGGACCCCGCTGCAGCTCCACCGCGGCCCAGTTAGAGTAGTGTCGGGAGGGACTCGAGACGCCCTTGCTCCCGCTCTCCTTTATCTCTCTGGTTCATCAAACTACATTAGGAGATGGACTCTGGTGCAATGGTGTTAATCAGGGTGGATCACAGTTTTAATTTATTTAAATGCATAAACTCAAAAAAGGTGTTTTCTAAGCAGAAAATTATATTCTAATCAATCAAATGAAATAAATTAGAAGAATGGGAATGACACCAAATGTCTTAAAATTATATTTAAGTAATTACACATCTTAATTAATCTTTGCTTGACTGTTTACAATTTCCACTGAAATATGTTATTCCCTTTTAGCTTATTCTAAAATTTCTATATTTTCTAATTATATAACATTTAATTTCTGCTTTACCACTCTTAAATATGCTTTTAAATGTGTGATGTCGATAGCTGTATAAAACTACAGTGAAAATACAATTTTAGAGCACAGAAACACAAATAGTAAAATAGACATCTAAGAATACCTGATGTATGTTGTATGTTTATTCTAAGTTTAATTTCCAGTGTGTTCTATGATAACTGTATTATCGAATCAGAATTCCCTCCAAGGGACAGACATAGATAGGTATTTGGGAAAGTAGCACGTACGTTTATATTCCCCATGCTGCTTGAAAAGTCACTGGCGCCATCTACTGAGCACATTTGTCCAAATAAAATCCAATAACATCAAGTCCACCACAACTTTCCTTAATTGGGAAATAATTGCATATCTTTCAAAGGAGATCTCATTGCCATCCCCTTACCATTTATTTCACTTTTCCTTTTCTTCTTCGAGAGAAAAAAAAGGGGGGGAAGAAACTTAAATTAAGCCATGCTCTTGAAAGATGTTATTTTTCTGTGGCAAAAGAACATACATTTGTGTAAATACTGTGCCTCAATTAAGGGGAGGGAAGACAAAGCTTGACCAATTATCCCATGGAAGAGTGGGAGTCTCTTGGGTTTGGGGGAAGCAGTATTTATCCACTTTCCACCAAAGTCTTATGGTGTGTTAGCGCCTCAGCTACTGAACACATTGTAGGCCTAGGAGAGTAGCAAGGGCCAGTGGAGGTGTGAAAGGAGGCCTAGTTGATATGTGCTGGCTAGTATAGAAGCAGGTCATGCCAGGAATAAAACAGTAAAACTGTGTGCTAGAATGTTAGCCTTTCTGCTTTTCACTGCAAGTTTGAGAGCTTCTTGTGTTAACCAAATTGCTTAGAAACATAAGCTGGTCAGTCCGGAACTTATATTTAAGAATATCTTTAGATGTGAAGCCACATATCTTTTTGTTTTTTGTAATGTTTTTTTCCCCCCAATATTCTTTATTTTAGATTACCTCATACAATTAGAATGATTGTGAAGAATTGCACAATTACAGCAGTTTTCTATTTTCAATGCACAATGTCCAGTTGGCACTGGGGCTTGATGACAGAGTCTGGTCAGTCCTTTATAGCTTTTAAACAGTCTTCTACAGTTGTGTCTGCAAGAGGATTAAGGGTCCATGTTTTTAGTCTTAACTACCCATCTAATGAGAGGACTCAATGACCTAGCCTACAGTTCAAAAATGGTTTTAATCTATGTGGGTAAATGTAATCTCGACATATTTACAACTAAAACATCCACGGTATCAGACAACATAACTTCTCTTCGACATACATTTCCATCCCGATCATGTGGCATTTGGAATAGATAAGGAATCAACCCACAACCACACACTACAGTTTCTCTCCTTCACTCCAAGCGTAATTGTAATCTATTGTACTCCTAAACTGTTCAAGAGTCAGTGTGTGATGTGAGGAGGCAGTTTAGCAGAGTTGGGAGGTGTCCCCTCTCTAGTCTGCCTTGCATAACACAAAGTCATCTTTTTAAGGCTGTATCTGAGCTTTATCTTAGTCTCCTCGTATCTATGCCCCAAGGGGCTTGTTTGTCCTTCGACCATACCCTTTGCCTCTGTCACATTCAGCTCCCCCATATTCTCTGGACCCTCTGATTCAAGAGGAGGGCAGTTGTTCTGTTGTATGTGGTCTTGGGCTGCAACAAAAGCCTGCACAACCAGTAGTACTCCAGGAGAAGGGTTGTCAACCCCTGATCAAGCCAACTTAAGCACTAACACCACTGAAGTAGAGTATATAAACACAGAGGGATAACGAAAGGGCTAGCATTATCAGTGGAGGAGGAGCAAGGTCCTTGGTCAAAAAGCTTTATTTTAATGTCATCTGACTAAAGCACTGGTTCCAATCCAAGTGCCAGTGCCGTTTAGCAAACTCCAGACATTTACATTTGCTGGACGACATGAAAATAGAGATCTTTTCCTACACACACCAGTGGTGGGATTAGCATGCATAAAATTAGCATGCATAAAATGCATAAACAGAAAATAACCCCATACCTACTGTAAAATATGGTGGTGGATCTTTGATGTTATGGGCCTATTTTGCTTCCACTGGTCATGGGGCCCTTGTTAAGGTCAATGGCATCATTAACTTTACCCAGTACCAGGACATTTTAGCCAAAAACCTGGTTGCCTCTGACAGGAAGCTGAAACTAGTCTGCAAGTGGATTTTGCAGCAAGACAATAACCCCAAGCACACATCAAAATCCACAAAGAAATTATTAATTATTAATAACCTGTGGTTTGAACTGAAGAGGGCAGTCCATAAGCACAGACGAAGGATATCAAGGATCTGGAAAGATTATGTATGGAGGAATGGTCTAAGATCCCTCCCAATGTGTCCTGCAACTCATAAAACACTTTAGGAAAAGGCTCAGTGCCATTTTCCTTGTAAGATAAGGTATTGAAAACAGGGGTGTCAAATTTTTTGACCCATACCATTGACAAACAAAATATTACTTCTCTGAGCAATTACACTAGCATATATATATATATATATATATATATATTATATATATACACACACACACACACACACACACACACACACACACACACACACACACACACACACACACACACACACACACACACACACACACACACACACACACACACACACACACACACACACAGTACCAGTAAAAAGTTTGGACACACCTACTCATTCAAGGGTTTTTCTTAATTTGTACATTGTAGAATAATAGTGAAGACATCAAAACTATGAAATAACACATATGGAATCATGTAGTAACCAAAAAAGTGTTAAACCCTTTGCCTTGATGACAGCTTTGCACACTCTTGGCATTCTCTCAACCAGCTTCACCTTGAATGCATTTCCAACAGTCTTGAAGGAGTTCCCACGTATGCTGAGCACTTGTTGGCTGCTTTTCCTTCACTCCGCAGTCCGACTCATCCCAAACCATCTCAATTGGGTTGAGGTCAGGTGATTGTGGAGGCCAGGTAATCTGCAGCAGCACCCCATCACTCTCCTTCTTGGTCAAATAGCCCTTACACAGCCTGAAGGTGTGTTGGGTCATTGTCCTGTTGAAAAACAAATGGTACTCCCACTAATTGCAAACAGATTGGATGTCGTGTCGCTGCAGAATGCTGCGGTAGCCATGCTGGTTAAGTGTGGCTTGAATTCAAAATAAATCACTGACAGTGCCACCAGCAAAGCACCCCCCACACCATTACACCTCCTCCTCAATGTTTCACATTGGGAACCACACAGAGATCATCCGTTCACCTACTCTGCGTTTCACAAAGACAAGGCGGTTGGAACCAAATATCTCGAATTTGGACTCATCAGACCAAAGGACAGATTTCCACCGGTCTAATGTCCATTGCTCACGTTTCATGGCCCAAGCAAATCTTTTCTTCTTATTGGTGTCCTTGAGTAGTGGTTTCTTTGCAGCAATTCCACCATGAAGGCCTGTTTCACACAGTATCCTCTGAACAGTTGATGTTGAGATGTGTCTGTTACTTGAACTGTGAAGCATTTATTTGGGCTGCAATTTCTGAGGTGCTGTTAACTCTAATGAACTTACCCTCTGCACAAAGTAACTCTGGGTCTTCCATTCTTGTGGCGGTCCTCATGAGAGCCAGTTTCATCATAGAGCTTGATGATTTTTGCAACTGCACTTGAAGAAACGTTCAAAGTTCTTGAAATATTCCGTATTGACTGACCTTCATGTCTTAACTTCTTGCGACTACAGGGGGTGCTGTTCCGAATTAGCATTTTGTCGTCTCCAAATTAAACTGCCTAGTACTCAATTCTTGCTCGTACAATATGCATATTATTAATTCTATTGGAAAGAAAACACTTTCTAGTTTCATACAAAGTTGGAATGATGTCTGTGGGTGACCCAGAACTCTTTCTACAGCGAAATCCATGACAGACAGTGAAAGGTCTGAGAGCGAAGCTCTGGTTTCAGATCAGTTTTTAAGGTCTCTGTCTATCCTATGGAACGACACGAACTGCACCCGCCTTCCCCTGGATGTCAGTAACCAATGAGAAGTGGAATGGGCCTTCTCCGTAGCTCTCAGAGGTTATAAAAGACCAAGGAGTGAGAGTAGCCCCCCTTTCGACGCTCGCCCTTACGCAGGAAGGGACCTCCGGACGCCATTTTCACAGGCTCGGTTATCAACTTGAAATGTATCCGTCTGTAATTTAATTCGATATAGGACTTAGAAACATCATAAGGTAGTTAATTTAAACCGTTTTATAGGAAATTATATCCGTTTAGTGCGATTTTGAGGAATTTCTTTGTTGTGCACTCTGAAACTTTGGACACGTTTTTGGGTCCCGTTCGATCGTTAGTGGATATTTCGAAGGACAGAGGACATCTATCGACCAAAAGACGTTTATAACATAGAAAGGATACATTGCCCAAGAATATGATGGAAGAACAGCTCATAGTAAGCAATATTTAATATGATAAATTGTTGTTCTGTCGAAATATTTTAAACGCATATTTCGCCATTTTGTTTGGTGTAGCTTCACTTGGCGAACCCTGTATTGAAAAGTAAGGATAATTTTACAAATGTAAATCAGCGGTTGCATTAAGAACTAATTTGTCTTTCGATTCCTGTCAACCCTGTATTTTTTAGTCAAGTATATGATTAGCTTTCAATTAAACTAGATCACTCTGATAGATGACGTCAGACATATTGAGGCTTGATTTCCTAGTATTTTTATTGTGTAACCACGGTTTTGTATGGCTAAATATGCACCTTTTCGAACAAACTGTATATGTATGTTGTAAAATGATGTTACAGGAGTGTCATCGGAAGAATTCTGAGAAGGTTAGTGAAAAAATTAATATCTTTTGGCGATGTTGACGTTATAGCGCTCTTTGGCTGGAATCGATGCTCTGGTAACGTTTGCACATGTAGTATGCTAACTTATCGATTTATTGTGTTTTCGCTGAAAAACGCTTAGAAAATCTGAAATATGGTCTGAAATCACAAGAACTGGGTCTTTCCATTGCTATGCTTTGTCTATTTTTATGAAATGTTTTATGATGAGTAAATTGGTCATACACGTTGCTCTATCTAGTAATTCTAGTCGATTTGTGATGGTCGGTGCAATTGTAAACTGTGATTTCTACCTGAAATATGCACTTTTTTCTAACAAAAACTATCCTATACCATGAATATGTTATCAGACTGTCATCTGATGGTTTTTTTTATAGGTTATTGGCTATCAATATCTTAGTTGAGCCGAATTGGTGATAGCACCTGAAGGAGTAAGAAACTGATGGAGTTAGAATAGTGGTGTATTTTGCTAACGTGTTTAGCTAATAGATTTACATATTTTGTCTTCCCTGTAAAACATTTTAAAAATCTGAAATGGTGGCTTTATTCACAAGATCTGTATCTTTCATCTGGTGTCTTGGACTTGTGATTTAATGATATTTAGATGCTACTATCTACTTGTGAAGCTATGCTAGCTATGCTAATCAGTGTGTGGGGGGTGGGGGGTGATCCCGGATACGGGGTTGAGGTTCGGTAAAGGTTAAAGTAATGATGGAATGTCATTTCTCTTTGCTTATTTTAGTTTTTCTTGTCATAATATGGACTTGGTCTCTTATCTAATAGGGCTATATTCTGTATACAACCCCTACCCTATCACAACACAACTGATTGGCTCAAACGCATTAAGGAAAGAAATTCCACAAATTAACTTTAACTTTTAACAAGGCACACCTGTTAATTGAAACGCATTCCAAGTGACTACCTCATAATGTCAGGGGTCCGCCGGTACTGCTGCTCATTCCGTTCACCAGCTCCGGAGGTCTACGTCACCGGCCTTCTAGGCTTCACTGAACTGGATTCATTACCACCAACCCCGGACTGTCTTGTCTCATTACGCACACCTGTTTCCCATTCCCCTTGATTAGTATGTGTATATAAGTGCCCTCTGTTCCCCATTGTCCTTGTCGATTATTGTCCCATGTCCGTTGGTTTTGTGAGTACTTGTGCTCTGTTGTATCGGCTTTCATGCTACGTGTTACTGTGCACTTGTTATTACGGGTCTCATCCCTTGTATTATTTAGAGGTTTACACCTCGCTCTTTTGTTTGGGTTACATCCCTGTGTTATGTATATACACATGTTTGCTTTGGGCTTCGTCCCCATCGTTTTCATGGCGTATTTAATTTTTGGATGGAGAAAGAAAAAACCCTATTAGGTATTCCTACGCCTGTCTCCTATCATTATACAGCATGACAGAATAATCAACCCATCTAAATGGAGACAGCGGAAAAGGCCGAGCTGGCGACCATCGTAGAGACAGTCCAGCATCATGAGGACTGTCTCTCCAGACTCGGCAGTGCCTTGGACAGCGTGCTGACAACCATCCTGGGTTTGGAGGGTAATGTGTAGTCCCTCAGTCTCCATCACCGGTTCCGGCACCAACCCCCACACTACCAGTACCTGCCTCCGTCCCATCTGAGCCGGTCCGTGAAATACCCCTGTCCCTCCCTAAGGGCTTTGGCGGAGCGCCAGTGAGATGCAAGGGAATCCTTCTGAAATGCGACTTGTACCTCGCTTGCTACGCCGAGGCTGTCTCCGGGAGAGACAGGGTTGCCACAGTCATCTCGGCACTGACTGGACGGGCCCTGGACTGGGGTGCCGCAGTCTGAGGAAACAGGTGGACCCGAAGTCGAGTTCTAGGAGCACTTCACCCTCCTCATCCGCTCGGTGTTTGATCATCCTGTGGAGGGCCGAGAGGGGGGTGAGCGCCTACTCCGACTCCACCAGGGATCTAGGACCGCCTCGGAATTCGCACTGGAGTTCCAGACCATCACGGCCTCCACCGGATGGAACGAGTTGGCTCTGGTCACCGTATTTCGCAGCAGACCCGAGGCAGGAGGTACAGATGGAGTTAGCCTGCCGTGATGACAACCTGTCACTCGACCAGCTCATCAGCATGGTGATTCGGTTGGGCAACCTCCTGCGGTCCCGACGAAGACCTGCTCGTAATCCGAAGCCCATGGCTGCACCTGCTCCGTGGCCAGAGCCAATGGAGGTGCGCTCTGCACATTTGCCCGGGGCAGAGCATAGGAGGAATCTGGGCCTCTACTCCTATTGTGGAGAAAGGGGTTGTTTCTCCTTGTCCTGCCTCTATTCACTAAAAGGCGAGGAGGTGACAAGCCAGGGCATTCCCCTGCTCCAACCCAGGTAGGATGCAAGGTCTCTCCTCCTTTTCTGTCAACTCAACCAGTGTGCTTTTCCATTAAATTCCCTGAATACCCTAGCCCCTCACTCCCGTTAGCTCGGATCGATTCCAGAGCTGCCGGGAATCTTTTAGATATCACAGTGGCCACTCTATTACGCATTCCTTTGGTTCTCCTACAGTCACCCAATCTGGTTCGAGCCCTGGATAATCGTCCAATAGGGACAGGGCTCTTACATCACATCACTGTTCCCGTTTTTTTGCTGACCCATGACACTCATTTAGAACAGATCACCTTTTGGATTTTAGACAACCCCACGCACCCCGTTGTTTTAGGGCTCCCCTGTTATTTCCTGGACCGAGAGGAGACTGCTGGGTTGGTCGCGGGAGTGTCAGGGGAGGTGTCTCGTGGTGTCTGTCAACACCACTATGGTGGAAAGTCCGGACCACGCCCCTCGAGTGGATTTACCGGAGGAATACCAGGATCTGCACCAGGTTCTCTCTACGACCCAGGCTACACACCTACATCCTCATCGCCCCTGGGATGGTGCCATTGACCTACTGTCTGACGCAGCCCTCCCGAGAGGACACGTCTATCCCCTCTCCTATGCGGAGACCGAAGCCATGGAGACCTACATACAGGAGAGCCTCTAGCAGGGTTTTATCCGCACCTCTACGTCATCAGACTCCTCAAGCTTCTTTTTTGTTAAGAAGAAAGGGGGAATGCGCCCCTGCATTGATTATCAAACACTGAATAAAACCACTTAAGTTCAGCTATCCTTTACCCCTCATCCCAACCATCATCGAACAAATGCACGGGGCACAGTACTTCACGAAACTGGACTTGAGGAACGCATACAATCTGGAGAACATTCGTGCAGGCAACGAATGGAAAACGTCCTTTTACACAACAACAGGCCATTACGAGTATCTCGTAATGCCCTTTGGCCTGTCTAACATCATATCCACGGAGGGAGTGGAGATGGAGGAGCAACGCGTCAGCGCAGTCAGGTCATGGCCCATCCCCAAACTCCTTGAAAGCAGTCTAGTGTTTGCTGGGGTTCGCCAACTATTTCCGCGGGTTCATCTGGTGCTTCAGCACCGAGGTCCTCAGTGGCTTTGTTGGATGGCGGAGGCGGAGAGGCCGTTTGAGACCCTGAAGGCATGCTTCAACACTGCTCCCATTCTGGCACGACCCCCACCCGACCCCCACTCCCCTTCATCGTCAAGGTGGATACCTCCGAAGTAGGAGTTGGGACAGTGCTGTCCCAGCACCCCGGAACCCCTCCAAAGCTGCGGCCCTGCGCCTTCTACTCCAAGCAGCTGAGCCCCACCCGGAGGAACTATGGCGTAGGGGACCGAAGGCGTGGATGCACTGGCTGGAGGGGTCCACACACCCTTTCCTGGTGTGGACGGACCACCGCAACCTGGAGTACATCAGGGCAGCGACAAGGCTAAACCCGAGACAGGCCAGATGGGCTCTATTCTTTGCCAGGTTCCAATTCACACTTTCCTATAGGCCAGGCTCCAAGAATGTGAAGGCGTACGCCCTGTCTCGCCTCTATGACGCAGAGGAGAGGCAGGGAGAGGAGACCCCCCATCATCCCTCCGTCCCGTATCATGGCGCCAGCGGCATGGGACATGGCCACCGACATACGGCAGGCCCTGCGCACGGAACCCGCAGGTTTCTGAGGTGTTACTGTCAGGATTGGCCAGGGGAGTGGGCGGATTTTCTACCTTGGGCTGAAAAATTCCCTCCGCCACTCCTCCACTAACCTCACTCCTTTCCGGTGCGTGTTGGGGTATCAGCCGGCCCTGGCACCTTGGCATCCAAGCCAGACCGGGGCCCCTGTGGTGGATGAGTGGTTTTGGCGAGCTGAGGAGACCTGGAACGCTGCGCAAACGTCTCCAGCGGGTCGTGCGTCGGCACAAGGAACAGGCCGACCGCCACTGCAGTGAGGCACCCGTTTTCTATCTAGGCGACCTGGTCTGGCTCGCCACCCGGAACCAGCCCCTCCGCCTGCCCTGCCGGAAGCTGAGCCTGCGGTTTGTGGGGCTGTTTAAAGTCCTGAGAAGGGTTAATGAGGTAACGTACCGTTTGCAACTCCCTGCTGATTACTGCATTAATCTGACTTTTCTCTCCCCTCAGGCCAGTGGTGCCTGGTCCCGTCGATGAAGCTGGACCCAGTGATGCCCCGCCTCCTCCTCTGGACATCGAGGGAGGTCCGGCGTACTCGGTCCGTGAAGTCCTGGATTCGAGGCATCGGGCGGGGATTCTCCAGTACCTCATCGACTGGGAGGGGTACGGCCCAGAGGAGGGAGCTGGGTTCCTGCGGTGGACATCCTGGACGCTTTAATGACCAGGGATTTTCACCGCCGGCGCCCTGCCCGACCCACACCGTCCCTGAGGCCGAATACGCCATGATGGGGGGGGGGGTTATGTCATATACACATATGTATACATCTGTTTGTATGTGTGTGTGTGTGTGTGTGTGTGTATATATATATAGTTTTGGGCTTCGTCCCCATCGTTTTCATGACGCACTTTATTTAAGAATGGAGAAATAAAAAACCCTATTACGTATTCGTGCACCAGTCTCCTATCATTATACAGCGTGACACATGAAGCTGTTTAATAGAATGCCAAGAGTGTGCAAAACTGTCAAGGCAAAGGGTGGCTACTTTGAAGAATCTCAAATATAAAATATGTTTTGATTTGTTTAACACTTTTTTGGTTACTACATGATTCTGTATGTGTAATTTCATAGTTTTTATGTCTTCACTTTCATTCTACAATATAGAAAATAGTAAAAAATAAACTGGAATCAGTAGGTGTCCAAACTTTTGACGCTTGTTGCATTTATTTTTTAGTTCAGTATAACATGAGCACTCTATGGAAAGATGTGATTCTTGGGAGCATGATGTTCTCTGTTTTGCTCTACAAACCCCCACAATTGTCATGGGACTCGTCTGAAGGTTACCCAGTACCGGTAAAAAAAAAAGTGGAAGTAAGGAAGTAGTTTTGTGCCAACAAAAAAAGGGGTTAAATATTTGTCAAAAAAACAAAAATTTCCTGAGCTTTCTTATATCTCCTAGACACTTCACACTTTTGAACAGTAAACATCAAGGATTATTGCTTTATTACACTACATGCTCACAGAAACCTGGCCACCCACTTCCCTCCATGATATCCCATGATCATCCCTGCAAAGCCACCAGAAAATCCTGTCGAGTGGCAGGAAGTCTATTAAAAACTGCCAGAAGATACTAGGCCATTCTTGACAGCTCCTTTGCCTGTATGTCTGTGACTCTGCGTGCTGGCTGCTTTCTTGGCCTCGGTGTAGTGAGCCTTTTTAAATGGCCCCTGTGAATTCTAAAGAGGTCCTCAGCACTTGCCGTGCGCTGGTATAAGATTGCCCCCCATGGCAGCTTGCTGAATGGATGCCTCTCTGTGTTAAGACAGTATGGTTTCCGATTGGGTATTTGTCACCTAGAAAGATACGTCATAACCTCTCTCCCCGTTGTCTTTTGTCCTTATGTAAGTCTGTCTGACTGTCTTGAGATCTTTTGTCCCTTTCTGGCACTCTGTGGAAGTCTCTCTCGATCTACATTGGAGAATTGAATGCACACATTACGTACCTTGCATTTCTCTCCCACTAAATCATTCCCTTTTTCCACTTTGGTGAGCTTTTATTCCGCCATCAAATATGCATCCCATTAACTAAGTTAAATTACTCCCTGACTGCAGAATATTCTGTGCCGATAACTGTCAACACAAAATGCATGGCTGTGAACTTCTAACGAAGCGGGGCATCTCTTAAAACGTTGAGTTACAGCCTTCAAGAGCTCCGTGTCTATGGGCGAGCGTTCACCCACACTCCCATCCCTCCCACCCCATCCTCTCAGCCAAGGCCTGGAATTAAGTGGCGGTTTCTTTTTCCTGTGCTTTTTTAACAAGACTGAACAATGGGCTGACATGCGCACCTGACAGGCAAGCGGTGCAATTTTAATTACATACCTTCCCCTCATCTTATAATTGCTGTTGTTAATCAGTCATTAACTTCTTCCTCCCCCTTCGGGGTTCACTTCCTCAATCTCCCAACAACACATTTCAGCTCAATAAATTTCATTGCTCTTCCCCGGCCCCACTGCGTAATTTCCTATATTTTTTAAAGCTGTCATCTTCTCTTTTTTCACCCCCCAAACAGGGGGACTTGTTATTTGTTCTCTGAGGGGTTGACAGTAACAGGCTTTTAATCATAACTTGCATTTAAACGATCCATCTCAGTTCTATCAAGACGGAAAGTAATTCAAGAAGGCGCGATAAGGGCGCAGGATGGGAGTCATTGTGCCCGGGTGATTGGCTAACATAAGCGCTGAATGATTCCGCACAATGGCGATTGAGCTGTAGGGGCCGTCCTCTCCCCCCAACCTGTCCCGCGCGCAAGGAAACTCGATATGAGCGAGGATGCACCCGCGGCAGATGCACCCCCCCCCCCCCCTTGAAAGAAACAGATGTTCTTTGGGAGCTGTCTCCAAGCAAGGCCAAACACTGTTTACATTATTCAGGGGATTCTTCACACTATATGATCGATGTGGCTGTGACGATCTAGCGTAACAGCGTATATGATTGTTCAACTGCCTCCCCTACTGGCTGAGGCCCGTGCTTTTTGTGGCAAAGGTACTACTGCCTCCAGGTAGTGCTCAAGAAAAAGGTACTGCTAGGTAACACTTTTAACACTTGTAACAAGCGTTTAATACGTTTTACACAGATAACACTAAGTTAACATGAGTTAATGCTGACATGAGTAACTCAAAAGTACACTGAGTGTACAAAACATTAGAAACACCTGCTCTTATCCATGACATAGACTGACCAGGTGAAAGTTATGATCCCTTATTGATGTCGCTTGTTATAACCACTTCAATCAATGTAGATGAAGGGGAGGAGACAGGTTAACCTCTACTTCCTCAGAAACCCGGGTCCGGGAGCACCCCCACCAGTAAAAAAGCTGACTAGCATAGGCTAGCATAGCGTCACAAGTAAATAGTAGCATCTAAATATCATTAAATCACAAGTCCAAGACACCAGATGAAAGATACACATCTTGGTAATCAAGCCATCATTTCTGATTTTTAAAATGTTTTACAGGGAAGACACAATATGTAAATCTATTAGCTAACCACGTTAGCAAAAGACACCACTTCTATACTCCACCATTTTTTTTACTCCATCAGCAGCTATCACAAATTCGACCAAATAAAGATATAAATAGCCACTAACCAAGAAACAACCTCATCAGATGACAGTCTGATAACATATTTATTGTATAGCATAGGTTTTGTTAGAAAAATGTGCATATTTCAGGTATAAATCAGAGTTTACCATTGCAGCCCCCATCACAACTCTCCCCAAAGCGACTAGAATAACTACAGAGACCATCGTGTATTAGCTAATTACTCATCATAAAACATTTCTTAAAAATACACAGCGTACAGCAGATGAAAGACACAGATCGTGTGAATCCAGACAATATTTCAGATTTTCTAAGTGTTTTACAGCGAAAACACAATATAGCGTTATATTAGCTTACCACAATAGCAAACATCACCCCAGCATTGATTCAAGGCAAAAAGAGCGATAACGTATAAACCACCAAAATATATTAATTTTTTCACTAACCTTCTCAGAATTCTTCAGATGACAGTCCTGTAACATCATATTACACAATGCATATAGAGTTTGTTCGAAAATGTGCATATTTAGCGGCACAAATCGTGCTTATACAATGAGAAGTGTCCAAATACTCAAGCAATCTGTCCGGCGCCATCTTGGAAAGGCACCTATTCTTATCGAAAACTATTCATAAACTTGACTAAAAAAATACAGGATGGACAGCAATTGAAAGACAAATTAGTTCTTAATGCAATCGCTGAATTACATTTTTAAAATTAACGTTACTGCGCAATACAGGGTGCGATAAAGCAAGGCTACACTGCAAGAAATGGCGTCTTATGCATTTTACTTTTTTCAACAGAGCAACGAATTATCAGCATAAATAGTTCTTACTTTTTGATGAACTCCCATCAGAATCTTGGGATAGGTGTCCTTTGTCCAAAAGAATCGTTGCTAGGTTGTAGAATGTCGTCTTCCACGTTGCAATTAGCAGTAAACATTAGCCATGTGGGCCAGAGATACCCAACTTCCTACAGCGCCAAGAAAATAAATACCCGAAAATCGCAATATACTGACATAAACTGATATAATTCGGTTCAAAATAACAAGATTATGATGTCTTTAAAGCCTATATCGAATAAAAACAGAGCCGGATATAACTAGAAGCTAAAACGGGAGCTTCTAAAACGACATGCCAAGGTCCTCAGTGCGTCAGCGCGAAGAATCAAAAGGAGGGACACATCGATTCCAATCAATTTATAGACTTTCTGATCTGCGTAGAGACTCCATTTCAAGGCCCTCTATTCGCTGACACCCAGGGGAAGGCGTATGCAGTGCATCTCAACCAATAGAAGACAGGCAAAGTTATACACAGGTCTGAGAACAGGTTGGAAAAATCTGCATTCTCAACTCCACATAGGGAAATTGCTCTAAGTCCAGTTCTGTTTCACTTACAGACATAATTCAAACGGTTTTAGAAACTAAATAGTGTTTTCTATCCAATAGTAATAATAATATGCATATTGTACGAGCAAGAATTGAGTACGAGGCAGTTTAATTTGGGAACATCAAGAAAAAAATAGTGCTAACAGCTCCCCCTATTGACAAGAAGTTTTAAAGAAGGATTTTTAAGCCTTGAGACAATTGAGACATGGATTGTGTATGTGTGCCATTCAGAGGGTGAATGGTCAAGACAAAAGATGTGTCTTTAAACGGAGTATGGTAGTAGGTGCCAAGGGCACCAGTTTGAGTGTGTCAAGAACTGGAACACTGCTGGGTTTTTCACACTCAACAGTTTCCCGTGTGTATCAAGAATGGTCCACCACCCAAAGGACATCCAGCCAATTTGACAAAACTGTGGGAAGCTTTGGAGTCAACATGGGCCAGCATCCCTGTGGAAAGTTTTCAGCACCTTGTAGAGTCCAGGCCCCGATGAATTGAGGCTGTTCTGAGGGCTTAAGGGGGGAGTAAAACTCAATATTTGGAAGGTGTTCCTAATGTTTTGTACAGTCAGTGTATATATATACAGTGGGGCAAAAAAGTATTTAGTCAGCCACCAATTGTGCAAGTTCCCCAACTTAAAAAGATGAGAGAGGCCTGTAATTTTCATCATAGGTACACTTCAACTATGACAGACAAAATGAGAAAAAGAAATCCAGAAAATCACATTGTAGGATTTTTTATGAATTTATTTGCAAATTATGGTGGAAAATAAGTATTTGGTCAATAACAAAAGTTTATCTCAATACTTTGTTATATACCCTTTGTTGGCAATGACAGAGGTCAAACGTTTTCTGTAAGTCTTTACAAGGTTTTCACACACTGTTGCTGGTATTTTGGCCCATTCCTCCATGCAGATCTCCTCTAGAGCAGTGATGTTTTGGGGCTGTTGATGGGCAACACAGACTTTCAACTCCCTCCAAAGATTTTCTATGGGGTTGAGATCTGGAGACTGGCTAGGCCACTCCAGGACCTTGAAATGCTTCTTACGAAGCCACTCCTTCGTTGCCCGGGCGGTGTGTTTGGGATCATTGTCATGCTGAAAGACCCAGCCACGTTTCATCTTCAATGCCCTTGCTGATGGAAGGAGGTTTTCACTCAAAATCTCACGATACATGGCCCCATTCATTCTTTCCTTTACACGGATCAGTCGTCCTGGTCCCTTTGCAGAAAAACAGCCCCAAAGCATGATGTTTCCACCCCCATGCTTCACAGTAGGTATGGTGTTCTTTGGATGCAACTCAGCATTCTTTGTCCTCCAAACACGACGAGTTGAGTTTTTATCAAAAAGTTCTATTTTGGTTTCATCTGACCATATGACATTCTCCCAATCTTCTTCTGGATCATCCAAATGCTCTCTAGCAAACTTCAGACGGGCCTGGACATGTACTGGCTTAAGCAGGGGGACACGTCTGGCACTGCAGGATTTGAGTCCCTGGCGGCGTAGTGTGTTACTGATGGTAGGCTTTGTTACTTTGGTCCCAGCTCTCTGCAGGTCATTCACTAGGTCACCCCGTGTGGTTCTGGGATTTTTGCTCACCGTTCTTGTGATCATTTTGACCCCACGGGGTGAGATCTTGCTTGGAGCCCCAGATCGAGGGAGATTATCAGTGGTCTTGTATGTCTTCCATTTCCTAATAATTGCTCCCACAGTTGATTTCTTCAAACCAAGCTGCTTACCTATTGCAGATTCAGTCTTCCCAGCCTGATGCAGGTCTACAATTTTGTTTCTGGTGTCCTTTGACAGCTCTTTGGTCTTGGCCATAGTGGAGTTTGGAGTGTGACTGTTTGAGGTTGTGGACAGGTGTCTTTTATACTGATAACAAGTTCAAACAGGTGCCATTAATACAGGTAACGAGTGGAGGACAGAGGAGCCTCTTAAAGAAGAAGTTACAGGTCTGTGAGAGCCAGAAATCTTGCTTGTTTGTAGGTGACCAAATACTTATTTTCCACCATAATTTGCAAATAAATTCATAAAAAATCCTACAATGTGATTTTCTGGATTTTTTTTCTCATTTTGTCTGTCATAGTTGATGTGTACCTATGATGAAAAGTACAGGCCTCTCTCATCTTTTTAAGTGGGAGAACTTGCACAATTGGTGGCTGACTAAATACTTTTTTGCCCCACTGTATATATATATATATATATATATATATATATATATATATATATATATATATATATATATATATATATATATAACCAATATAACTACTCGAACATCCTGACATCCTGATATGCAAATCACAAGTAGTACTAAACAACACAGACTTAGAGAGAGGACATTAGTCATGGAGTGGTGGTGCTACGGATGGAGAGAGGAAACTTGAACTTCAAAGTCTACAAGAGTGAGTTGGGAAACTACAGCTAATAAACCAAAATGTTATTTTCGCTACGTTTAAAGTAAGGGTAATTTGAAGTGTGTATTAGTCTCGCCACTGTGATCCAAAAGTTACTTGAAGATAAATCAATGAAAATATCAACTTCCTTCTTGCTTTGCTTTAATTCCACCTTCTTTGAAATGCATTAACTCAGTTAAAGGATACAGATTAAAATGTTACAAAACACACAAAGATATTTAGACTTTAATTTAACCCTGCGGCCCAATCCCAAACGTCAAAGATTAGCTAGGAACACTAGAATATAACTTTGTTGTCCATGTGCAACATGGACAATGTAATAACTCTTGATGGAAAAAACCTTGAGAGGAACCAGGCTCAGAGGGAAGACCCATCCTTTTCTGGCTGTACCAGGTAAAAGTTAAGAGTAACTTAGAATGTGAAATCCAGGTAACAGGAGGCAGGCAGTTGAACTATTAGTTCTGACTGAGAGTGAGTTCAATCACACTCAGAAGAGTCACTGGTGTGTTAAGAGCGAAGTCATCCAGACATCTCGAAGAGTGGCACACTCCATTACTTTAAATGCATTATGCATATTGTAATGGAATGCGCAAAACACGGCATTGTCACAGAGCCCCATCTTTCAGAACACATACTGTAGTGTTACAGAGAGAGGTTTGAAGCAATGTGCCATAACGTGTGGGGCCAATGTGCTTAATGTAGAAAGCTTCATAACCTATTACAATGGTTCCCAAAGTGGGGTCCATGGAGGTACTGCAGGGGGTCCGCAGCCAGACCACACAATATCTTTTATTTTTTATTTATAAAAGTACATTTATTTTTATTTTTGATGAATATTGCTAGCAACAGTTTAAACACATTTTTGACCAGGGATCTGTGGGAAAAGTTTAGAGGGTGCAATAAAAAACAATGTAATATGCATCCATAGTTTATGTTCCCTTAGATGCACATGGATTTGGGAGGCTCACGGGGATATTGGTATCCACAGTACTCCATCAATTATACTTTTTTCCAACTCAATTGTTCTTATATTCCCTAAACAGTTGTTTTGAAAATAAATGCACTGTAATTTCAGCTTTAAAACTACAAAATTATCCCTCTGCCCCTTGGCAAAATGTGTAGAATTGCCCCCCCCCAAAAAAGGGCTTTAAAACTGCAAAAATGTTCTCTCTGATGCCAGGAGGGAAGACTTAATGTTCTTTCCCAGGGGCCGAGACTTTATTAGAAGTAAAACTGTTTGTATGCTATTTATAATCGCACTCTAAAGGAGATGTGTTGTAATATTATGAGAGGGGCCCTGATGAATTTTATATCACGAAAGGGGCCCCGACATAAAACAGTTTGGGAACCCCTGACTTATTCCTTAGAGCTGGCATAGCTATGACATTACCATGGGACTAAATAACCCTATGAGCTAAAGTCAAACAAGTACAGAAACACATATTATTGACTTGATCTTTACTGATTAGAATTTGATTTAGACCTCCATTACAGACAGTGTACCACACATTCAGGGGTTAAAGTTTGGCAAGAGTTTTCTTTCTGTCATTCCATGACTTAAAAAAAAAATCTTTAAAATAAATCAACCTTAACTTCCCTTTGTCATCACACACACGTCACGCCCTACCGCTAACCTTCAATTACAATCAGTGAGCTTAGCTGATTCGCTGAGACAACAGTAGTTAGCATGTGCCAAGTACAGTATGTGTCCCGTGTAAGAGATGCTTTTGTGGCTAATGAAGTGTCTGGAAGATGGTGATGGTGACCTGTACTGTAAATGCAGCAGGGGGGAAACGAAAGGTGTTTCAATTCTGAAGGAAAGTCTTCTAGGGTGCCCATGCAGGCTTTCAGGAAAGGGAAAATACAGCAGGTTTGGAAAAATAACAGAGTTAGACGATATGAGAGTGAAAATTCTCTCTCTCCAAACTAAATCTGCATTCCATTCCAAGCTTGCAACATTTGGCTCTTGAGGAATCGTACAGAGAGATCTTTAACAGACAATGTTTAATTGTAACAGAAACTGTTTTATCATTGTGTAAGTTAACCTACTTTCCATGTCATCCTAGGGGGGACACAGACAAGAGCACCAGGGGCTGTGACTTATTGGGATGTCAAAGAGTTGAATATAATAGATGCAAGCAGGAAAACCCATATGGTGAGTTATCATTGGAGCAGTTACGAGGGCATAAATTATTACGAGATACACTTTTCTCCCGTTCTCCCAAGAACTGCGATGAATATCAAAGCTACATCAAATTGTTCACACGATATAAGAGAAATGTTCAATGTACTGCTCCAGGGCATAAAGCTGAATTAGGCCAAGGGAAAAGTTAAGTGATTGTGAGATAATTTGAATTCTAACAAATCTTGTAGCTCAATCGTATTTCCTCCAATTGGATAATAAGAAGCTGAATAAGACAAATTGAAGGACCTATTTGTATTGCAGCCGGGAGGGGTCTTTTGTAGAGGACCTATCTTAGATAATGCATGCCACAAAGCTTATCATAATTACTTATTTATGTGATCTTCGATCAAATGAGTGTATGGTAAGGCATTCAAAATAGTATTTTGTTTTTTATCATATAATGTTTCTCAAACATTAACACACTTACCCAAGTGTCTATCAACTCTTCACAAAATGTAACATATGATACAATATCACAAGCTGACAAAATATTTGCCTTGTCCTGAAATAACACCATGTTTGGTGCAAGAAAGGGGCACTTTTTCATTACCAATAGCATGTGTCTCATCTCTCTTTTTAAAAGGCGAGCAAGTGTCGTCTGTTTCGGTCCTAATGAGCAAAAATGAAACGATCCCTTCCAAAGCCAAAAGTTAAAGCTTTATTAAAAACAGACGAGTAGGTTTACTAGTCAGAATGTAACCTCGTTTGTATGGATAAATTAATTATGCAAAAAATGGTCTCATCTCCTTGCTGGTTAAAAGTAAATATTTAATATCTCCTTTAAAATATTCAGCAAAATGTAGCATTTCCCAAGCCAAGGAAATTTGCTATTTTTAACAATTTGGTTTATGTGCTTGATTGACTTTGGATGCTGTTGGCTTTTAAGAATTCTGTGTTCGACAAAAACCTTGCTTGTTGTACTGTAACCCAGAAATAAATTGCTATCACAATAAGAGGTATTAATAATGCAGTCTGTTTCATATTCATCCTTAAGCAGGATTCCAATGATACCGCTAATGCACATAATGATTAAGTGTAATTCCAATACCGACTGTGTTGTTCAAAATCTAACAGCCAATAATTTGGTCTATTATATTTTGCCATTTAATTGCATGCTACCGACATCCTTTGACACACCATGAGGCCATGATTTACAATTAAATGGGCGCCGAGGATCATGGGAGTGACATTATAATCGTCTAACGGGGCGATTATAATGTAAAAATAGCCGAAAGTAAAAATAGTTTCTGCTGTACTTTTAACTAGATTCCATTTGAGGATTATAAAATGGTACAGTGGAAGGTCCAAACAATATAGGCTGAGTTAAGTGGCGACTGCTCTGGGAGAAGAAGCTAGTGAGATGTGGCCCTTTGCTGTCAGGACTAGGCTTCTCACACAGACACACACACATTACAGACAATGCAGAATTGACGGTTTAATCTGAACAGGGCAAAGAAGGGAGATATCAAATGCAGGCTTGAGTTGAGACGTACATCCTTTAGGCTTTCAAGATGCAGGGATATCACAATACATTTGAGATTAAGAGAGAAAAAAAATACTATAAATTCATACGTTTAGAGAAAGTTTAAGAGTTGCATGAGGTCGTTAAGGCGCCCACAACATCCAACAACTCCCATGTTGGAGAGAGAGAGAGAGAGAGAGAGAAAGAGAGAGAGAGAGAGAGAGAGAGTAGAAGAAGAAGCCAAATGCAAATGAGAACTTCAATGACTCTACGAGGCTGTTTATGTGTGGTGTGTCCGTATTAAACCAATGTTTCACAGAATTTTAAGACCTGATACATAATTTAACGAGTGCAGAGAAACACAGCGATTGGGGAGGATCATTTGGGCTGCTGAGTACTCATGATGGAAGAGAAAAGAAACGCTCTCATTAAGTGGCTTTGGTCCAGTGTGAGTGGCCGTGCACCGTTGGAAGAGCCGTGCAAAAATCACCATGCAGCCTCGTGTTTTCACCCATTAAAGATGAAGGATTGGGGTATTATTTGCCTGCTGGCAGTTTGCTGTAGGTCGTCCTGCCAACTGTTTCTGCCACTTCTGCAGGTCATGTTGTTTGGAGCAACTTTATGGGCCTTTGATCAGACTCATATTTTGGAGAGAACAAAACCACAAGAGATTTAATGAAAGTGATTCAGTGACACAAAATTCACTGGTCGACTTAGCCTTGGCAACCACAGCTAACACTGTTACAGTATTAATTGTCCTGGCATAGCTGTAGTGTGCTGGGCTTCGATGTGTGCTGGTTTTATTCAAGCTACCTGGGGCGGCAGGTAGCCTAGTGGTTAGAGTGTTGGGCCAGTGTTGCTAGATCAAATCCCCGAGCTGACAAGGTAAAAATCTGTTGTTCTGCCCCTGAACAAGGCAGTTAACCCACTGTTCCTTGGCCGTCATTGTAAATAAGAATCTGTTCTTATAACTGAATTGTCTAGTTAAATAAAGGTTAAAAAAAATACATTTACTGCATTGGTGTCAGAAGTGGAATATACACTACCGGTCAAAAGTTTCAGGACACCTACTTATTCAAGGGTTTTTCTTTATTTTTACTATTTTCTACATTGTAGAATAATAGTGAAGATATCAAAACTATGAAACAACACACTTGGAACCATGTAGTAACCAAAAAAGTGTTTTTTATAAATATATTTTATATATTTGAGATTCTTCAAATAACCACCCTTTGCCTTGATGACAGCTTTCCACGCGCTTGGCATTCTCTCAACCAGCTTCCTGAGGTAGTCAACTGGAATGCGTTTCAATTAACAGGTGTACCATGTGAAAAGTTCATTTGTGGAATTTGGTAAAATACCAAGTCCATATTACATCAAGAACAGCTCAAATAAGCAAAGAGAAACGACAGTCCATCATTACTTTAAGACATGAAGGTCTGTTAATATGGAGAATTTCGAGAAGTTTCTTCAAATGCAGTCTCAAAAACCATCAAGCACTATGATGAAACTGGCTCTCATGAGGACCGCCACAAGAATGGAAGACCCAGTTACCTCTGCTGCAGAGGATAAGTTCATTAGAGTTACCAGCCTCATGAATTGCAGCCCAAATAAATGCTTCACAGAGTTCAAGTAACAGACACATCTCAACATCAACTGTTCAGAGGAGACTGTGTGAATCAGGCCTTCATGGTCGAATTGCTGCAAAGAAATCACTACTAAACGACCCCAATAAGAAGAAGAGACCTGCTTGGGCCAAGAAACACGAGCAATGGACATTAGACTCAAGGGCGGCAGGTAGCCTAGTGGTTAGAGCGTTGGGCCAGTAACCGAAAGATTGCTAGATCGCATCCCTGAGTCGTTCTGCCCCTGAACAAGGCAGTTAACCCACTGTTCCTAGGCTGTCATTGTAAATAATAATTTGTTCTTAACTGGCTTGCCTAGTTAAAAAAAAATTTTTTTTTTAAATAGACCGGTGGAAAATTGTCTTTTGGTCTGGAGTCCAAATGTGCGATTTTTGGATCTAACCACCGTGTCTTTGTAAGACGCGGTGTGGGTAAACGGATGATCTCCGCGTGTATTTCCCACCGTAAAGCATGGAGGAGGAGGTGTGATGTTGTGGGAGTGCTTTGTTGGGGACACTGTCTGTGATGCATTTAGACTTCAAGGTACACTTAACCAGCATGGCTACCACAGCATTCTGCAGCGATGCACCATCCCATCTGGTTTGGGCTTAGTGAGACTATCATTTGTTTTTCAACAGGACAATGACCCAAAACACACCTCCAGGCTGTGTAGGGGCTATTTTACCAAGAAGGACAGTGATGGAGTGCTGCATCAGATGACCTGGCCTCCATAATCCCCCGACCTCAACCCAATTGAGATGGTTTGGGATGAGTCGGACCGCAGCGTGAAGGAAAAGCAGCCAACAGGTGCTCAGCATATGTGGGAACTCCTTCAAGACTGTTGGAAAAGCATTCAAGGTGAAGCTGGTTGAGAGAATGCCAAGAGTGTGCAAAGCTGTCATCAATGCAAAGGGGGGCTATTTGAAGAACCTCAAATATAAAATATATTTTTATTTGTTTAACACTTTTTTGGTTACTACATGACTCCATGTGTGTTATTTCATAGTTTTGATATCTTCACTATTATTCTACAATGTAGAAAATAGTACAAATAAAACTCTTGAATGAGTAGGTGTTCTAAAACTTTTGACCGGTTGTGTATTTAGCCTATTTCCTGCATTATTGTTAGAATTGGAATACTAGAGATTTTTCTACAGTATGTTAGTGTCAGACGTGGGATAGTAAACACTTTGCTACATTGGTGATAGAAATGGGATACTAACGTGGGATCAGAAGCATGCCTAGGAGTGATAAGCTACATCAGATGATGAAATGATAGGCTACATCAGATGATGTAAAAGAGTGAAGGGATATGAACAGGTATATTTTATTTAAAGACTTGTCACCTTTTGAATCGCCACACCATCACATGGGGAATGATTGCACCACTCTTGATTTTCAACCACAGAAAACAAGAAGCTCAGACGCTGAGAAAAAAAAAATCTAAGAACATGAATTGGGTATATTTGAGTGGATATTAAATGTTTTAACAAGGGGGAAAATCTCATGTTTGTATGAAATACATCAGTTTCATTTGAGCCAAAACTTGTCATGACAAGTATTTGTCTACATTGACCTAATTTTACACTAGCACAACATCACTGTTTTCGTATTTCAGTTTCTAAACTATGAGAAATCTGTCATATTCTCTTGATAACCCACACCAGTTACATTTTTGGCTGTTGTCAAATCCAACCACCATAGATTGTGTTGTGATTAGTGAACAGCTTTATCCCACAGATGGTGTATACTGATAAAGTCAGTCCTAGTCTAATCTGAAGCACCATAAAATGGACACCCATAGTCCTCCTCACTTTGATCTCCATTTTCTCTAGTTCATTAGTTGCCAGCTTCTCCAACTCAAGCCTGACCCAAATAAAGACTCCGACCTCTATTCTTCTTCACAGTTAATCAGCCACTGGATGCTGCCTTTTATGAGAAGGGGGAGCATATGCCCAGTTATTGCACAAGTGATATGGGTTTGACCAAGCTTCTGTTTCACTGAAACTGGTGGCATTGCTTTCTCTTTTCTAACTTGTGAACATTGTGATTGACTTGCGGAATTTAATTGTGTCTCTTCACCTACTGACACTGTATCTCAACTTAAGTTGTTGTTCAGCTCGTCCTCAATTCGATTCCTAATTATTTGAGTTGGGAGATCTGTCAGCTGCTTTTCAAATCTGATTTAACCATTACTTAAATCTGCACTGCAATAAGAAAGTGAGCACCCTGACACTGATTTGGTAAATAGCTGAAGGATGGGGCTGGAGAAATGTAATGACTCAAATGCATAGACAGTGGATGCAAGGATTGACCATCCCATGAGATCAAAATGATAGTTTTAACCATGTTTTGAGACTATATAGTGTATGTTACAAGTATATTGTTTACAATCAAAGGAGTTAAACAAGACTATATTTTTGGTTCTGATGGGGTAAGACGATTGAACTAGGCTCACTAAGGCATTCATTTATAAGTTCTATTCCCAAAGAATCAATGGCTATATCAACCTGTCAAACTACATTATACAGTACTAATGAAGCAAAAGTAAATATCACACAAATTTTGTAGAGTTGAGTGATGTAGTAGGAATAGACTTACAATAACCTCTCAGTTTAAAACTGAAGATAGTGACAATGAACACCCCTTACTCGTAGCGGACGTCTTCAGTGTTCTCCTCCTCTTCTTCTCATCCTCCACCTCTTCTCCGCCTCGCTCTCTAACTCTGCAAAGGCAGAATGCAAAAGGTCAGGATGGTGAGCATTAATCAGGTTTCCCACACCACTCCCCTCCGTAATTAAGACACTAATCACTCTGGTTTGGTTGTAGAGGTTTACACCTAATTATTGTCATTAATAAATCAGATAGCCGGCAGCCTGTCAGGATGAGAGGGAGTGCGTCCAAGCATGCCATCCATCACCAGGGGCACAGAGACTCATTATCAGGCCACTGTCAGCTATCTGCTACTGGGTTAGCATGGTTAAGGATAAACCACAGGCCTAAGAGTGTCATAGCTGCTAACTAGTCTAGCCTAGCTCCTTGCTATTGGGGTAGTATGGCTAAAGATGAACCAGAGGCCTGAGGGTGTCATTGCTGCTAACTAGCCTGTAGCCCAGCTACTTGCTATTGGGGGTAGCAATGCTAAGAATGAACCACAGGGCTGAGAGGGTCATTGCTGCTTACTAGCAGAAATTCCTCGGACTGTACTAGCTTGGCCTGACTAGACTCAGCTCTTGTCATTAGACTACAGAACCTAATAGGGCTAGGCAGAACTGACAATGTTAGCAAAGCCAGACTAGTCAAGCATTAGCGGGCTATATAGCAAAGCATGATTGGGGCCTGCATAATACCAGTTTAGTTAAGGTGCTATACGAAAAGCAAAAAGGTTTTAACAACTACTCAGACAATGCTGGAAGACATGCTGGAAGACAAACTCTTTCTGAGGAGAGCTGCGGGCATAGTGGACTGCTAATACATTTATGTACTGCAAGTACTTACTGCAAGTATGGAATGTGACAAATCAGATCCTGAAGCTCTAACCGAGAATGAATGGCAACTGTTGCCAGGACAACCACCTCTCCCTCAATGTGAGCAAGACAAAGGAGCTAATCGTGGACTACAGGAAAAGGAGGGCCGAACAGGCCCCCATTAACATTGACAGGTCTGTCGAGTGTTTCAAGTTCCTTGGTGTCCACATCACCAACAAACTATCATGGTCCAAACACACCAAGACAGTCGTGAAGAGGGCACGACAACAACTTTTCCCCCTCAGGAGACTGAAAAGATTTGGCATGGGTCCTCAGATCCTCAAAAAGTCCTACAGCTGCACCATCAAGAGCATCCTGACCGGCTGCATCACCGCCTGGTATGGCAACTGCTCGACATCTGGCCATAAGGTGCTACAGAGGGTAGTGCGTACGGCCCAGTACATCACTGGGGCCAAGCTTCCTGCCATCTAGGACCTATTTACTACGCTGTGTCAGAGGAAGGCTCCAGTCACCCAAGTCATAGACTGTTTTCTCTGCTACCGCATGGCAGGCAGTACCAGAGCACCAAGTCTAGGACCAAAAGGCTCCTTAACAGCTTCTACCCCTAAGCCATAAGACTGCTGAACAATGAATCAAATGGCCACCCAGACTATTTTATTTACATTGAACCGCCCCTCCCACCCCCCTTTTTTTATACTGCTGCTACTCGCTGTTTATTATCTATACATAGTCACTTTACCCCTACCTACATGTACAAATTACCTCGACTAACCTGTACCCCCGCACATTGACTCGGTATCGGCACACCCTGTATATAGCCTTGTTATTATTTTATTGTGTTACAATTAAAAGTATTTTTTACTTTAGTTTATTTAGTAAATATTTTCTTAACTCTATTTCTTCAACTGCATTGTTGGTTAAGGGCTTGTAAGTAAGCATTTCCCGGTAAGATCTACACCTGTCGTATTCGGCACATGTGACAAATAAAATTTGATTTGAAGGGTCTAGAAAACCAGGTGTGTGTTTCACAGTTGAGTGGTGGGATCTGGAATACTGATGTATCTTCATTGTCAGATACTCTGACACACACATGCACACAGGCGCACACACACAGCGGGTCTAGCCCCCAGCATACGTCCCATGCTGGGACGCCTGCTTTCATTAAACACGCCAAAGGGAGAGAGAGGAAAATAAAGAGAGTAGAGAGAGACATTACAGCTCAGCCATCACATCTCATCAAATTAAGGGATTCCAATCCACTTAAATGAGTTCCGTGAAACTGAAATTGACCATTAATGCAGTGTCATGTTAAATTAATACTGTCATCTAAATTGGTGGTATGAATCTTTTAGGTTTGAAATTAGACCAAGAATGACTTATTCATTGCCTCGATTCCCCTCTGATGTAATCTCCATTAAATATAAGTCCCTGCGTGCCATCTCGCCTACACAGATTGATACTAAGAGTGTTTAGAAGCAGCCAATCCAAGATGTCTGGTGGTTACACACTGAAAGCCCAAACAGTAGATTATGTGAAATAAAAGATCTTTGTGACTTTTTGACCCCTAAAAGAAAAAAAAGAAATGGGGCCTCCAAAAAAACAACCACAAATAGGTACCTCCTCCGCGAACCATAAAGCGCATGCATCTCAGATTTTTTTTTTTTTGCATGTCTGTTGGTATGTGCACATGCTCCGGTCCAGGGTGTAGCTACTAGCTAGCGAGCTAGCTCACTCTGGTCCACATTAACTAGCTCTGGTCCAGTGCGGACCAGAGCTCCTAACTACACCCTGGATCAGAGCTAGCTAGTGCGGACCAGAGCTAGACCAGAGTTAGTGCGAACCAGAGCTAGTTAGCTTCTAGCTATGCCCTGGACCAGAGTTAGTTCGGGCAGGGCTACTACCTATGCCCTGGAACCGGAGCTAGTGACATATTCTGGCTCTGGTCCAGGGCATTAGAGCACTGCATGTTCACATACCAACTGTGACGTAAAAATACAGTATGAGACGCAAGTTTGGCAGACCAGGTGGCCTTAGCACACAATCTGCAGCTGGATGCTTCTCATTGTTTGTGGTTGTTTTGGAGTGCCTGTTTGTGGTTGTTTTGGGGTGCCTGTTTGTGGTTGTTTTGGGGTGCCTGTTTGTGGTACCAGTTTGTGGCTGTTTTTGGTTGGTTGTGTTTGTTTGGGGTACCTGTTTGGGGTTGTTTGTGGGTGTTTGGGGTGCCTATTTGTGGTTATTTGTGGTCGATTGTTTAGGGACATTAGTAGGACGCATACATTGCAAACGTTTGTTAGCCTAAAACTAAGCATTGTGGTTTAATGTGGAAAGTAATCAAATAACATTATGACATACAGTATGTGTACATAAAATATACAGTCAACCCTCAAGCCAAAATTGCATGTAAATAATTCACCACAAAATTCCAGTTTGCATTAAAAAAATGTTTTTAAAATAAGCATTTTGATAACAGTCTGCTAGCCAATGCTCCCTCTATAATGAGGCTTAAGAGGTAAGCTTTCCTATATCAGAGGAAGAATAATGGTGTATGAACACTTAACCTGTCCAAGTGTCTTGAATAGCATCTCTAATTGGCGCAGAGCTATTTTGTTTTAGATCCAACTGAATATATATTTAATGGAAAGCACACACACACACACACACACACACACACACACACACACACACACACACACACACACACACACACACACACACACACACACACACACACACACACACACACACACACACACACACACACACACACACACAAATTAACCGTACTCAGCCTTCTGCATTGATTATTTAGAATTATTAGACTCTCTTTTGGGGATTTGGTATGCTTTTAGTGAGCTTTAACCCATTTACATGACTTATTGACTATAATTACAGCGAATTCTTCACGTAATGGACACATCAATTACACGTTGAACGTCTTGAGTAGACATTACTTAGGGAATCCTAAATCCCTGACCATTAGTTTGGAAGCATTAATCTAGTTAATTTCCTTTCTTTAACCTTCATAGCAAAACACTTTTACTTAAAAATATATACAAATAACTAAATTCTTATCAACAAAGGATATTTTAAACATATCAAGTAAGAATTACATTTTGTAACGAACCTGGCGTTGACAAAACAGACTAAACAGATTACCACTACCCCGCACATTCATTTTTCACATTTATGGGTCAGGCTGCCTTTGTTAAAGGGTAACCATTGTCATTAAAGGAGGGTGATGATGGTACTGGGGGTTTTCTAAACATATTTTAGGAGTTCTCACATGAATTGTTAACATTTTCATGGGAATGGGGGGGGCAACTAACTGTAAATATTGGCTAGAGTAGTTCAATGTTAGAATAAAATGTAGGCAACTTACATCACACGACTATGAATAAAATAGAAACCTTCACAAACAGCTGGCTGATTTAAGGGAAGCAATTTGACAACTTTGGGCAATCCTGCATGACTGATTTGAAATTATGTTAGAAATTCCACAATTTAAATAGCATTGATCTAGATCAGTGGTTCCCAACCTTTTTCGGTTACTGTACCACCAAGTACATTTTGCTTTACCCAGAGTACCCCCTCAAGTGCATTTTACCAGTATGCCTATAGTCTCATGAGTCTTCAAGTACTCCCTGTGGATAGGTCAAGAACCCCCAGGGTTCCTAGTACCCCTGGTTGGGAAACACTGATCTAGACAAGATTGCCTACTCTGGTAGGCCAATAGTTTTGAACACCAATTGGTATAGCAATACCAATTCAATACTCGTACCAGCGGCCTACTCAAAATGTTCCTGGAGTTTATAGTTCAGCTACCGACTGGGCCACAACACAACCCCTGGTGAACTCAAGGAAAATACATGGTTTTGTGTCGCCCTCTGGTGCCCATAATGCAACAAGGTTATCATTCCACAGGGTGAATAGCTGGGTTGTTTTTGCTACCTTACATCTTCCAAATGCATATCCACGATAGTACCATAATTAGCCTACATGGGTCATTTGCAACCAGCGTTGGCCAGTGTACTAACACAAAGTAATCTCTCGTTAAACCATCAATTGCAACCATTATTGACCAATACAATCTCGCCCTCTGGTGGTTATCATCTGTTTAAATGAAACCTTTTTTAGCAAACCAACAGTAGATTTAAAGAGTTACTGCCTTTAAAAAGCAACTAATCCCTTTTATTTAATGGCCTGTGGCAACGATGTAAGTCAGAAACAGTTATTCTAGAGTCAAAATTGACTACAAGGTGTAAATAGGATCATTTTGGTCATAAAGTCAGTCTCGTCTAAAAGGGAGTTTGGAACATCTGTGCGCCACATCGGGTAAATTAAGGTTGGGTTATGATTTGATGATGTCCATGGGGTGAAGAACTGCGGTGATTGCGCTCTATCCAGTAGCATAGACAGTGAGACTGACTGTTTAGTGCAGTAGACAAATACTGCACCAAACATATTATTTAGATGTAAAATTGTGCAAGTAAAACATACTAGGCCAAAACGTTCAAATTAATTACAAATTCTTAGATTCATTCTGAGGATTTTGAGGAAGTGAAATATGCTACAGTGTCTCATGGGGGACAAACATAATTAAACAAATGTGCCTCTTGACTTTTTCCACATGTTGTTGTATTACAGCTTGACTATTGTCACTGGTCTACACACAATACACCATAATATCAAAGTGGAATTATGTTTTTAGAAATTTTTACAGTGTTTAACATGGTTTTTGAATGACTACCTCACCTCTGTACCCCACACATACAATTATCTGTAAGCTCCCTCAGTTGAGCAGTGAATTTCAAACACAGATTCAACCACAAAGACCAGGAAGGTTTTCCAATGCCTCACAAAGAAGAACACCTATTTATTGGTAGATGAGTAAATACAGAAAAAAGCAGACATTGAATATCCCTTTGAGAATGGTGAAGTTATTAACTACACTTTGGATGGTGTACACCCAATCAATAAAGAGATACAGGCGTCCTTCCTCTCACCATGAGGCCAAAGGTGACTTTAAAACAGTCACAGAGTTTAATAGCTGTGATAGGAGAAAACTAAGGTTGAATCAACAACATTGCAGTTACTGCACAATACTAATGACAGAGTGACAAAAAGGAAGCCTGTAGAGAATACAAATATTCCAAAACATACATCCTGTTTGCCATAAGGCACTAAAGTAAAACTGCAAGAAATGTGGCAAATAAATGAACTTTATGTCCTGAAAACAAAGCACTATGTTTGGGGAAAACCCAACACAACACATCACTGAGTACCACTCTTCATATTTTCAAGCATGGTGGAGGCTGCATCATTTTATGGGTATACTCGCCATCAGCAAGGACTAGGCATAGGCGGAAATCCCAGGGGGGACGGGGGGGACACGACCCCCCCCATCTTGGGAAAAATATGATTTGTCCCCCCCAATATATCGCTGTAAACATAACTACGTAATTTCAATAATATTAATAATACGCAATGAAAGCACTTGTGCTGATTATAGACACTTAATACCCCGTTTTTACGTTTCAAAAGATTGCGACCTCCCCCCGCCCTTTGCCTCACGATGGTTTGATCCACTGCCATTTCTTTAGCTGGCAAGGTAATAGAGGGTTCGTATCTACTGTCCGAAAGGCACATGTACGTAACTGACGTGAGGTTAATCCAGTCAATCCATAGCAGGTCCATAGCAATGTTATTTATTTATTTTTATGTTGGCAGGGTTCACACACTAGCTGAATTTGCAGAGCTAGCGCGCAAACTAAAGCAAACATTAACTATCAAGCTAGCTAGTACCTATTCCATTTATGTGGCGTCGTCAAAGATGGAATCTTTGCTATCGTCAGTTTATTCCAAGATCAGCATGCAGCTGTAGTGCTTCAAAGTCCCTGTGATAAGGTTAGCGATAAACTGAAGTCCAAACTGAACAGAACTACACTCTCTTATACCATTGTCTTAAATATATTTAATGGTCTCGTTGCAAAAGCTAAATTGTCGCTAGTGAACTTTTTTTTCATTTTTTTTCACCTTTATTTAACCAGGTAGCAAAGATTATAGCAAACACCACAGAAACGGAATTGGTGCTCGCTAGCTTTGCAAATGCAGCTATTGTTGGAAGCCAGCCAATATGAAACAAACTATATTCAAATTACGAAAGGTTGCAGCATATGTTGTGTAAATGTGTGTGTGTGCAGCTAGGCCAGCCAGCCAGAAAAATGTCCGAAAAAAGTAAAAAGACGGACATCAGAGTATTTTTCAGTACACCAAAACGCAAAGTAAGAACTCTAGTAGCCTAATATCTCAAAGACTAGTTGATAAAATGTTCATAAGAAAGAAGTGAAATGCTAATGGAAATGTTTCACAATGATGTCATTAGGCAGAGCAGGCAACAGATGGCACACAGACAGCAGAGCTGGGGACAGATATGCAGGGACAGACTGGCAGAGACAGGGAGTCTCAGGTAAGTTTGTTGAGTCTTTGTTTGGCAACATTATGAAAGGTTCTCAATTCTTTTGACTTGTAAAATAGGGACATAATTGGAAAATGCCATGGATACCCCCACTCTCAACTTAAACTGGTGACTAAACTAAGATTTGTTTAAGGCAATGGTATTGCTGTTGTGATTGATTGTGTAGTTTTGGGTACCGGTAGTTAGGAGTACGGCAAACACCTTATTTCTTTTCTAGGAGACAGACTGTGAGTCAGTGAGGGTGGTGAAAGGGAAAGAGCCAGGGAGAGAGACTTCAGAGGACAGTGTCACAGCCACGGCAGGACCAGGTGTCACCCTTGTTGCCAGCAGCACCAGTATAGGGGACAGTGGCACAGCATTGTCCAGTTACCTCAGTGATGGCACAAAACCATATCAGCCACACCCACAATTTATAGAACCGCAAACTCTTGCCAACAGAGTGTTGACGTTTCAAGAGAGATGGTTTCGCGATTTCCTCTGGCTACATTATAATCCATCAATAAAAGGAGTGTTGTGTTTTCACTGTAGCCAAGGGTTTTCAAGCCAGCCATCTTTTGGCCAAAGAGCAGATGCTGCCTTCATTAGGTCTTAAAGGTCTTTTATGTACTCTGCGCCATCGTCTTGGAACACCTTACAAAATAATTTTAAACTGGAAGAACTTGTCCCGATTGGTGTTTTTAAATCACTGATGAAGGATTTTGAGGCTGATTCCCTGACCTGTCAATGTTTTTAATTTGCTGTTTTTGATATTGTTATACTCTTGTGAATTCATGAATGGTTTTTTACTAGATTACTTGTAGTTTTTCATGTTGTCTGTCTGTAATTTTTTGTAATGACTTGGTGCTGCCTATCTTGGCCAGGACGCTCTTGAAAAAGAGATTTTAAATCTCAATGAGCCCTTCCTGGTTAAATAAAGGTTAAATAAAAAATAAAAAAATTAGTGCAGGATTTAGGAGCTGGAGAAAAGCCATTGAAAAACTCACAGCACATCAAAACTGCCAAACCCACCGCCACTTTGTAATTGTAACAGCACACCAGCTAAATCCAATCAGTGTCCAGTTATCCAGCGCGTGGGGTAAACAGCAGGAGGACGCAAGGCATTGCTTGATGAAAATTGTTAGTTCGGTGCGGCATGTAGTAAGACAGGGACAAGCCTTTAGAGGCCACACGGATGACAGTGGGAATTTATACCAGCTTTTGAAACTTAGGGCAGGAGAGGATGATCCCATTTTACTGAAGTGGTTAACAGAGCGTACCACAATGTACACAGGCCCCAAAGCACAGAATGAAATTCTGAACATCATGGCCAATACAGTCATTCGAGGCATTGCAGCTGAGATTAGGTCTCTTCCGATTGTACAATTTTCATTCATTGTTGATGGTACTCAAGATGTCTCTGGTGCTGAACAGGAGAATGTCTGTCTGCGTTATGTTGACCATGACCTTGTCCCTCACGAGGAGTTTATTGGGCTATACAGGGTGTCGGAGACAACAGGCGAGGGCATTGCGAAGGTGGCAACTGATGTGTTGTTGAGGCTCAATTTGCCCATGTCTGGCTTACGTGGGCAGAGTTACGATGGTGCCTCAAACATGGTAGGAAAATACACAGGTGAACAGGCAATTGTGAGGAGGCAGCAGCCATTAACCCCCTATGTCCATTGTGGAGCACACTGTGTAAATCTGATTACACAGGCTGGCTGCTCAGCCTCCCCACTGATCCGGAATTCCCTTTCCTGGGTCCATCAGTTAGGTGTCCTCTATGGCCAGTCAGGAAAGTTTAAGAGCATGTTTGAATCAATTGCCACGTCCAAAGATACAAATCTGACCACCCTGAAACCCCTATGTCCAACAAGGTGGACTGTGCGGAATACTGCTATTAGAGCTGTGCTAGGGCAGTATGAGAGGGTACTAAGCAGCCTAGAGGAGATGGCAAAATCTGCATCCAAGACAGCTTCAACTGCCAGTGGCTTATTCGAGCACTTCAGCAAAGGCAAGACTGTGTTGGGCCTCACACTTGCCTCTGCTGTTCTTGGAGAGCTTGAATGTCTAAACATTTCACTGCAGAAGAAAACTCAGACTGTCTCTGGTATGCAGGCTGCAGTCGAGTGTGTGCGGTCATCTCTTAGGGGCACGAGAAATGATGGAAGCTACCTTGCACTGTATGAGAAAGCAACAACATTGATTGACTCTATTGAATCCATTGAGACGCACTCAAGACGATTTGCTGGCAAAGCAGTGGATCACTATAGGGCAGAATGTTTTAAAGTGTTGGATGGTGTGGAGGTTCAGTTTGGCGACCGTTTTGACCAGGACAGTCTAAACGTCCTGCAAAAGTTGGAAAGAGCGCTTCTCACGAGGGAGTTGGATGAGTCTCTAGATCAGTACCCAGAACTGAACATAGATTCTCTTTCAGTGCAGATCCCTCTCTTTCACAACAAATACCCCTCTAGCAGCAGTGGAGAGGCAGCAGAGGTCCTCAGGAGGCTTCCAGTGGAGGTGCGGGGGTTGTTTGACCAAGTTGAGGTGCTGATCAGAATTTTGTTTGTGGTGCCAGTGTCTTCATGTGAGGCTGAGAGGAGTTTCAGTGTACTCCGCAGGTTAAAGACTTGGCTACGGGCTAGCATGGGCCAAGAGAGACTGACAGGCTGGACAGTCTCAAGAGGGAAAATATCTGCCAGCAATTTGTTGGATCCATTGAAACCCACAAAAATATGTTTGGTTCTTTTGCTCAGTAGTGTGTATAGCAGTGGTTCTCAACCTTTTTTGGGTACTGGAACCCCTGCATATTTTGAGGCAAGGTTTTGAGCGGTCCTCAGGGACCTCCACTCTATATTATATGTAAACTTACTGGAAACCTTGTGGTACTGACTACATTCATTACACTTTTTTATTTCACGGACCCCTTGCAATTAGTCCATGGACCCCTGTTTGAGAACCCCTGGTGTAATTGATATTTGTTATTTTGTTTAGTAGTTTTCAGTACACTTACAAATTATTTATTTCATGTTATTTTATTTAAAATTGCGTACTTTGTGCGACATACTTGTCCATAGCTGCTGTTTGAAGAGTTGAGACACTGACTGAAGGATATTTTGTTTGATTTATTTGGGTACCGGTTTTTCATTGAAGTAAGTTATTTTTCTTTTAGAACTGTACTTATTTTAAGCTTTTTGTTCTTGTAAAGATATTGTAGTAGATTCAGGCCAGTGGCACATATTTAATGACTATATAAATGTATCAGAAAAAGTCCAATTAAAAGGTCAATTCAATACGGAGACCAACTTTGTGATGGTTCTCAATGGAGATTCTTTTAGATGTGATCACACCATGTTCATTGTATTTATGAAAACTACACCCATACAGTGTACAGTACCATTGCCACCTACTGGCCTTTCTTGATATTGCTGGTTGTAAGTACAAATACCTGCATACATACTGGACTGGTAAGGAGCACTGCTATAACTATTATTAGTAGTAGAATTATAATGATTTAAACATTTGAACAAGTTGGGAAAACCCTTCAGTTAACTACTGTACCTATCAATTATCCAGTTGTAGGAATTATGGTTCCTCAATATACATTTAACATATTACAACGTAGGCTATGTGTTACAGCACTACTTTTGGTGTCCCCCTCAGGAATTGCTCTTGAGAAAATTTAATGTAATTGTCCCCTCCAAGGTTGATATCAGATTTTCGCCCCTGGGACTAGGGAGTTTAGGACAAAAAGAAACCGAATAGAGCTAAGCACAGGCTAAATCCTGGAGGAAAACCTGGTTCAGTCTGCTTTCCAACAGACACTGGGAGACAAATTCACTTTTCAGCAGGACAAATGCTTACGAAGACAACATTGAATTGTCCTGAGTGGCCTAGTTAGTTTTGACTTAAAATTAGCTTCAAAATCTTTGGCAAGACTTGAAAATGGCTGTCTAGCAATGATCAACAACCAACTTGACAGAGCTTGAAGAATTTAAAAATAATAATGTGCCAATATTGTACAATCCAGGTGTGCAAAGCTCTTAGAGACTTACCCAAAAAGACTCACAGCTGTAATTGCTGCCAAAGGTGATTCTAATGTATTGACTCTTATGTAAATTTCATATTTCTGTATTTCATTTCAACAAATATGCAAAAATGTCTAAAACATGTTTTCATTTTGTGATTAAGGGGTATTATAGGCCGTCATTGTAAATAATAATTTGTTCTTAACTGACTTGTCTAGTTAAATAAAGGTTAAATAAAAAAAATGTAAAATGAAAAAAAGTGTGTTTAGATGGGCAAGAAAATAATATATTTAATCAATTTTGAATTCATACTGTAACAACAAAACGTGGAATACGTCAAGGGGTATGAAAACTTTCTGAAGGCGCTGCATTTTATTAATGGAAAACTCATGTTTGTGTAGACAAATCTAATTACAGCTGGCCTGGAAAGCATGGGGGGATATCCCTGCATTGACCATATTTGAAATGCGTAACTAAATCAACCCAATTGTGAATGAGTTATGTAATTTTTATCAAATGTAGTCTAATAAAAGTTTAAGATTAAACATTTGACTGAAGTATAGGCCTACTGCTCATATTCTTATGCTGTATACGTCTACTAGTATTTTACATTCATCAGTTTTGGATGTTCCTGGTAGATTGTCATTTCATTGGGGATGGGAATAGAAAACCTAGATAAATAAAATTGCAGCGGTCTAGTATCAACATGAGATCAGCTAAATCACTGGTTAAGTCTTCTGGGTTTTAAGTTGCAATCAATTGCAATCAACTATTTTAGCACAACGTTCTCTCCCGTTAGTAGTGTTTTAAGAAAACCAGCGCTAACCGCATGCTCCGGGCACGTTCAGCTTCTCCGTTGCAAGCGAACACATCTGAATAGTAATGTCTATGGCAATGCCACAAACGCAGGAGACCTTGGGGAAGTGAGGACGGTCTTGTTTTGCACGCTTTGTACAAAATAATCAAATGCAGTACTACAGGATATTTCTTAACGTAGCTCTTTATTAGCTAGCTATAACTGGCATGTTAACGTATCGCCAACCAGGATCAAACTGACATGACCTAACCATTTGGGTGGTCTTAACCAATCATAGCACAGTATGATATGGCGGTAAAATGCATCCAATTACAATTCAGTATGTTTACACATATGAATATTACATCCCCCTTCTTTTAAAACAAAAGAAAAATGTTTACATATTCTAAGCGTTTCATTTGAATACATGCTCTGTAGTTTGCACTCAATGTAAGTAACCATTTATATTGCATACTATACCAACTGAATCAACATAGACTCTGAAACAATAATCCAACATACTGTTACTTTTCAAACAAGGGATTCTCAGCAACTCAGCTTTCACTGTAGAAATAACATCTTAACATTTCAAACAAATACAATACCAAAGCATTTCAAGTGAACTTTCAATAACAAGTTTACAGTCTGGAACTCTTTTAGGGCAGCGATCCGCCTACACCCTTTGACATTTCACAGGTCTAGGACAGCTCTGGGCTTGACCTCTCTTCCTGACCTTGTGCGATATGATGCTGAGCATGCTTCTGTGTCAGTCAACAGTTCTTGTGGTGTTGCAGGTAAGTATGGTGTATGTTGTGCTGTGTGTGTGTTTAGGCCATCACGTTCTCTTTCAGGGGAACAGTTCATCTCATCAGTGTGTTGTTCTTTTGTGTTCAGTAGGTGACGACGATTGCGGCGGTACACTGCTCCTTCTGTGGTGCGGACGTGATATGAACGTTCAGTGTCAGCTGGCTGGATGACGACTGCTGGCTTCCAGAGGCCATGCTCTTGGATTCTAACTGACTCTCCGTCGATCAGTGGTGGCAGTGGTCTAGCTGACCTGTCGTAGTATCGCTTTTGTTGTTGTTGTCTCTGTGCACGTTTTTCATGCATTTCCTTGTAGCTGACGACCTCAGGTTGCAGCTGCTGGTTGGTGCTGGGAAGGATCGAGCGAAGTCTGCGGCTCATCAACAGCTGGGCTGGTGATTTGAAGTTGTCAACTGGAGTGTTGCGGTATTCAAGGAGACTGAGGTAGGGGTCTCTCTTGTCTGCTTTTGCTTTATCCATGAGTGATTTAGCAATCTGCACTGATTTTTCAGCAAGGCCATTACTTTGAGGGTAATGTGGGCTTGTGGCGACATGTGTAACTGCCATGCTTTTGTGAAGGATTCAAACTCATTTGATTTGTAACAGGGCCCATTGTCAGATATTAAAGTCTCTACAATGCCATGCCTGGCAAAAGCTGCTTTCAGCTTGTGTATCACAGCTGCAGATGTGGTGCTGTGAAGCTTGTCGAGTTCGAAGTATCTGCTGTAGTAGTCCACTGTTACGATGTAGTCCTCGTTGTTCCAGGTAAACAGATCGGTTGCCACGACCTGCCAGGGTCGGTCTGGGATACAGTGAGGTCACATTGGCTCTTTGGTGTTTGAGGGGCGTCGTTCAAGACATATGGCGCATTTACCAACAATGTCCTCTATTTGTTTGCACATTCTGGGCCAAAACAAAATGTCCCGTGCTCTCTGTTTGCACTTTTCCATGCCCATGTGTCCAGCATGGATCTTTGTCAAAATCTCTTCTCTGAGACTGGTTTGGAATAATGATTTTCTTTCCTTTGAAAATTATTCCGTTGACCTGTGATAGTTCATCACGATGGTTCCAGCATTCTGAGAAGCTCTGAGGGCATTTTCTCCTCTCCTCAGGCCATCCATCCTGTATGACTTTCGTCAGCTGTGCGAGTTGTGAGTCCTTTTCTGTTTCTGCTTGGGTCTCCTTCAGTTTTGTGTCACTAACTGGTAAGTTGCTGTACACAGTGTGCACTTGCATGTCCATGCCTTCACTGAGGCTGCTGTCCTTATAGGTAAGAAACATCCTGGAGAGTGTGTCTGCGACAGGGATGTCTTTGCCTGGACGGTGAGTGATTGTGAAGTCGTATTTTTGTAGTTGAAGGATCATTCTCTGTAGCCTTGGCGGGGCTGCGGCTAGTGGTTTCCTCATAATTGACTCAAGGGGCTTGTGGTCGGATTCCACAATGACTTGTCGTCCATATATGTACTGATGGAAACGTTTACATCCGAACATAATTTGCGTAGAGCTCCTTTTCAATTTGAGCGTAGTTGATTTCACAGTCTGTGAGAGATTTGGAAGCGTAGCCGATGGGCTTTCCTTCTTGCAGTAGCACTGCACCTAGTCCATACTTCGACGCGTCCACTTGGAGTCTGAGCTCTTTGTCGGGGTCGTAGTAGGCAAGGATTGGTCCTGGTTCTCTCGTGATCAAGTCTTTCACATTCTGGAAAGCAATGTCGTGTTGCTTGTCCCAGAGAAACTCACTGGACTGCTTTAGCAGTTGACGCAGGGGTGCATTAGCATTGGAGAGGCTGGGTGCGAACTTGGCTAAGTAGTTGACCATGCCAAGCACTGTTTCCAGCTCTGCACGGTTCTTTGGTGGCTCCATTTCTTTATGGCTGAGATCTTCTGTGGATCTGGCTTGATTCCAGTCGCTGTAAGAAGATGTCCGAAGTAGCTGACCTCTGTAGCGCCGACTGTGCTCTTCTCGGGGTTGAGCCGGACTCCTCTCTCGCGGGACCTTTACAGCATCGCGCGGAGGTTTCGGTCGTGCTCCTCTTTGGTTCGACCATAGACAAGGATGTCGTCCACAATTGCCACAACTCCGTCGAGGCCTTCGTACACTTCGTCGATCTTTCGCTGAAACTCGTCTTGGGCTGAGTTAATCCCAAAAGGCAGGCGACGGAACCTGTAGCGTCCAAACGGTGTGTTGAATGTTGTGAGCTTAGATGACTCTTCTGTGAGCTTGATAGCCCAGTAGCCTGATCTAGCGTCCATGACACTGAAGTAGTGTGCTCCCGCTAGCTTGTGTGTGATGCCATCTAGCGTCGGTAAAGGATAATGGGGGCGTTTGATAGCCTTGTTCAAGTCTCTTGGGTCGAGACATACTCTGAGCTTGCCTGTGCGTGGTTTCTCCACCACCACTAAGGCGTTTACCCAGTCAGTTGGTTCTGTAACCTTGGTGACTATGTCAGATTGCTCCATGCTCTCCAACTCTTTCTTCAGACGGGCACGGAGAGCAAGGGGAATCTTTCTCGGTGGATAGACCACAGCGATTGCGTCTGGGTCAAGGTGAATGGTACATTCTCCTGGGAATAATCCTCTTCCTGTAAAAACATCAGCAAACTCCTCCAGTACATTGTCTGTCTCTACTGGTGCTGTCACTGATAAAACTAGCTTGATGAGGTCCATGTCTAAACATGCTTTAAGACCTAGCACTGCAGGTGCTCTAGTGTCAACAACATAAAAGTCCAACATCATGTCACTTTCCTTGTATTTGCATTTGAAAGTACATGTGCCTTTTACTGGGAGCTGTTCAGCACCATAACCAGTCAGTCTGCGTGTGGTGGGCTGTAGCTCGCACTCAGATGTCAAGCTGCAGTACTTATTCAGAGGAATAATGTTTACTTGTGCACTAGTGTCTAGTTTGAACTTTAGCTTTGTGCCTTGTGTTCCTATCTCAATGTCAGCAAAGATTTGCTCTGTCTCTGATATTTGACTTTTCTGTGTCGTGTTAGAATTTGTGTTTATTGCACTATAACCCAATGCTATATCACATGTGATTGAATATTAGCAACTGTTGGCCTGGGCGCCTGGGTGTCTGTGTGTGTGTGCTGGAAGTAACAGTTAGCCCCAGATAAGTGTGCTGGGAAGCTGTGGTTAGCCTTGAGCGAGAACAGTGTGCTTTTGTATACAGGTGCAAATAGCGCAGACAATGTTGCAGAGCTGTCTGACCTCAGTCTCTGGGGTGAGGGAGCGTAATCTACACAGCAACAGCGCCGGGACACCAAAGAGCGCAAAGAGGCTAAGACTAGCCTGAGCGCCGGCGATAGGCTGAGCAAAGTTTAAACCACGCTCAGCCTCTACTGTGATAGGCCAACAGACGGGTTGGAACTAGTCTGTCACAGTATAAGAACAGCTGTTTACTTACATCCTGCCAGTTCTCTGTTCTGACCTGCGAGGTGATACAGAGAGCCCGTATATACGAAAATTGCATTTACCATTTATCGCTCGAGTTTAATAAAAATACTTAAAGTATATTCGGTGACTCTGAATCACATTTTGTCCTGATATCAGATTTGAATTGACGCAAATCCCTTATAGTCACTGAATCAATAAACAGTTAATCAGCGTTTGACTCTTTGATTGACATTTCATCTTCACTCACTGTGTGTACTGTTTTCCCACGGTAAGCTCTGCACACTTTTGCAAAGTGATTCCATTTTCCACATTTAGTACACTGTTTGCCTTTAGCTGGGCAATTTCCTTGTTCGCCATGCACTTTGTATCCACAATATCCACATGTTTTGGGGCGTTTTGAGTATGTGTCGCTCTGTTCTAAAACGCGCTCTCTGCGCACCGGAGGTGTGCTTTGATGTCTGCCTGACTGCGTGCACTGCTTGTTCACGTGATGCGCTCGTGCGCGAAATGGTTTTCATCTGAGCCTGTGCTAGCTCGTGAGATCTGGCTATGTCGATAGTTTTGTCCAGCGTTACCTCAGACCCAACATTCAAAAGTTCTCTCTCACTCGCGGTGAGTGTATTCCAAATACAATATGGTCCCTGACTATCTCATCCTTGTTTGCATAATCACAGTCTTTCACAAGCAGACTCAGTTCTGTCACAAACTGTTCAAAAGACTGCTAGGTCCCTGTACTTTCTCATGGAATTTGTACCTAGCGAAAATCGTATTGGTCTTCGGCACAACATATGCTTCAAAACGATCGTAGTATGTTTTCAGTACCTTTGATTCAGCCTCGGTAAGTGTCCATGTGTTGTAAATATCTCTCCCTTTTTCACCGATCCAGAGGAGCAGGTAGCTGCACTTTCCCTCTTCTCCTTTGTCCTTCAGAGGACCCGTGAACATCAGCTTGTTAGGATTTATGTTTATGCACTATAGGCTGTTAGCATATTGGTTGAAGAGGAATATTGTTTTGTTACACACACACACAAACAATACAGAGGGGGGTGTGTGTGTAGGTGTAAGGACTGACCAACACAGGCCATAAAAGCTGTGGACAGTCTGGAGAGGGGAGGGGTGCATCTCTCTAGACCAACCAGGAGATTAGAATACTGGACAATACCATATTAGGAACTGTTTCAGTGTAGAATCGACAGACACAAGACGGATCTAATCTACCCAGCAACCAGATGTGGACAAAAGGAACGCGCCAAGGGGCTTGGACAAATCCGAGGGGGGCAAAGTCTAAACCACGCCCAGCCTCTACTGTGATAGGCCAACAGACGCGTTGAAACTACGTCATCACGGTATAAGAACAGCTGTTTACGTACTTCCTGCCAGTTCCCTGTTAACCCTGCACAGTGATACAGCGAACCCGTATATACGAAAATTGCATTTGCCATTCATTGTTTGCGGTAATTAAACATAATTAAAGAAAGTTAGCAGACCTGGCTTTTTATTTATCCTGACACCGGATGTTTTACACGCAGCGTTCACAAGCTCCACATGCTGTTTACAAACTTACCTGATGCATGGCGTAAGTTCAGACTCCCAGTCCATTCGAGGTGAAGGAACTCCAGAAAAATCCATATTTTAAAGACCTTTTACTCTGACACCATGTCTTGTTTTGCACGCTTTGTACAAAATAATAAAATGCAGTGCTACAGGATATTTCTTAACATAGCTCTTACTGGCATGTTAACGTATCGACAACCAGGATCAAACTGACATGACCTAACCATTTGGGTGGTCTTAACCAATCATAGCACAGTATGATATGGCGGTAAAATGCATGCAATTACAATTCCGTATGTTTACACATATGAATATTACAAGGACCTTGGTTCTCTTAGTTATACAAATATCATGACAGGTACTGTCATTTTTCCTTCTTCTAAAACACTTGTTGGTAGAAATTGCCCCAAACCACTGGTCCAGGATCAGATTTTTCTCTACCTCCAATGGTCAAGGATGGGATTTGGGGCTGGTCAATCTGATCCTAGATTTTCAGTGGCAATTTCTACTTTAAGCAAAAAAAACCTCACTGGCAGAGATATGAGTCATGCTCATTAGGGCACACCTAGCAAAATGTTTGGTAAATGAAAAACTCTTGTTATTGGACAAATGCAGACTGTATCTCCGCATTTTAGTTGCTCTTCCATTGGGGAGATCAGAATGGATATTCTGTCTTATGTTGATATTGTCAAGTGCTAGCCCGTCTCCAGATCGAACCTGACAGCAGGGTCATTCTCATTAGGCACCAAACTCCTCTCGCAGTATGGTTTCTGCACCTCTGGGGTGTGGAGGATCCTACTGGGCAAAAACTGTTTGAGTCAACATTGTTTCCACATCATTTCAATAACACACAAAAAAATCTGTGTTATGTTGAATCAATTTGGAAAACTGATTGGATTAACCCAAGTTTTTTTCTTCACCCAACTTTAAACTTAATTCCAATAATTTCACAACTCTCAACCAAATGCAAATCAAAACAAAGACCTTAAAATGACATCTGTGCCCAGTGGGATGCATCTGACCACCTGTCTACAACAGGACAACCACTGGTTACATGTAATTCCACTGGTCAGACACACACAGTGGTGTAAAGTACTTAAGTAGTACTTTAAAGTATTTTTTACTTAAGTTGTTTTTGGGGGTATCTGTACTGTACTATTAATATTTTTGCAAACTTTTACTTTACTACATTCTTGAAGACAATAATGTACTTGTCCCTGACACCCAAAAGTACTCGTTACACTTTGACAGGAAAATGGTCCAATTCACACACTTATCAAGAGAACATCCATGGTCATCCCTACTGCCTCTGATCTGGAGGACCCACTAAACACAAATGCTTCATTTGTAAATTATGTCTGAGTGTTGGAGTGTACACCTGGCTATCCATCAATAAAAAAAACTGTGCCGTCTGGTTTGCATAATATAAGGAATTGGAAATGGTTTATACTTAAACTTTTGATACTTAAGTACATTTGAGCAATTCCGTTTACTTTTGATACTTAAGTATAAATAAAACCAAATACTTTTAGACTTTTACTGAAGCAGTATTTTACTGGGTGACTTAGGTTAATAGAAAATGACTCAAGTAAAAGTATCTTTAATCCCTCCACTGTCCTTAGGCCCCTGTTGACTCCCCGTCATGATGACTGTCAAATAAAGGGCCTAAAGGAGGGATCGGTTTGGGATTGAGCCTCAGCCCACTGGACAGACATTTCATTGATATGACGTGGAAACGTTGGTTAAAAAAATAACCATCACACTCTCCCTGAAGCTTGGTTAGTGCGTAAAATCTGCAAATTCAGACAAACAAAAAGGTGTAATGGGTTCGCACTCAAAAAACAACATTGATTCAACCAGTGTGCCCAGTGGGAAGGGTCATTGTCACATTACACTTGTAAAACTGTAGAAAATAAAAGGCGAAATCACATTTGAAATGTATTGATTACGTTTTCTTTGGCATGACGTGGGAATTCAAGATATTGGAAGCATGATAAAAGACAGACTGATGTTATGATTTATTGAATATATTGGCTTGTGACAAGGGAGAAAATAGATGCATACACAAGTCAAGTCAAGCTCCAGTTAAGAGAACCTTGAATGGATAAATCAAGAAGCGATTTTGTATACTGTAATATTCAACGTAATGCAAAAGTATTGAGTTATTGTCATCACTTCAAATACTTCCATATGCCTCCAATATCTGCAGATGTCTATGGCTATGTCCTATGTGTGTATTTCTCTGTTCTACTCATGTTTTAAGACATACTGCAGTGTTCTGCTTCATAAATGATTACCCAAAATATCTAAAACAGAAATAAAATAGGAGTTGAAGATGGTGTGCTTTTTTCCATTACAGTTGGAGGTTTCCCAAACAAGCTAACATCTTAAGATAGAAAATAATCAGGTATAAAATCATCTCCAAGTCCCCCAAATGGAGGAAAGGAGTGTGTATTCTGTAGGTGTACTGTTGTCTGTTAGCGCATTCATAAATACACCACAACATGGAAGTGTAATGGGGTATACTGTTCACGCTTCCTTCGAGTTTGGTTTAGATCTAGTGTAGAACACTCCGATTCAGTAGATGACGCTATACGATGGCGCTTCTACAGTACAATACTTTTATATTATTTTCCTCTACTTATCTTCTTGATGGAAGACGAAATTACAAATGACTAACGAAGATCTTCAAGGCTCCATTTTGCTGTACAGCAGCAGCAGTTCAAGGAAAATATTATGAAACTTGCATTGGATAGAAAACTAAACAGTTGGGTCCACAGTTCTGGAGGTGGAAGGACACATCTCACTCAGGTCTGGCTAGTTCATTTACTCCAACTGGGAGACCTCGTGGAAATATGCGCCGAGCATCTTGATGCCCTGGATGTAGTTTGTCCTGAAAGTAAACCATAGACATATATTCATATACACTTACATAGATGTGTACATCACTGAATTAAACAACAAGACGTACCACAGATCCAGTGTTTTCCACAAGCACATGGAGTAGCCAGCCAAATTGAGAATGTATTAAAAAGCTGTGTAATATAATTTAGCAATGCAAGTCATTACTCTATTCTTTAGCATTGCATTGTATTAATTTTTGTTTCTAAAGTATGTCATTGAGAAGATTTGAAAAAAGGACACTGCCCCTTTAAGACAAACGTTCCAAACGAGACATCGAAATGGCTACAATAGGATAGCTAAGAGGAACGGTAGGTTTCTTTTTGTAGACTATCAACAGTGGCCAGCATATTGCTAGTATGTCCACTATTGAAGGTTTACTTTTGTAAATCACTTTCCTTGAAAGAAAGAAATTCAGTGAGAATATTGATAGGCACTTTTTTTGCTCTGGACAGCTTGTGTATGCTATGGAATGCATCAACTCATGTACTGCTCCAGAAGTTGTGACTTGTGGCAGCATTGTGGTGCTTGAATGATCTGCCTATCATATTGCTCAAATACAAATAGCATGACATTTACTCATGTAGTCTTCTAATGGTAGACTGCGACAGAGCAGGTAAATGTTGAACTGGAATGCAAAAATGTGCTGAAAAGTTACTGATGAAATTCACTGGCCGGACATGTTTTTGACTGGCCCCAGGCCCGTGTTAATGTGTTGAGTCTGCCGTATTCTTATCGGCAGACTCAACAGCCTTGGTTTCTCAAATGACTGCCTCGCCTCGTTCACCGACTACTTCTCAGATAGAGTTCAGTGTGTCAAATCGGAGGGCCTGTTGTCCGGACCTCTGGCAGTCTCTATTGGAGTACCACAGGGTTCAATTCTCGGGCCGACACTATTCTGTATACATCTGGCCCTTCTTTGGACACTGTTAACAAACCTCCAAACGAGCGTCAATGCCATACAACACTCCTTCCGTGGCCTCCAACTGCTCTTAAACGCTAGTAAAACTAAATGCATGCTTTTCAACCGATCGCTGCCCGCACCCACCCGCCCGACTAGCATCACTACTCTGGACGGTTCTGACTTAGAATATGTGGACAACTACAAATACCTAGGTGTCTGGCTAGACTGTAAACTCTCCTTCCAGACTCATATTAAACATCTCCAATCCAAAATGAAATCTAGAATCGGCTTCCTATTTCGCAACAAAGCCTTCTTCACTCACGCTGCCAAAGATACCCTCGTAAAACTGACTATTCTACCGATCCTTGACTTCAGCAATGTCATTTACAAAACAGCCTCCAACACTCTACTCAGCAAATTGGATGCAGTCTATCACAGTGCCATCCATTTTGTCACCAAAGCCACATATACCACCCACCACTGCGACCTGTATGCTCTCGTCAGCTGGCCCTCGCTACATATTCGTCGCCAGATCCACTGGCTCCAGGTCATCTATAAGTCTTTGCTAGGTAAAGCTCCGCCTGATCTCAGCTCACTGGTCACCATAACAACATCCACCCGTAGCACGCGCTCCAGCAGGTATATCTCACTGGTCATCCCCAAAGCCAACACCTCCTTTGGCCGCCTTTCCTTCCAGTTCTCTGCTGCCAATGACTGGAACGAATATATCTCCCTCGACTTATATCTCCCTCACTAACTTAAAGCATCAGCTATCTGAGCAGCTTACCGATCGTTGCAGCTGTACACAGCCCATCTGTAAATAGCCCATCTACCTACCTCATCCCCATATTGTTTTTATTTACTTTTTTGCACACCAGTATTTCTACTTGCACATCATCATCTGCACATCTATCACTCCAGTTAACTTGCTAAATTGTAATTACTTCGCTACTATGGCCTATTTATTGCCTACCTCACACCATTTGCACATACTGTATATAGACTTTTTTCTATTGTGTTATTGACTGTATGTTTGTTTATTCCATATGTAACTCTGTGTTGTTGTCTGTGTCACACTGCTTTGCTTTATCTTGGCCAGGTTGCAGTTGTAAATGAGAACTTGTTCTCAACTAGCCTACCTGGTTAAATAAAGGTGAAATATATATATATTTTTTTTTAAACAGCAGACTCAAACCAGCAGTGTTGCCCTGTCATCGTTCACTGACTGACAAGCACCGGTCCTATCAATAGATCACAAGAAGATGCATATCTTTCATTTAAAAAAAAATATATATTTCACCTTTATTTAACCAGGTTGGCCAGTTGAGAACAAGTTCTCATTTGCAACTGCGACCTGGCCAAGATAAAGCAAAGCAGTTCGACACATACAACAACACGGAGTTACACATGGAATAAACAAACATACAGTCAATAATACAGTAGAAAAAGTCTATATACAGTGAGTGCAAATGAGGTAAGAGAAGGGAGGTAAGGCAATAAATATGCCATGGTGGCGAAGTAATTACAACATACCAATTAAACACTGGAGTGATCGATGTGCAGAAGATGAATGTGCAAGTAGAGATACTGGGGTCTAAAGGAGCAAGATAAATAAATACAGTATGGGGATGAGGTAGTTGGATGGGCTATGTACAGGTGCAGTGATCTGTGAGCTGCTCTGACAGCTGGTGCTTAAAGCTAGTGAGGGAGATATGAGTCTCCAGCTTCAGTGATTTTTGCAGTTGTAGAGGGAGAAGGCTTGGCAGACTTTTTTGATTAGCGAATTAAAAAGTAGCCCAGTTAATTTAAGTGGATAAAGTACCTGGCTGAAAATGAGTCTGTTAATCGTCTGAATAGCCGACGGTAGTGGAAAACACTGTAGATTACGTGGCAATGCTAATAATAATAATATTTAGATGGGTGCTTATATTTCACACATGTACAAATGTGTATTTTAAATGGGAAATGTGTTTTTTTGCATATCCCAACTCCCCCTGAGACACCCTCAGAGAGTAGGGTCACGGCCAGGAGCAATTTGGGTTAAGCGCCTTGCTCAAGGGCACGTCGGCAGATGTTTTACCTTTTTGGCTCTGGGATTTGAACTATCGACCTTTTGGTTACTGGCTCAATGCTCTAACCGCTAGGCTACCTGCTGCTTATAGTCCTGATACGTGGTTGTGGTTTATAGAAATGTGTTGTCAATAGAGCAGTGTTCTTAAATACAGTTCCTGGGGGGAATCATCAGGTTAGCAAGTTTGTGTTCCAGCCCAGCGGTGACACACCTGATTTAACTGAATTAAGTGTTAGTTATGGCTCAGAGTCAAGTCCAGGACCTCAGCGTGTGGTGTATGTGTGTCAAAACTTGTGCGCTGTCCCATGGTAAACATTCCAGACATAGTATAGATAAAAAAACAATTGTGGCAGCCAACCTGTTGAATTTCTCGTTCTGGGAGTATGCTCCGTCATCAGACGAGCCCATGGGCAGCAGCATGACGTTGCGGCCGATGGCTTCCTGGAAGGTCAGGGTGACTGGGATGCTGCAGCCTTCCCGCGTCAGGTCAGGTTCCACACCGAACACTGTGGAAAAGAGGGAGAGACCGACATTATTGCTCAACATGTTATTATAAATATTTAAGTAAGACCAGTGTGTGTGTGAGAGAGAGAGAGGGTTTGCCTGTGTGTCCACACACCGGTCTTCATGGCCTTTCTACCAGCCATGTAATGGGGATGGTTGAAGTCGGACACCCAGGCTTTGGCCCCGTGGCCGATGTGCACCTTGAGCTTGTTGGGACTCTAGTTCAGCAAACTTCTTCTCCAGGTGGCTAGTAACCTTGATGGGAGAGGATGGCTGACTGGCTGGCGTCTCTGGCGGCTCCTGACTGGCTGGCGTCTCTGGCGGCTCCTGACTGGCTGGCGTCTCTGGCGGCTCCTGACTGGCTGGCGTCTCTGGCGGCTCCTGACTGGCTGGCGTCTCTGGCGGCTCCTGACTGGCTGGCGTCTCTGGCGGCTCCTGACTGGCTGGCGTCTCTGGCGGCTCCTGACTGGCTGGCGTCTCTGGCGGCTCCTGACTGGCTGGCGTCTCTGGCGGCTCCTGACTGGCTGGCGTCTCTGGCGGCTCCTGACTGGCTGGCGTCTCTGGCGGCTCCTGACTGGCTGGCGTCTCTGGCGGCTCCTGACTGGCTGGCGTCTCTGGCGGCTCCTGACTGGCTGGCGTCTCTGGCGGCTCCTGACTGGCTGGCGTCTCTGGCGGCTCCTGACTGGCTGGCGTCTCTGGCGGCTCCTGACTGGCTGGCGTCTCCTGACTGGCTGGCGTCTCTGGCGGCTCCTGACTGGCTGGCGTCTCTGGCGGCTCCTGACTGGCTGGCGTCTCTGGCGGCTCCTGACTGGCTGGCGTCTCTGGCGGCTCCTGACTGGCTGGCGTCTCTGGCGGCTCCTGACTGGCTGGCGTCTCTGGCGGCTCCTGACTGGCTGGCGTCTCTGGCGGCTCCTGACTGGCTGGCGTCTCTGGCGGCTCCTGACTGGCTGGCGTCTCTGGCGGCTCCTGACTGGCTGGCGTCTCTGGCGGCTCCTGACTGGCTGGCGTCTCTGGCGGCTCCTGACTGGCTGGCGTCTCTGGCGGCTCCTGACTGGCTGGCGTCTCTGGCGGCTCCTGACTGGCTGGCGTCTCTGGCGGCTCCTGACTGGCTGGCGTCTCTGGCGGCTCCTGACTGGCTGGCGTCTCTGGCGGCTCCTGACTGGCTGGCGTCTCTGGCGGCTCCTGACTGGCTGGCGTCTCTGGCGGCTCCTGACTGGCTGGCGTCTCTGGCGGCTCCTGACTGGCTGGCGTCTCTGGCGGCTCCTGACTGGCTGGCGTCTCTGGCGGCTCCTGACTGGCTGGCGTCTCTGGCGGCTCCTGACTGGCTGGCGTCTCTGGCGGCTCCTGACTGGCTGGCGTCTCTGGCGGCTCCTGACTGGCTGGCGTCTCTGGCGGCTCCTGACTGGCGGGCGTCTCTGGCGGCTCCTGACTGACGGGCGTCTCTGGCGGCTCCTGACTGACGGACGGCTCTGGCGGCTCCTGACTGACGGACGGCTCTGGCGGCTCCTGACTGACGGACGGCTCAGACGGCGCTGGGCAGACGGACGGCTCAGACGGCGCTGGGCAGACGGACGGCTCAGACGGCGCTGGGCAGACGGACGGCTCAGACGGCGCTGGGCAGACGGACGGCTCAGACGGCGCTGGGCAGACGGACGGCTCAGACGGCGCTGGGCAGACGGACGGCTCAGACGGCGCTGGGCAGACGGACGGCTCAGACGGCGCTGGGCAGACGGACGGCTCAGACGGCGCTGGGCAGACGGACGGCTCAGACGGCGCTGGGCAGACGGACGGCTCAGACGGCGCTGGGCAGACGGACGGCTCAGACGGCGCTGGGCAGACGGACGGCTCAGACGGCGCTGGGCAGACGGATGGCTCAGATGGTGCTGGGCAGGCAGGCAGTGCAGGCAGCTCAGACGGCGCTGGGCAGACGAGCAGTGCAGGCGGCGTTGAGCAGACGAGCAGTGCAGGCAGTTCAGACGGCGCTGGGCAGGCAGGCAGCTCAGACGGCGCTGGACAGACGAGCAGTGCAGGCGGCGTTGGGCAGACGGCCGACTCTGACCTGCTGAGGCGCACAGTAGGCCTGGTGCGTGGTGCCGGAACTGATGGTACCGGACTGGAGACACGCACCTCAAGGCTAGTGCGAGGAGCAGGAACAGGGCACACTGGACTCTCGATGCGCACTATAGGCCTGGTGCGTGGTACCGGCACTGGTGGTACCGGGCTGAGGGCACGCACCTCAGGGCGAGTGCGGGGAGAAGGCACAGTGCGTACAGGGCTCTGGAGACGCACAGGAGGCTTGGTGCGTGGTGCCGGAACTGGAGGTACTGAGCTGGAGACACGCACCACAGGGAGAGTGCGTGGAGGAGGAACAGGGCTCTGGAGACGCACTGGAAGCCTGGTGCGTGGTGTAGGCACTGGTGGTACTGGGCTGGAGCGGGAAGGTAGCGCCGGATATACCGGACCGTGCAGGCGTACTGGCTCCCTTGAGCACTGAGCCTGCCCAACCTTACCTGGTTGCATGCTCCCCGTAGCCTGTCCAGTGCGGGGAGATGGAATAACCCGCACTGGGCTGTGTTGGCGAACCGGGGACACCATGCGTAAGGCTGGTGCCATGTACACCGGCCCGAGGAGACGTACTGGAGGCCAGATATGTAGAGCCGGCTTCATGGCACTTGGCTCAATGCTCACTCTAGCCCGCCCAGTGCGGGGAGGTGGAATAACCCGCACCGGGCTATGCACCCGTACAGGAGACACCGTGCGCTCTTCCGCATAACACGGTGTCTGCCCGTACTCCCGCTCTCCACGGTAAGCATGGGAAGTGGGCGCAGGTTTCCTACCTACCTTCGCCACACTACCCTTTAGCCCCCCCCCAATACATTTTTGGCGTTTCTTCACGGGCTTCCAGCCACGCTTCCGTGCTGCCTCCTCATACCACCGCTCCTGGGCTTTAGCTGCCTCCATCTCTTCCCGAGAGCGGCGATATTCTCCAACCTTAGCCCAGGGTCCTTCTCCGTTCAATATTTGCTCCCATGACCATTCCTCCTGGTACCGCTGCTGCTGTCGCTGCTGCCCGTTCTCACGCTGCTTGATCCGGGTTTGGTGGGTGGTTCTGTAACGGCAGTCTACTTCCTCCTCCTCCTCAGACGAGGAGAGGCGAGAAGGATCAGAGGACCAATGTGCAGCGTGGTAATTTGACATAATGAATTCAATGGACAAAACAAAAACACTATACAAAATAACAAAAGAACATACCGTCACAGTCCTAGCTGGTGCAGAACACAAACACAGAGACAGGAAACAACCACCCACAATCCCCAACACAAAACAAGCCACCTATATATGATTCTCAATCAGGGACAACGATTGACAGCTGTCTCTGATTGAGAACCATATCAGGCTGAACATAGAAACAGACGAACTAGACACACAACATAGAATTCCCACCCAGCTCACGTCCTGACCAACACAAAACAAGCAAAACACATAAGAACTCTGGTCAGGACGTTACAGTACCCCCCCCCCTGAGGTGCGGACTCCGAACGCACCCCTAAAACTCAAGGGGAGGGTCTGGGTGGGCATCTGTCCGCGGTGGCGGCTCCGGCGGTGGACGAGGACACCACTCCACCACTGTCTTTGTCCCCCTCCTTAGCGTCCTTTGAGTGGCGACCCTCGCCCACGACCTTGGCCTAAGAATCCTCCCCAAGGCCCCCACATGATTTAGGAGGTAGCTCAGGACAGAGAGGTAGCTCAGGACAGAGAGGTAGCTCAGGACAGAGAGGTAGCTAAGGACAGAGAGGCAGCTCCGGACTGGAGGGCAGCTCATGACTGGAGGGCAGCTCCTGACTGTAGGGCAGCTCCTGACTGTAGGGCAGCTCCTGACTGTAGGGCAGCTCCTGACTATAGGGCAGCTCTGGCGGCTCCTGACTGGCTGGCGTCTCTGGCGGCTCCTGACTGGCTGGCGTCTCTGGCGGCTCCTGACTGGCTGGCGTCTCTGGCGGCTCCTGACTGGCTGGCGGCTCCTGACTGGCTGGCGGCTCCTGACTGGCTGGCGGCTCCTGACTGGCTGGCGGCTCCTGACTGGCTGGCGGCTCCTGACTGGCTGGCGGCTCCTGACTGGCTGGCGGCTCCTGACTGGCTGGCGGCTCCTGACTGGCTGGCGGCTCCTGACTGGCTGGCGGCTCCTGACTGGCTGGCGTCTCTGGCGGCTCCTGACTGGCTGGCGTCTCTGGCGGCTCCTGACTGGCTGGCGTCTCTGGCGGCTCCTGACTGGCTGGCGTCTCTGGCGGCTCCTGACTGGCTGGCGTCTCTGGCGGCTCCTGACTGGCTGGCGTCTCTGGCGGCTCCTGACTGGCTGGCGTCTCCTGACTGGCTGGCGTCTCCTGACTGGCTGGCGTCTCTGGCGGCTCCTGACTGGCTGGCGGCTCCTGACTGGCTGGCGTCTCTGGCGGCTCCTGACTGGCTGGCGGCTCCTGACTGGCTGGCGTCTCTGGCGGCTCCTGACTGGCTGGCGTCTCTGGCGGCTCCTGACTGGCTGGCGTCTCTGGCGGCTCCTGACTGGCTGGCGTCTCTGGCGGCTCCTGACTGGCTGGCGTCTCTGGCGGCTCCTGACTGGCTGGCGTCTCTGGCGGCTCCTGACTGGCTGGCGTCTCTGGCGGCTCCTGACTGGCTGGCGTCTCTGGCGGCTCCTGACTGGCTGGCGTCTCTGGCGGCTCCTGACTGGCTGGCGTCTCTGGCGGCTCCTGACTGGCTGGCGTCTCTGGCGGCTCCTGACTGGCTGGCGTCTCTGGCGGCTCCTGACTGGCTGGCGTCTCTGGCGGCTCCTGACTGGCTGGCGTCTCTGGCGGCTCCTGACTGGCTGGCGTCTCTGGCGGCTCCTGACTGGCTGGCGTCTCTGGCGGCTCCTGACTGGCTGGCGTCTCCTGACTGGCTGGCGTCTCCTGACTGGCTGGCGTCTCTGGCGTCTCCTGACTGGCTGGCGTCTCTGGCGTCTCCTGACTGGCTGGCGTCTCTGGCGTCTCCTGACTGGCTGGCGTCTCTGGCGGCTCCTGACTGGCTGGCGTCTCTGGCGGCTCCTGACTGGCTGGCGTCTCTGGCGGCTCCTGACTGGCTGGCGTCTCTGGCGGCTCCTGACTGGCTGGCGTCTCTGGCGGCTCCTGACTGGCTGGCGTCTCTGGCGGCTCCTGACTGGCTGGCGTCTCTGGCGGCTCCTGACTGGCTGGCGTCTCTGGCGGCTCCTGACTGGCTGGCGTCTCTGGCGGCTCCTGACTGGCTGGCGTCTCTGGCGGCTCCTGACTGGCTGGCGTCTCTGGCGGCTCCTGACTGGCTGGCGTCTCTGGCGGCTCCTGACTGGCTGGCGTCTCTGGCGGCTCCTGACTGGCTGGCGTCTCTGGCGGCTCCTGACTGGCGGGCGTCTCTGGCGGCTCCTGACTGGCGGGCGGCTCTGGCGGCTCCTGACTGGCGGGCGGCTCTGGCGGCTCCTGACTGACGGGCGGCTCTGGCGGCTCCTGACTGACGGACGGCTCTGGCGGCTCCTGACTGACGGACGGCTCAGACGGCGCTGGGCAGACGGACGGCTCAGACGGCGCTGGGCAGACGGACGGCTCAGACGGCGCTGGGCAGACGGACGGCTCAGACGGCGCTGGGCAGACGGACGGCTCAGACGGCGCTGGGCAGACGGACGGCTCAGACGGCGCTGGGCAGACGGACGGCTCAGACGGCGCTGGGCAGACGGACGGCTCAGACGGCGCTGGGCAGACGGACGGCTCAGACGGCGCTGGGCAGACGGATGGCTCAGATGGTGCTGGGCAGGCAGGCAGTGCAGGCAGCTCAGACGGCGCTGGGCAGACGAGCAGTGCAGGCGGCGTTGAGCAGACGAGCAGTGCAGGCAGTTCAGACGGCGCTGGGCAGGCAGGCAGCTCAGACGGCGCTGGACAGACGAGCAGTGCAGGCGGCGTTGGGCAGACGGCCGACTCTGACCTGCTGAGGCGCACAGTAGGCCTGGTGCGTGGTGCCGGAACTGATGGTACCGGACTGGAGACACGCACCTCAAGGCTAGTGCGAGGAGCAGGAACAGGGCACACTGGACTCTCGATGCGCACTATAGGCCTGGTGCGTGGTACCGGCACTGGTGGTACCGGGCTGAGGGCACGCACCTCAGGGCGAGTGCGGGGAGAAGGCACAGTGCGTACAGGGCTCTGGAGACGCACAGGAGGCTTGGTGCGTGGTGCCGGAACTGGAGGTACTGAGCTGGAGACACGCACCACAGGGAGAGTGCGTGGAGGAGGAACAGGGCTCTGGAGACGCACTGGAAGCCTGGTGCGTGGTGTAGGCACTGGTGGTACTGGGCTGGAGCGGGAAGGTAGCGCCGGATATACCGGACCGTGCAGGCGTACTGGCTCCCTTGAGCACTGAGCCTGCCCAACCTTACCTGGTTGCATGCTCCCCGTAGCCTGTCCAGTGCGGGGAGATGGAATAACCCGCACTGGGCTGTGTTGGCGAACCGGGGACACCATGCGTAAGGCTGGTGCCATGTACACCGGCCCGAGGAGACGTACTGGAGGCCAGATATGTAGAGCCGGCTTCATGGCACTTGGCTCAATGCTCACTCTAGCCCGCCCAGTGCGGGGAGGTGGAATAACCCGCACCGGGCTATGCACCCGTACAGGAGACACCGTGCGCTCTTCCGCATAACACGGTGTCTGCCCGTACTCCCGCTCTCCACGGTAAGCATGGGAAGTGGGCGCAGGTTTCCTACCTACCTTCGCCACACTACCCTTTAGCCCCCCCCCAATACATTTTTGGCGTTTCTTCACGGGCTTCCAGCCACGCTTCCGTGCTGCCTCCTCATACCACCGCTCCTGGGCTTTAGCTGCCTCCATCTCTTCCCGAGAGCGGCGATATTCTCCAACCTTAGCCCAGGGTCCTTCTCCGTTCAATATTTGCTCCCATGACCATTCCTCCTGGTACCGCTGCTGCTGTCGCTGCTGCCCGTTCTCACGCTGCTTGATCCGGGTTTGGTGGGTGGTTCTGTAACGGCAGTCTACTTCCTCCTCCTCCTCAGACGAGGAGAGGCGAGAAGGATCAGAGGACCAATGTGCAGCGTGGTAATTTGACATAATGAATTCAATGGACAAAACAAAAACACTATACAAAATAACAAAAGAACATACCGTCACAGTCCTAGCTGGTGCAGAACACAAACACAGAGACAGGAAACAACCACCCACAATCCCCAACACAAAACAAGCCACCTATATATGATTCTCAATCAGGGACAACGATTGACAGCTGTCTCTGATTGAGAACCATATCAGGCTGAACATAGAAACAGACGAACTAGACACACAACATAGAATTCCCACCCAGCTCACGTCCTGACCAACACAAAACAAGCAAAACACATAAGAACTCTGGTCAGGACGTTACAGATTGAATGTCAGGAACTGTGAAATACTGGGTTTAAATGTATTTGGCTAAGGTGTATGTACTTGCAACTTCAACTGTAGATGTTGTGAAATCTGTTGTGAATGTATTGTAATGTTTAAAACATTTTTTTTTATAACTGACGTAATTTTGCTGGATCCTAGGAAGAGTAGACACAGCTAATGTGGATCCATAATAAATAAAAATAAAAAAAATCACTAAACCATAATTTATTCACATTACTTTAAAAATATATATATTTCAGTGATTGCATATATTACCTTTGATGACTCATTCCAAGTAATCATCTCCTCGATAGAGCTGCTGCCTATGCAGTCTGACAAAATAACTATTTTAGTAATTCTAAGAAATTAAGGCATACTTTTAGGACTGCTGAATACCAACTATCAATCACTTAGATAATGTATTTTCACGTACAGATGCCTTGCGAAGCAACTGCTCTCTATTCCTCTCGATCCGATCGCGCATTCTTCTGTCTCTTTTATGTACCAGGCATAAAACAAACACAGACCAAACAAGTAAGAGAACAATGGATTATGACCATCGTAGTTTTTTACCAAGTTTTCTGTGCAAATTATGTAGAATATTGGCCTGTTAACTAAACTCAGCAACAACAAAAAAATCCTCTCACTGTCAACTGCATTTATTTTCAGCAAACTTAACATGTGTAAATATTTGTATGAACATAACAAGATTCAACAACTGAGACATAAACTGAACAAGTTCCACAGACACGTGACTAACAGAAATTGAATAATGTGCCCCTGAACAAAGGGGGGGGGGTCAAAATCAAAATTAACAGTCAGTATCTGGTGTGGCCACCAGCTGCATTAAGTACTGCAGTGCATCTCCTCCTCATTGACTGCACCAGATTTGCCAGTTCTTGCTCTGAGATGTTACCCCACTCTTCCATCAAGGCACCTGCAAGTTCCCGGACATTTCTGGGGGGAATTGCCCTAGCCCTCACCCTCCGATCCAACAGGTCCCAGACGTGCTCAATGGGATTGAGATCCGGGCTCTTCGCTGTTCATGGCAGAACACTGACATTCCTGTCTTGCAGGAAATCACACAGAACGCGCAGTATGGCTGGTGGCCTTGTCATGCTGGATGGTCATGTCAGGATGAGCCTGCAGGAGGGTACCACATAAGGGAGGAGGATGTCTTCCCTGTAACGCACAGCGTTGGGATTGCCTGCAATGACAACAAGCTCAGTCCAATGATGCTGTGACACACCGCCCCAGACCATGACGGACCCTCCACCTCCAAATCAATCCCGCTCCAGAGTACAGGCCTCGGTGTAACGCTCATTCCTTCGACGATAAACGCAAATCCGACATCACCCCTGGTGAGACAAAACTGCGACTCGTCAGTGAAGAGCACTTTTTGCCAGTCCTGTCTGGTCCAGCGACGGTGGGTTTGTGCCCATAGGCAACGTTGTAGCCGGTGATGTCTGGTGAGGACCTGCCTTACAACAGGCCTACAAGCCCTCAGTCCAGCCTCTCTCAGCCTATTACGGATAGTCTGAGCACTGATGGAGGGATTGTGCGTTCCTGGTGTAACTCCGGCAGTTGTTGTTGCCATCCTGTACCTGTCCCGCAGGTGTGATGTTCGGATGTACCGATCTTGTGCATGTGTTGTTACACGTGGTCTGCCACTCCGAGGACAATCAGCTGTCCATCCTGTCTCCCTGTAGTGCTGTCTTAGGTGTCTCACAGTACGGACATTGCAATTTATTTCCCTGGCCACATCTGCAGTCCTCATGCCTCCTTGCAGCAAGCGTAAGGCACGTTCACGCAGATGAGCAGGGACCCTGGGCATCTTTCTTTTGGTGTTTTTCAGAGTCAGTAGAAAGGCTTCTTTAGTGTCCTAAGTTTTCATAACTGTGACCTACCGTCTGTAAGCTGTTAGTGTCTTAACAACCGATCCACAGGTGCATGTTCATTAATGGTTTACGGTTCATTGAACAAGCATGGGAAACAGTTTTTAAACCTTTTACAATGAAGATCTGTCAAGTTATTAGAATTTTTACAAATTATCTTTGAAAGACAGGGTTCTGAAAAAGTGACATTTCTTTTTTTGCTGAGTTTACAACTCCCTACTACATTGCACAGTTCGGTCAATTGATCTGACTGAGTCAATTGGTTGTTTAAAAAACGAAAAATAAATGTCAGCACTACAGGCTAATAGACCAGTGGTTCCAAACCAGGGGTACAAGGACCTCTGGGGGTACTTGGCCTATCCACAGGAGGTACTTGAGAAGACTCATGAGACCATAGGCCTACTGGTAAAATGCACATGAGAGGGTACTTCAGGGGTAAACATTTGTTGTTGGTATAGTAACCAAAAAAAAGTTACCCCACCCCGCATGCACCAGGTGGCTTTCTGGTGTCTGGTGCTTTCCGTGCCCTATAAGCAATATCAAATGCGCAAAAATAATTTAAGAAATATGTTAAATTACCAGAGATTATTACATGACCAATTATATTAGGTTATCTGTATTACTGGGCTATATCAGCCAAAATGCTAGATGTAGTTTGAAGAGAGCAGAGTTGGAGACTTGCACTTTCTCTCTACCTTTTAGAATTGTGGAGATTCTCAGATGGAGAAATATGGGTGATCAATATTTATTTCTAGGCAATGTAGTAACCTATAGCCTAATCATATTTAGGAATCAATTTAATTGGATAGACAACTGCCCCGTGCTTCTCCGCCCATGCGTAGACTATAGCCTACTCTATTTAATTAAGACCACATGCGCACCTGATCTCACATGTATGAGATCAGATGTTGAAGCAACAAGAATGATGAAAGCGACTGTTGCTACTTTTGCATATAGGACATAGCCTACAGTACCTTTTTAGGGGGGGTGATTTGCAGCCATAGGCAAATAAATGGGTAATCAATACTTATTGAAAATGAAAAGGAATTTTCCTTTACAATGATCAAATTTGTTGATTGCACCTCGACTCACGTTGGTTGAGCGCACTCCACTTCTTTCCATGATCAAGATTTATTTTCTAAAATGGGTAATACTTACTGAAAATAAAAAGGCATTTTCCTTTTCAATTATGATTAAATGTGTTGATTGTACCTCGACTCACGTTGGTTAAGTTAATTTCATATTTAAGTTAACTGCCACATGATTCTCCGCCCACGTAGGCACGCCCACCTAGGAGAAGAGAGGTAAGGCTACTGAAGTTGAAGCAGTGAATTCTAAGTGTGTGAATAATGTGAAAAATATGTTTTAATACAATCGTTAGGCTAAGACATACAAATAATATTCGGGACAACAGAGATATGTTCATCCCAAAGTCGTCTGTCTGACCGCAGCATGAAAAATGACGGGAATGCAGCCCTCTATTTGGAACCACTAATAGATGGATCTAATGCTTGAGAATGAATTGAAATGTAAGGAACTGACCACTGGGGTATGATGTTTCTCCACTATTATTTCATCCAACAATGGAGAACATGTAATGTGCTTATTCAATAACACCTTTAATTAAACACGAAATGGCCTAAAGACCTGATCCTAGAAGAATTGAACTTATTTGCTTATCTACCTTTACCACTGTTCATATGTCAGCCTAACTTGCTGAGATGTTAGGATTTGAAGTAGGGGGAACTGATCCTAGATCTGCACTTAAAAAGACGAGTAAAGCAGGAAAGTATCTAAAAACCTGATCATAGAGTTGAGTTCTACCTAAATTCTAGGAGGTTTCTACCTGTTTCTCCACCACTTTGGGGTCCATGTCAGGGACCAGGCGGATGGAGAACTTGCGGGGAATGACGGTCTTGGCACCCACGTCAGAGAAGGCCCCCTCGATGCCATGCAGAGAGAGGGAGGGGTACCTCCAGCGGTGCATCAGGATAGCCTCCTGCAGACGAGGGTCAAAGGAAAGGGAAAATTACATTATGAACCAGATAATGTTGGGAATGAATCACTTACAAATGACTGAGAATCAACCAGCATTGCTTTTAAATCTAGTTATTTGTAATTTCAGACATTGGCCCCATTTGAATTCTTCAGAAATGCATACATAAGCACATTGGATAAGTGAGAGCATGGTTAGCACCCTATTACTTTCCCCAAACCAACCAATTAAGATCAGTGATTGATTCAAGGGAGGTAGAATATAAAGAGGAATTTTTCATTTCTGTAGTATTCGAACAGGGACATGCTCTCCATACCTTGGTGTCGTGTAGGAGCTTCCCAGCTCCGATGTCCTTGGCGTACTCCACCATGTCAAAGTCGATCTTCTCGTACAGTTTCTTCTCCTCGTCAGTGACATTGGTCACTTCCTCGTACATCCCCGGGACCAGGATCTTCCCCTTCTTGTCCACTAGGGAGCCTGAAGGAGGACACACCAGTGGTCCGATTTCATTTTGCAGCAAGAAAAGAAAACTAATCCCACCCAGTTTCAGTCCGTTTTCTTTTGTTTGGTGCATTATGAACCCCGCAGAGATATCTTATGCCCTGTCCGGAAACAAACCTCAGCCCTACAACCCCCAGTCTCTATAGAACCTCCTAGGCACTTTGTAGACTTCATTCAAGCATTTTATTTGATTCTATCAGAGGGCTACAAACCTATTGTTATACCTATCAAATCATTTCATACCTACATATCTCTATGATAATTCTATTCCAGCACACCTGATTCAACTCACCCAAAAGTGCAATGAGGTCGGTCATGGCTTCATGGACCGAGCCTCCAAACACCCCAGAATGGAGGTCCTTGTCACAGCACTCCATCTGACAAAACAAGGTTATTTCATTTTTACATTTAAAGCAGGACTAGGCCCTCCCCCGCCCTCCTTTCGGCAAATCTGACCATGACTCCCATTTTGCTCCTCCCTTCCGATAGGCAGAAACTCAAACAGGAAATACCCATGCTAAGGACTATTCAACGCTGGTCTGAGAGAAAAAAAATATATATATTTTTTTTTTTCAGAATCCACGCTTGTTTTGATCACACGGACTGAGATATGTTCTGGGTAGCTTCCGAGAATAATATTGACAAATATACTGATACGGTGAGTGAGTTGCTACGGTGACGGAGTTTATCAGGAAATTATGTTGTACCCACTGACTATTAAAACCTACCCTTACCAGTAACCGTGGATAGATGGCAGCATTCCCACAAAACTTAAAGCGCGAACCACCGCATTTAACCATGGCAAGGTGACTGGGAATATGTCAGAATACACACAGTGTAGTTATTCCCTCCGCAAGGCAATCAAACAGGCAAAACGTCAGTATAGAGACAAAGTTGAGTCGCAATTCAACGGCTCAGACATGAGACGTATGTGGCAGGTTCTACAGACAATCATAGACTACAAAGGGAAAACCAGACATGTCGGGGACACCAACGTCTTGCTTCCGGACAAGCTAAATTCCTTCTTCGACCGCTTTGAGGATAACACAGTGCCACTGACGCAGCCCGCTACCAAGGACTGTGGGCTCTCCTTCTCCGTGGCCGACGTGAGTAAGACATTTAAGCGTGTTAACCCTTGCAAGGCTGCCGGCCCAGACGGCATCCCTAGCTGCATCCTCAGAGCATGCGCAGGCCAGCTGGCTGGAGTGTTTGCGTACATATTCAATCTCTCCCTATCCCAGTCTGCTGTCCCCACATGCTTCAAGATGGCCACCATTGTTCATGTACCCAAGAATGCAAAGGTAACTGAACTAAATGACTATCGCCCGTAGCACTCACTTCTGTCATCATGAAGTGCTTTGAGAGACTAGTCAAAGGATCATGTCACCCATGACCCACTTCAAATTGCTTAACGCCATAATAGATCCACAGACGATGCACTCGCCATCATAATGCACAATGCCCTATCCCATCTGGACAAGAGGAATACCTATGTAAGAATGCTGTTCATTGACTATAGCTCAGCATTCAACATACTAGTACCCTCCAAGCTCATCATTAAACTCGAGGACCTTGGTCTGAACCCCGCCCTGTGCAACGGGTCCTGGACTTCCTGACGGGCCGCCCCTAGGTGGTGAAGGTAGAAAACACCTCCTCCACACTGGGGCCCCACAAGGGTGCGTGCTCAGCCCCCTCCTGTACGCCCTGTTCACCCATGACTGCGTGGCCAAGCACGCCTCCAACTCAATCATCAAGTTTGCAGACGACACAACAGTAGTAGGCTTGATTACCAACAATAACGAGACAGCCTACAGGGAGGAGGTGAGGGCTCTGGGAGTGTGGTACCAGGAAAATAGCCTCTCACTCAACGTCAACAAAACAAAGGAGATGATCGTGGACTTCAGGGAACAGCAGAGGGAACACCCCCCTATACACATCAACGAGGCCGTAGTGGAGAAGGTGGAAAGCTTCAAGTTCCTTGCACATCACTGGCAACTGAAATGGTCCACCCACACAGACAGTGTGGTGAAAAATGCACAACAGCGCCTCTTCAACCTCAGGAGACTGAATACATTTGGCTTGGCACTTAAAACCCTCACACACTTTTACAGATGCATAATTGAGAGCATCCTGTCGGGCTGTATCGCCGCCTGGTACGGCAACTACCCAACGCATCACCGGGGGAAAACTACCTGCCCTCCAGGACACCTACAGCACCCGATGTCACAGGAAGGCCAAAAAGATCATCAAGGACAACAACCACTTGAGCCACTGCCTGTTCACCCCACTATAATCCAGAAGGTAAGGTCAGTACAGGTGCATTAAAGCTGGGACCGAGAGACTGAAAAACAGCTTCTATCTCAAGGTCATCAGATTGTTAAATAGCCATTACTAGCACATTAGAAGCTGCTGCCTATATACACTGCTCAAAAAAATAAAGGGAACACTAAAATAACACATCCTAGATCTGAATGAATGAACTATTCTTATTAAATACATTTTTCTTTACATAGTTGAACGTGCTGACAACAAAATCACACAAAAATTATCAATGGAAATCAAATTTATCAACCCATGGAGGTCTGGTATGGAGTCACACTCAAAATTAAAGTGGAAAACCACACTACAGGCTGATCCAACTTTGATGTAATGTCCTTAAAACAAGTCAAAATGAGGCTCAGTAGTGTGTGTGGCCTCCATGTGCCTGTATGACCTCCCTACAACGCCTTGGCATGCTCCTGATGAGGTGGCGGATGGTCTCCTGAGGGATCTCCTCCCAGACCTGGACTAAAGCATCCGCCAACTCCTGGACAGTCTGTGGTGCAACGTGGCGTTGGTGGATGGAGCGAGACATGATGTCCCAGATGTGCTCAATTGGATTCAGGTCTGGGGAACGGGCGGGCCAGTCCATAGCATCAATGCCTTCCTCTTGCAGGAACTGCTGACACACTCCAGCCACATGAGGTCTAGCATTGTCTTGCAATAGGAGGAACCCAGGGCCAACCGCACCAGCATATGGTCTCACAAGGGGTCTGAGGATCTCATCTCGGTACCTAATGGCAGTCAGGCTACCTCTGGCGAGCCCATGGAGGGCTGTGCGGCCCCCCAAAGAAATGCCACCCCACACCATGACTGACCCACCGCCAAACCGGTCATGCTGGAGGATGTTGCAGGCAGCAGAACGTTCTCCACGTCGTCTCCAGACTGTCACATGTGCTCAGTGTGAACCTGCTTTCATCTGTGAAGAGCACAGGGCGCCAGTGGCGAATTTGCCAATCTTGGTGTTCTCTGGCAAATGCCAAACGTCCTGCACGGTGTTGGGCTGTAAGCACAACCCCCACCTGTGGACGTCGGGCCCTCATACCACCCTCATGGAGTCTGTTTCTGACCGTTTGAGCAGACACATGCACATTTGTGGCCTGCTGGAGGTCATTTTGCAGGGCTCTGGCAGTGCTCCTCCTGCTCCTCCTTGCACAAAGGCGGAGGTAGCGGTCCTGCTGCTGGGTTGTTGCCCTCCTACGGCCTCCTCCACGTCTCCTGATGTACTGGCCTGTCTCCTGGTAGCGCTTCCATGCTCTGGACACTACGCTGACAGACACAGCAAACCTTCTTGCCACAGCTCGCATTGATGTGCCATCCTGGATGAGCCACTTGTGTGGGTTGTAGACTCCGTCTCATGCTACCACTAGAGTGAAAGCACCGCCAGCATTCAAAAGTGAACAAAACATCAGCCAGGAAGCATAGGAACTGAGAAGTGGTCTGTGGTCACCACCTGCAGAACCACTCCTTTATTGGGGGTGTCTTGCTAATTGCCTATAATTTCCACCTGTTGTCTATTCCATTTACACAACAGCATGTGAAATTTGTCAATCAGTGTTGCTTCCTAAGTGGACAGTTTGATTTCACAGAAGTGTGATTGACTTGGAGTTACATTGTGTTGTTTAAGTGTTCCCTTTATTTTTTTGAGCAGTGTACATAGACTTGAAATTACTGGCCACTTTAATAAATGGAACACTAGTCACTTTAATAATGTTTACATATCTTGCATTACTCATCTCATATGCATATACTGTATTATATTATATCCTAATGTATCTTATTCTATGCCGCTCTGACATTGGTCATCCATATATTTATATATTTTTAATTCCATTTTTTTACTTAGATGTGTGTATTAGGTATATGTTGTGAAATTGTTAGATATTACTGCACGGTTGGAGCTAGAAACACAAGCATTTCGCTACACCCACAATAACATCTGCAAAACACATGTATGTGACCAATAAAATTTGATTTGATTTTATGACCCATGCAATAACTGTTTATTGTGATAATTGCACCCTCTAGATTTTTCTAACTCTATGGGCTCACCTCAATGAAGAAGTAGCAGATCCCCCTCAGTCCATAGGTAATGCAGGGTTTGGTCTTGCCCAGCCAGTAGTTGTCTGAGATGCATACGTAATCCACGTCCTTCAGGAAGGTGTCTTTGCGGGCGAACACCAGCTCGTCCAGGCCCTCCGAGCCCGATTCCTCCATGCCCTCGAAGCAGAACTTGATGTTGATCGGAAGTTCCTGTTTTCATGAGAGGCATGGATGAGTATCTCAGCGGGCAAAATACAGCACTATTTTCTGGTTGTAAAATGCTTTGTTGTTGTTGAGAAAACATCACATGACCGATTACAACCAACTGGTCTCCGTTACAACCAGGTAGAGATGTATTTTTCCTTTGTTTTCTATTAACCACAAACTATTAAAGCCTCGAAATGAATGTCACTGTTGGGGCTGACAAAAGACTACTTCAACTTCTTCAGTCATGTGCTTCAATTTTAATGACAAATAGAGATCATCAAATCATTCAATTAAAATGTATATAGCCCTAGCTTTCAAACATCATTGTCACAAAGTGCCTACACCCCAAAAAACGATCTAGAGGAGGAATAAGACTCAGAGGGGAGGCCCATCCTCCTCTGGCTGTACCTCAAATAGTTACTATGTCAGGGAGCTAGTATAACATGTAGGTCAGCTCAATCATTAAACGCTGATGACGGGATAAAAATGACTTGAGGACTTTGGACGGCCGTGCTGCTGACAACACTGATGTGATCAACTGTAATCATCGAGACGAAAAGTCTTCAAGCCAAGAGGCTTTTTACCATGGAGCTGACATCATATCAACAAGTCCTTTTAACCTTGCTTGGTTATAGGCTTGTTATTAGGTGCCTAACCAAGAAAAGAGCCCATGTACTAAAACTGTTTTGAAAACACAATACCATGGGTTTTTCTTTGTCCTGGGCAAGCTTGAGTGAGTGGTACTTATCAAGTCGTGGTGCTGTGTCTTACCTGTTGGATCTTTTGGTAGCCCTCAATGCAGTTGAACCAGGCCAACACTGGGCCCTTGTCGTCTGTCGAGCCTCGGCCATAGAGCTTCCCTGCAGCGGATTAAGTTGCTGATTATGTTTTTTATGATGACAATTTACGCAATCTGCAAGCCGTAGGTGTCTTAGTAAAAAAATGACTTCAATCTAAACGCCAATGAATCAAACCAAACCAAATATATAGCAATGATAATGATCTACTATATTATCTTTGAAAACTATTTTAGCCTATAGTCATTTAACAGATATCATTATAGGCCAATAAAATAAAATGGGGAGAATGCTACTAAAAGGAAAGAAAAAATGCATTACTAGCTTCCCTGTGAAACACATCAAGAGCCAAAGGAAGGAAATGAGGATTTAGCAACTGTCACAAGACATCAACAGGGTTTTGTTGGCATAGAAAAGTCTTCGGCGGTAACAGTCACCTGACGGGGGGGGGGGGGGGGGGGGGGGGGGGGTCATTTTAGGGATAGAAAATGACTGTGTGTAAACTTCAACGACTTAAACCAGATAAAGTATGTAGAAAAGATAATGGACAAAATATATATTGTTTTTATAAGATCATCTTTGAGAACTAACAATCACCAAAATAAAAACTAGACAGTCAGGGAATCATTTTTGTCATGGCATGGGGCCCCCATTGATAATGTTTGAGTCACTCAGATAACATATGCCATGGCAAAATCTGTAGAATTGCAGGAAATGTGCTTTAAAATAGCTACATTTTGTCACTGCGGCCAGCAGAAAGGCGACCGCAGCATTGGCCTCGCCCATGGCCACGCCCCCACCACCTAAGTCCCATTTTGATCCAGAAAAGTGTGTCGGCTTGAAAGGAAAGTGCTGCTTACACATCTCTGCATTTGACACACTGACATGTATACAGCAACATAGCTGACTGCCACATAGCATAACTGACACATATGTTCTTACCAATGATATGCTAATGAAATGTTGATGTAAAAAAAGTCTATAAAAATTCAATGTATCCACACAAATGGCACTTTTCACAATTCAATTCTAACTCAAATGTCACCAGAAAGGCTACCAGGATGTTGTGCAACCACAGGCCAAGACATCAAAACAGAATGATTTGTGTCTCACTTGGACAGACTTGATAGGAACAACACTAGGTTTCCAGTAAGGAATATATATATTACCTTTATTTAACTAGGCAAGTCAGTTAAGAACAAATTCTTATTTTCAATGCCTAGGAACAGTGGGTTCGACAGATTTGACGGCCTAGGAACTGCCTTAAATCGACAGATTTGTATCTTGTCAGCTCGGGGATTCGAACTTGCAACCTTTCGGCTGCTAGTCCAACACTCTAACCACTAGGCTACCCTACCGCCCCATTTTACAGACAGGTGATTGATTGGTGGACCATTGAGGAAAGTTCCTTATCAAACACTAATTTCCTGCAATCATTTTAAACCCATTTGAATGAGAGTGACACTGATCACAGCCTTGACTGCCACCCATGTAACCTGTAGTTTGGAGTTTTCAGTTTAATTGGTGCAGACTTTTGGAAAACATGCAGATAATAGCCAATAGTCCAGGGCATGTCTAAAGGGCTTAAGAACAACATACCACATAGTCAATTATGGGCAAGCCATGCCTTCATAGCTCTTTACATCTTGCATACCGTGTGTCATGCAGCTTTCATAGACTAGCAGCGAAATTATTAAAAGGTGTGCCACATACAACTGCAGTCTGTTAGCAGATTTTATTTTTGATTCAGTAATCATGCAGCATGATGTCATGTAGGAATGGTTTTTGATAAAATTAATTATAAAACTAAAACAATGCCATAAGCCTATATTTCACAAGTCAAGAACCAACAGAAATCATGACACCTATAAGCTGATGCAAGGAGAAATGCAAATCAGAAACATATTTCCCCAAAAAAGAGAACACTGAAACATCAAAGTCCAAATCTCAATGTTGGCATGGATTTTGATGTTTCAGCACTGTTCTCTTTTAGGTGCTTTGAAATAGCTGCTCTCACCATCTTTCTCCACCAGCGTGAAAGGCTCTGTGTCCCAACCGTCGCCGATTGCGGCTGGCTGGACGTCCAGGTGGCCGTAGATGCACACCGTCTTCTTGCTCGGGTCAGAGCCCAAGCAGCCAAGGACGATGGGTGGCAAGGGGGTCTCCTCTCCGGAGGGAAGCTGAGGGGGCAAGAGGGGCCAAATATAAAAAGGGTTTCATTCTCAATGGTCTAAAAATCCATATTTTCCTCTTCTCCTTCATTGCACCAACATGAAAGAAATGACCAGGTAAAAGAAGAAGGGAAGGAGACAGATTTAAGAACCAGTGATACTGCAAAGCAGTCAGGGTTGAAGGGGGTCTGAGTCCAGTCAGAGGATCGGCAGCAGTGTTCTTTCCTGGAAGCCTCTCATGCTCCACAGGGATGAAGAGGACTAAGTGAGTAAAGACCCTAGGGTAAATGATTTACATCCATGAAAGTCAAGGGAGCAGTTGCATTTCATTTGATGGGTTGCAGTTTAACTCAAAATGTTAGTGCTGTGATAAAGTATTTGCTCCTTTATTCATTCTCTACTTTTGAATATTTTTGATAATGAATGTTAGACCTTCAACCAAAACCTAATATTTGATAAAGGGAACCTGAGTGAACAAATAAGAACAATTACATACTAATTTCATTTATTTCATAAACAAAGTTAGCAAGACGACATTGAATGTTCCTGAGTGGCCTAGTTACAGTTTTGACTTAAATCCGCTTGAAAATCTCTGGCAAGACTTGGAAATGGCTGATGATCAACAACATGACAGGGCTTGAAGAAGTTTAAAAAGAATAATGCAAATATTGTACAATCCATTCATTGCTGCCAAATGTGATTATAACATGTATGGACTCTGGGGTGTGGATACTTATGTAAATTGGATATTTCTGTATTTTATTTTCAATACATTTGCAAACATTTCTAAAAACATGTTTTCACTTTGTCATTATGGGGTATTGAATTCAGGCTGTAACAACGAAATGTGGAATAAGTCAAGGGGTATGAATGCTTTCTGAAGGAACTGTATCAAGGCACATAGTGCAAAGGCCTACCTTTTGTTTGCCAATGTCTACCATTTCCACCGTGCCCCCCAGCTTCTCAATGTCCTTGGCTGCCATCTCCATCATCTTCTTGATCTCCCCTCGCTTCTCCGGCCAGGCGGACACACTCTGCACAGCAACCCATTGGGCAAGACGCTAAATGCAGAGAGGATAGAGATAACAGGACAGAGAGAGAGAGATGAACATTAGACCCAATTCTGATTGTTTTATAAATGTAGGCTATGCTATGATGAATTGTTCAACATTGTTGCTTACGCAACACACATTTGTGTCATGCCAATATAAATACATTTTCAATTGACAGAGGCTTTCAAGCCAATTTCATACGCACTCAGTTCATGTTAGTGGTAATAATCAAGGAACACAGAGAAAAATGACATATTTACCTGATTTGTTTGATATTAATAGTTAACAATTAATACTTTGCAAATAGTAAGACATTTCTGTTCTATTAATGCTGTGAAGGGATGGTTTATATTCCCTGCAGCTAATCTGGGTGTATGCGTCACTAGAGATGGCTTGAGGTGACAAATGAGTTAGACTGCATTCCATAGACAGGATGTGGTGGGTGTAACCGAGATAGATAGCCTGGAAGAATTTAGAACAATCCTTCAGTCTCTAAATCATCTTGGCATCTGGGAAACTAAGACAACAACCTCCGTGCAGAGTGGCTTATGATGCCCCAATCTGCATGGGAGGGGGGGAACCTGCCATGACTAAGAATTTTTAGATCTACTATATAAAAGAACTCTGCATTTCTGTAAATGTTAAGCTCTCGGCAACACACACTTCGGTGTGTGTCGACCAGCTTCATTATTGCAATAATTAAATCGATATTAAATAAAGATTATTGTTTGAAGATGGTTGTCCAGGTCTCTCTCAGCATGAATTTCCACGACAATTTACAGGGGCGGCAGGTAGCCTAGTGGTTAGAGCGTTGGGCCAGTAACCGAAAATATGCTGGATCTAATTCCCAAGCTGAACAAGGCAGTTAACCCACTGTTCCCTGGAAGGCCATCATTATAAATAAGAATGTGTTCTTAACTGACTTGCCTAGTTAGTTAAAAGGTTAAATTAAAAATGTTTAACTAATAGGACACATTCAGATCGGTATTTGTTTAGTGATGGGGGGAGGAAATTGTTACATATTGGGATATTATTTTTGCACTAGTTGGCTGTACCTGCAACCATATGAATTTTTTTTAAATATTAAATATGAAGCAAATTTGTTTTCAGCACTTTAAATTTCCATGACTGATCAGAACTAGTTCTCATGGCTCGCTCGTCCCTCTGCAGCAATATGCTTGGAACGTCGAATCGCAATAAAAATCACAGTATTGAATAGCAATATATATTGAATTGTGAGAATCGCAATACATATCGTATTGGCACCTAAGTATAGGTATAATATTGTGAGGTCCCTGCTCTATACTTGTTCAAGTGTATTAATAGGAAAACCCACAAGCACATGACTGTTATAGTGGCAAGGAAGTGAATTCTTAGGCACTAAAGCTAATACCCTGGTGTCCTATCTTATGTGCTGGTGTTTTTGCTACCCAGCCTGGTCTAATAGACCAGATGTAGCATAGAAAACGTACATCCGGCACACCCAAATTAATATATGTTACGTTTGGTATGGTTAAGGCAAAAACGAAAGTAGGGTGGTTGGTCAGGGAGGATGTATAACGCAAACGTCTAGCAACCCAACGTTTGCAAGTTCAAATCTCATCACAGACAACTTTAGCATTTTATCTAATTAGAAACTTTTCAAATACTTACTACTTTTTAGCTACTTTGCAACTACTTGGCATGTTAGCTAACCCTTCCCCTAACCTCAACCCTTTAACCTAACTCCTAAACTTAACCCATAGCCTAGCTAACATTAGCCAGCTGGCTAGAATTTGTAAAATATCATACGTTTAGCAAACTCGTAAAATATACGTTTTGCAAATTCGTAACATATACGAAATGGGTGATGGACATCCACAAATTAATACATACCATACAAAACGTAACATACCATATCATAAGAAGTCTCGGATTTACGCACAGAATAATATGAAATGCTCTGAGACTAGGTTGTGCTACCATGTCAGTTCTTGCTACTCTTGTGATCTAAAGAGGTTGGAGAAGTGAAATCAAAAGCCTAGGCATGCCAGGCTAGGATTTTAATTAAGTCCTTGTGATGATTAAGAATTTTGTTAAATAATTTAATATGAGATTCACCTGGAAAGTAATGTTTTGGCTAAAATATTACTATGGCTAGCAAATGCATTACTAAACTCAGTCAAGTCGGAAATAGTAATAACGTTACATGACTAAATGCATTATAATTCAAGTAGTGAGAAAATCCTACCTCAATGTATAGCTCCTGGTGTTCGTCCACATATTTAAAAAGTGCTTGAAGATGAGCCATCTTTGGCTGAAGAGTTTACTGGAATCTAAGAGCTGTTGGGACAGATACTATTTCAACTACGAATTAACAGAGCAATGCACATGCCTCAATGTCTTGTAACGTTTTATTGACCATTAGCTCCTCCCAAACTGCTGACTGCGACACTACAAGTAGTTGTGATGGCATGGTATTATCTCAGAAACCCCCGAACATTGCAAATAACAATGTGGAATCTTCATACTCATAGCCAAGTGAGTTTCTTGTTGGCAATATTGTTGAAACCTTTTCAGAAACATATTATAAAGAAGAGACAGAGGTAAGTCACCTCAGTATGCTTTCAGGATAAGAAAAAGTAATGCACCAATAAAAAAAGTTGTGTACCGGGTGAAAATTGATTGCATTTGTTTTGTAACCGGCTGCCTCCCGGGCGTGAGCTAGCTGCCCCATTCAAGCCCACGGCTCATCTGGGCTTGTTTTCATAATGTCCGAGTCATTTCTAGAACAGCGAGATGTGCGAGACCTGCCTTCCTTGCCCAGAAGGAAGGCAGGTCAGGGTTCGTGAGGCTGAACAATACCATGTTATGTTGCTGTCTTAGGTCTCTATTTAGTGTTGTATCTCTTGTCGTGATGTGTGTTTTGACCTATATATTGTTTTATTTTGTATTTTTAATCCAAGCCCCAGTCCCCACATGAGGCCTTTTGGTAGGCCGTCATTGTAAATAAGAATTTGTTCTTAACTGACTTGCCTAGTTAAATAAAAATACATACAAAAATTATACACTATGACGGCTCAGGTGCAGTGGCGACCTGTCATTCAGGGCAGGTGGAGCAGAGCCACACCAGGGCAGGTGGAGCAGAGCCACACCTGTTTTGAGCCCCACATTTTTTGCTTGCTTGTTTTGCATGATATTTTGGCATTAACGTGTCACATCAGTTTGCAAACAACGTAACAGATATGTATATCATTGAGTTAATAAAGCTGCATACCAACATGGTCTCTTTTTTATTTTCTTGAGTAAGGCAGCTCCAAAATGCAGGTGTTTCAGCCTAGCTCAGTGCTTTCTGTGGTGGTGGGGCAACCCAGCAGAAATTACAGAGCATTGCGCTGTGATTGGCTCAGTGTTCTGTCACTTATGGGGACACTACGTCACCGCCAAGTCTAAGGGGAGAGCTAGAAAATTCTAGCCCCTTGGGTGCTGCCATAGAGTTACATTAGATGTGCCGACCCAAGAAGGTTCAAGGTCATTGGTCACAGATAAAATGGCGTCAAAACACGTTATATGTACAGTAGCTTTGATTGGACTGATCATTTCAACATCTTAGCTAGCAGTTATTATCATGAATCAAGTTGACAATCTACTGGCAAATCCTTTTTAATCCTTCTCATGCGAAGAGAAATTATAGATAAAACGTATATGTGCCCATCAGCCATTGGACATAAACATTACACAACAAGTTGGGAATTGCAAATTCAACAATGAGTGGTTTGGAAGGAATTAGTGAGTGGCTAACGTTAACTGCAAGCATTTCAAAGCAATCACTAGCCTGCTATTCAGTAGAGTGGCTGTGGGGTCTCAAATCTGGGATTAAGGGGCGCTTTTCCAAGTTTAAAATGATAAACATTCAACATTGGTTATGCTGTAAATTAAGTTGTTTTAAGCACGGCACAAATTATGCTTTACTGAGTTCAAGACAACTGGGAAGTCTTGAATAAATGAGATCCGACTGGGAAACACATTTTGAACCGACTTTTAGCATTTATACTAATGGTTATCAACTGTACTGCAGGGATGGAAAATCCATGGAGGTTGTGGTGTCAGCTGCAGAGGTATTTGGGTGTGGGAGAAGATTTACAGGGTGTGTTAAGTGGCGATGTCCCATCCTTTCAGGTTGATGGCATGAGGTAGGAATAAACAGCGGAGTAGGGTGGTGTTATTTTTAGTTTTTTGTGAGTGTAGTGTCATATGGTAGGGTATTTGTTTATTATTTCAAGCATAGTATAAGGGAGTTGTTCTCCAGTCTAGTAGGTGGCTGTAATGCAACATATTGGATGCCAACCGCCGTTAAACCTCATCAAAGAACAATTCTTTGGGCAAACCTGAAAGAACTGGCCAGACACAATGGCTTCAAGTGGTTTCTCTCATCGACACAAATTCGATGGAGCATCTATTATCTACATGGTGACAGTCAACCAGACATGTTTCAACCAGAATATAGCCAAGAGGATTCAAAACAAGGAGATGGATTTAGCAAACGTTAGAAGCTCAGCTACAGCCGATGCCAGCATCAAGAGTAAACTGGACACATTACATTTTTAACGCTTTTCTGATACAAACTAGTTCATTGCATCTGCCGTGGAGCCCAGATTCATAATATTACCATCCGTTTGCCGTCATTTTGAAGTTATTGCGAAAAAAAACAGGCCTTATTTTAGGGCATTTTTCACCCTGCCAGCTCCTATTCGTTCTAATGAGCACCAACTCGCCTTCCGAACAACATCCTATTCCCAGCCCACTGTGCTACGTCACAATGCCCGCTTCGCTATTGTTGGTAATAAGATATGTCCTCGTTAAACTCTTTTGCTTAACTCAAATAACGTATTAACAAAGTTTCAGCTAGTCGGTGAGCACGCTCACTGTTCGCCTAGGTACACATTTATGACCAATAGTGCTGATGGCTGGCTCATGGCCATTTAAACTTTAAACATTTTCTGGTCATGGTTGACCATATTTACTTTCAGAAAAGGTGTAAACCTAAACAAAACACATGTCCGTGTCCTTTTTCAAGATGTAGCCGATTTAAACTGCCAGATGTTTTTTGTTGTTTTGGACAATTTGATGTTTCTAAAATGGCTGCTGGGTAATTTGATGTGGGTCAAACCCTACAATAGGTATAACCTATTTTAGCCTGAACCCTAATCCCTAACCCTAATTCTTGGGTAGGGTAGCCTAGAACACTTGTTGTAATAATGTTAGTAAATACCATTAGAGTACAAGAGATTTGATTGTTTTTTATCAAAAATGCTTGCATAGGTTAACATGTTAGTTTATAAAGCCACTGACATTTTTTAAATGTGGTTTGAACTCGGTGTGACCTAGTAACCTATGTGAAAGTCCAGCAATTGACTGGGATAGGTGGGGCAGGTTTGAGATGGATCTCAGGAATTAATAAGAAAATTTGTTTCTCAGCTGCTTCACCAATGTCTTTATGTGATTTAACTTAATTGCTAAATATTACCAATAGATGGCAGCATAAGACCACGAAGCATCAATTATAGGCTTTGCAGTAATATGATTGACATAAAATAGCATGCAACCAAAGACTATATGTCCCATGATTTTCTAAAATGGTCACTCATTACTTTACAGGTAGCCATTTCTCATATTAGACCCGTGTTGCTTTTGGGAGAGAAAAAGAAAAGCCAAATAATCATTAGACAGGTGGGCTAACAACCCTAGTAGACATGCGTTATAAACAAACTTGCTTCTTTAACAATAAAACTGCCCTTCTTTAGAGTAGTTGAGTATCTGCAGCATCAGCATTTATGGATTCGATTACAGGCTCAAAATGGCCAGAAACAAAGAGCTTTCTTCTGAAACTTGTCAGTCTATTCTTCTGAGAAATTGCCAAGAACCTGAAGATTTCATACAACGCTGTGTACTAATCCCATCACAGAACAGCACAAACTGTCTTACCAGAATAGAAAGAGTGGGAGGCCCCGGTGAACATTAGTGTCTAGTTTGAGAAAGCGACGCCTCAAGTCAACTGGCGTCATTAAATATTACCCGCAAAAGTCTCAACGCCAACAGTGAAGAGGCGACTCCGGGGTGCTGGCCTTCAAGGCAGAGTTCTTCTGTGCAGTGTCTGTTCTTTTGCCCATCTTAATCTTTTTATTGGCCAGTTTGAGATGTGGCTTTTTCCTTTGCAACTCTGCCTAAAAGGCCAGCAACCCAGAGTTGCCTCTTCACTGACGTTGACTGGTGTTTTGCAGGTACTACTTAATGCTGCCAGTTGAGAATGTGTGAGGCGTCGGTTTTTGGCATTAATACTGGTCACATTAGTTTGCAAACAAAGTAAAATTGTTAAAGCCCCCATACAAACACTTTTCTTGAGTAAGGCAGTAGCCTTCATTTCTCAGAACAAGTAAAGACAACCGAGTTTCAGAAGGTCTTTGTTTCTGGCCATTTTGAGCCTATAATCAAACCCGCACATGCTGATGCGCAACTTGTCTAAAGGCCAGTTTTAGTGCTTCTTTAAATCAGAACAGTTTTCAGCTGTGCTAACAATTGCAAAAGGTTTTAATGATCGATTAGCTGATCCAAGTTTAGCATTTTAGAACGCTAACAACGTGCCATGGGCCTCTACGCCTATGTAGATATTCCGTAAAAAAAATATTCAAAAGCCGTTTCCAGCTACAATAGTAATTTAAAACGTCTACACTATTTATGATCAATGTGATGTTATTTTAATGAACAAGTGCGTTGCTTTCAAAAACAAGGACAATTAAGTGACCCCAAACTGAATGGTAATCTACATTTTAAATATTTTGGTTGTTGAGGGGTTAAAGTTACGAGAGAAAAGACTGGATTGAATTTCTATCAGTTTACAAAAACGCCACCTCCTAGGGCTCTATATATGCACATGCCTGGCATCTTTTGCTGTTGATACGATTTGGAAATGTGAGGCTGAAACCAAGTCAGCTTCCACAGCCAAAAATGGGCTATTTCATAAAAATGTGCTTTGGTCTTCATTTAAGGTTGTGTTTAAAGTCAATTTGCTTGAAGAAATGGGCAGGGTTTGTGACTGATGTAACCTAAATCACCCCATTTGCGGTTTCACAAGCGCCTCTGCCGTATGCACAAATGTCCCAATGCTGAGGGAGTGAAAGTTACTTATGGGCTAATTAAACACAATGACCAAGCCAGCAGGCTCCAGAGCGAAGCGCTATCCACTCACCCCAATATGTTTGTAGTTCGCCAATTTCATACAAAATAATATAGGTGTGTATAATTACGACACACGCGTGTCTGAGACTTCACACAAAACAAATGCTCCCAATTTTAGATGTGTAATTTGTTTATAGCTTGGAAAACAATGGGGGGGGCATGAATTGCATCATTGAAGACAGTGTTCCCAAGTTCATGGTTTAGTGATCACCGCGCCACTCTGAAAGTCAACTTCGGAATTGTCAGCAACAGATGACAACGGCAATTTGGTAGGGCCTGGTTTGGGATTCATCGTGAGCTTCTTGGTCTATTTGAATTATTATTTGTGCGCAGGTGTGACACGTCACCAGGGGTAAATTGGGAGGGACCTACCTGGGATGTCTTCCTTTAGACAAATACCGTCCCAAAACAAGCATTTACTCAAACTGAAAAAGTTAACCAGAATTATCTATTGGACAAAGTCAGGTAGGCCCTTCCCCATTTGTTTGCTTCCTAGTGAATACACCCCTGAATGTCCAATAGATGGTTTTCATTGCTAAATGTTAAACATTGAGTAAATGGTTTGTTGCTAAACATTTCAAAACTGTTTGCTAAGATCTTGTTATGACTACACCCCAATCCAGCAAGGGCAACAAAAAACCTTTTCAGGGCTGTCAAAAGCTACTGAAGTCAACTGAACATGAGCTGAAGGGAGGCACTGCCTTGCACAGGTCCCAGTTTCCCAAAAACATCTTAAGGCTAAGTTTATTAGAATCCTATGGTTAATGTGAAATTAGCCTTAAGACGCTTTTGGGAAACCGTATCCAGAGAGTCACCAAGTGCAGAACACCCGACCGGGAATGATTAGCATTGTTGACAGTGCCTTGGTATAATGTCCTTAAAGACAAATCCCTCTAGGCTGCATCAAAATGCACCCAGAAGTCTGTCACCAAACAGCTAAATCACCCACTTCCCCTCAAGACAATTTGTGACACCTCTGCCGTATGCACAATTTACCAAAGCTGACAATGAGGGTGTAGTAGCTACAGTAATTAGTTACATCGCCCAAGTCAGCTATGCTGCAGAGCAAACCAGTATACCATACACTGCGTTTGTACAAACTCTCACACAAAAGAGGTTAGAAAGCAGACTTAAGTCTCAAAACAATGAATATAACTCAGATATAGGCAAAATACAAGATTTATTTCAATATTACATTAGTCAAATTACCACATTTCTTTAGTATGTTCAAGTATCAGATTTGTCACTGTAGATTAGTCAGACCTGGAAAACAAAGGTAGGTGTGAAAGCGAGAAGTGCTCCTACTGAAGCGAGTTACTTTCAAATCTGGGAACAAAAGATAAGCAAGACTCACATTTCATTTAAAGCAGCACTCTTCTCAGTTATTTTATCTAGTGCACATGTAGTAGATCTGGTGGGGAGAAATAAAGTGAGATTAAATACTAACTAAATAATAAAAAAAGGGACAAATTGTATAAAATGTAGGCCAACTACAGTTGTGCATCAGTCGCCATGTGACAATACACCAATTCAGGGAATCGCGATGCAAGTCCCCAGTCTTTTTCCTCACCTCCTAGTTGCATCAAAGCAGCGCTCTTCACAAGTTTTTTCTGTGGGCATACACACTTCAGTAGAGCACATGAAGTAGATCTGGTGGGGAGGAATGAAGTGAGATTCAATACCAACTAAACATGTTAGACTGCAGCACAAAAAAATAAAAATTGCACACAATAGAGTGAGCTTTTTTAAAGCCTCATTCACCATGTGACAATACACCAATCACGGTGTGAATCAGTCCCCATTCTGTTTCCTCACCTCCTCATCCAGATACTTGTTGGTCCGTTGATCCATGAACTGGAATGCTTGGATCATGAAGCGACGCTGGTGGCGGTTCTGCGGCAGGTTGCTGAATTTAAGGATGGAGACATTGGGGTCCTGAGGGTTGGCACATCTAGGTGAGAAATGAATCAAGAGAACTCAATGACAACTTCCTCTTGGCAGTGTAAGGCCCTCAAACTAGAAGGCTCTGGAACTCATAGGGTAAGAGTTGAATACCCTTGGTATAAGGGGTTCTGTCACATAATGGCTGTCATGCTTTGGCTACGGAAAGGGCTACACATTGGATGGGGCAAAGTTCATCGACATAATAAAGGGATCCTTCAGGATTTTGGCAATGAGGCCCTTTACTTTTGAGTCAGATGAAGTTGGATACCATTTGTCTGCCCCTATGGCCAATATGAAGGAAGTGATCGGTAGTGTCATTAGCCAAAGCTAGCAGATACCTATAAACTTCATTGTGCCACCGCTAGTTCGAAACTTCCTTCAACTGCATACACAGACAAACAGAGCCATAAGTTGACCTGACTCTAGTTAAGTACATAAAGGGACTCATTGCCAAAATTAAGAGAACATTGGAGTCCAGCCCAACCAGAGTTTCAGCCTCTGGTAAAAGCCAATGGCTGTTCAAGAGCAAGGTAGCCCACCAATACGCAAGCTACAGTACGTTAGGCAAATCAGTCACACCATGTCATTGCAGTGCTTACCCTTCGTGAATGAGCACCAGAACGTTCTTGGCAGAGCGGGGGTAAGCCAGACAGTAGTTGACCAAAAGTGTCGCCTGTGGATTTGGAGAAGTCAGACGAACTTCTAGATACACAAGTTTACCCAGGATGAGATGCAGGGGCTGATGGTGCCGCTTGAGGTACTTAGTATAGGTTTTGTCTGGTGGGGGGGGGGGGGGGGTAAAAGAGCAATTTAAGTGTTGGGTTTGTCAGCAATGTAAAGAATTCCCAACAATGGGACAGTAACCATTATGTTCTGGCCATTGCGTGTTTACATGTCAGCCAGATACCTTCAGCAATCCTGAGTTCGACACCAAACAGTCCCTTGGATGTCACCTTTGAAGGGAATGTTACACTGGGGCTTTTCACCATGTAGCCCACACTCGCCGCTGTTGGCAGGGTACCCAGAGCTTTAGGGTAGCGGCACTCAACCATGACTCTAGAGACAAACATGGGGGGGGTACTAGTCAATCTCAGCAGGTGCATTTAACAATTCCTCAAGTGAGATTACATTCTGAAAGTGCCAAGAGGCAAATATTCATGGAATTTGCAACAGCAATATTTGAAGTTATACACTGAGTTACTTAACTGGTGAATCACCTCAATATATAGGAATACTAGGACAGAGGCATATAGCATAAACAGAAATCTAGAAAAAGGTTTAGACATTGAGATGTTCATTAAACACCAAACTGAAGAAAATGTCCAATAAGCAATGCCCATTTTGTTTGTTGCAAAATGTGTGACATCTGGATAACCTGAGGGGGTTGTCTCTGGATATTATGCCAAACTTCAGGTTAAGGGTTCGGACGGCCGTCTGTACCTCTGCTGTGTAGATCACGGTACCACCAATTTCCTAATTAAGATCAAAACAAAGTCATTGTGTGGATCATCAAGAACCACACCAGGAGGGTTCCAGAGGGCATAATATTCTTGTCCACTTACATATGAGCGAGTTCCACATTCAGTGACTGAGAACTTGAAGACCACAAACTTATCATTGACAATGACTGGGCCACAGCGAGACTTCCCAGCAACCACAAGTTTGGTGGGAGTCACAGGGAAAGTGGTGATGTCATGGTGAACAGCAAAGATAAACTGTTTGTCTGCAGTGCACTCTGGGGAGGGAGAGCGGTACACATCAGTCCTCACTACTCAAACATGATCGTGCCCTGTGAAACAATATTTACCATCCATTGGGTAGAAGCAGGCGGAAGTTGCCGAATCCACACAGCAACCCATCACCAAACACTGGGAGGACGAGATTCCAGTGGAACCACAAGCCAAGTGCTGGTTCTGGGGAATACTGCAGCCTGAAATACAAAAAACATTGGAAGTAGAAGTGAAGATCAGTAGGCAACTAATTATACTGAATAAAAAAAGTATAGTGTCAGTCCCATGTTTCATGAGCTGAAAGAGCACAAATGTGTTCCATTTGTAAAGAAAGCTCATTTCTAGCACAAATGTGTTTACATCCCTGTTAGTCATTTATTCTTTGCCAAGATACTCCATCCACCTGAGGCATAGCAAGAAGCTTATTAAATAGCATGATATTTACACAGGTGCGCTGGGTACAATAAAGTGTGCAGTTGTGTCACAACACAATGCCACAGATGTCTCAAGTTGAGGGAGCATGCAATTGGCATGCTGACTGCAGGAATGTTCATTTCTCTACCATAAGCCACCTCCATTTTAAAGAATTAGGCAGTGTCCAATCAGGCCTCAACCACAGACCAGGTTTAACCATGCCAGCCCAGGACCTCCACACCTGGCTTCTTTACCTGTGGGATCGTATGAGACCAGCCACCCGGACAGCTGATGAAACTAAGGAGTATTTGTAATAAAGCCCTGGTGGGGAAAAACCTCTCAGATTGGCTGGGCATGGCTCCCCAGTGAGTGGGCCTATACCCTCCCATGGCTACGCCCCTGCCCAGTCATGTGCAATCCATAGATTAGGACCTAAATTAAATGCATTTCAATTGACTTATTTCCATATGAACTGTAACTCAGTAAAATCGTTGTGTTTATGTTTGTTCAGTAATAGCTGTAAACTCAATGACCAGTGGATAGAAGTCCAGCTGAGGCACTGGAGTAGATATACCAGTTTCAATAGCACCTCTTAACTGGTCAAAATGACCAGGTTTCCAAATAGCATATTAAGGCCAAGTTCAGTTAACATTCTTAGGAGCATTGTTAAAAAAGAAATTCAGAGCCATTTCACAAATGCTCCTTTACCGACTGCCTCAGACCACCAAATATTGAGGTGGCTTATTCTAATGCTTAGTCAAAGAAAGAATAAACTTGGCACACCATAGGCTACACATGAAATATATTGAGACAAATTACAGACAGTAGCAAAACTCAATTGAACATTAAAAAGCTGTTCAATAGGTTCAGCCTACATTTCAATGCAGTCATCTCGATTTGAAACATATCTAGGTCACTTGTTTGTATCACTTGCAAAGACGTCGCAAATTTGTTCTAAAGTTATCTGCAGTCACAAAGAACCAGAAAGTATGCGATTCTGTGTCCAGCGGGGAGATCTGTGTATAAAGTAATGCAGGAGGGGGGGAAGCATCCAACGCATTTACCTATTCTAGTGGACTGAGGCAGGCATTCAATTATGAACTCATTGAAGTGAAACCTTAACGATGGTTTTTGGAAACCAGGCCCGGAACATTTCATGACTCACCAGGAGACTTGGTGGGATTTTGAGGGCTGGGATTTAAACACTTTGAAGGAGGCCCACCATGGGCATTGCGAAGACCATTAGAGGGGGGCAGGTGTACGGTCGAGGACAAAGAGGATTTGGGGCTAGCCGCACAGGACACTGTAGAAACATCCATTATGCCAGCTTCATTGACAAACAACACCATCAAGCTGTACCGCCCAGCCTGCAGAGAGTCAGTGTGGCAATAAATGTACAATCATTCCAATGACATTTACAACATTAAATGTATAATTTAAAACGTGGAAAGGAAAAAACCCTACCTGACGCCTAATGAGGCAGCCTGAAAAGCTGACAGTTAAAACGTTCTGATATAAGGAGTATCCACAGGATTCTGGGGCTTCAAGAACAGAGAGCATACTGTTGGGTCCTGTAGGGAAAGTTAAGAATGAGCAAAGTGGCCAAATTGCATTTGATGATCTTTAAACCTATAAATAAAATAACTTACCCAAAATCTTGACTTCACTCATTGGACCAGCTGGAAGTGTTACTTTAAACTCCTCCTCACCGCACAGAACCGCTAAACTGACTGGGGCAGCTTCGGTAACGGATACCCACTTGTTTGCATCTGACTCCTCCTCGAATTGCACCTGGAATCCACGGTCGGCGTTAAGATTGACATTGGCGGGGTCTCCAAATTGCACTACAGCCTTGTCTTTGGTATAATTCTCCTCTGTGTCAAGGTTGTGGTGGGAAAATGTTGCCTCTTCGGAAACGCGCTCCCATCCCGCTGCAGGCAATGCAAAGCAAAGCCAAGCCGGAAAAAAAAGCAGCGCGCTCCTTTGCCAAGCCATGGTTTCATACAATGCCTCACCGAATGCTGAAAACGGTATGATAGTTCATGTCTCTCCTAGGTATATTTAGGAAGTATTTGCAATTGGCTGCAGCTTTCTACCAATTGGAACGACGTTACTGCATCAGAATATACGTTCTCACAAGGTAAACGGTAACATCTGGAGTTAATAATCTATTACGCGCCACTATGTTTGCGTTTACACAGGCAGCTCAATTCTGATATTTTTTTCCACTGATCACATTAGATCTTTTCAAATCAGATCTTTTTCAGAGCTGATCTGATTGGTGAAAAGATCAATTAGTTTAAAAAAAGATCAGAATTGGGCTGCATGTCTAAACGCAGCCTATGATTGGATGTTGTCTAGGGCTAGGCTATCAAATTAGAGCCCAGTTCGAATATTAGGTTTGAGTGCTTTAAAGCGGCATTCTTTCTTCCTCCCTCTGAATAGTAATAATAAACAATGATCCTAACGTGATTAGACAGGTGTTTGCAAGGGATAGCTTCACCACAAAGCTTTCGCTGTCCAGTATTGTCAAATCGGGGATTATTGACAGGAAGCGTGAAGGAAATGGGACACGTTAAAGTATTCCAGCAGTGCCCTGGGCTCAGCTCAAATATATTAGTTATGTCCTTCCTTCCTGATCATGTTTTTTATACACAATCCATTTTAATCAGATGTAAATTGGTTGGTGATGTGACATTACTTTATTTAAAAAAAGTAGTACTTGTGTACACATTTTGTATGTGTTTGATACAGATAGATATGAGGCCGGTTTCACAGACAGGGCTTAGATTAAGCCAGAAGTAGGCCTTAATGTGTACTAGTTAAACTAGGACATGTAAGTAGCTTTCATGAACGTGGCTTAAATTTGGCTTAGTCAGCGACTGTAGAGTCCTGGAGTAAGGTAAGTAAGCCTAAATGATAACACCTGTGTTAAGCCTGATTAGGTTAAGTATGAGCACATGCTGTTGGTCTAATGGTGCTCACAAAAACCCAGAATGGAATAGAAAACACCATTACTGGAATTAATATTGAGACGAAACAATTACAGAGGCAAAAATAATTAGTTCAAAAAACTTTTGTGAATTTGAAAAAATGCTACAACAGCATTTTTGTCAAACCATCCAGTTGTTGAAAGTAAAAACCATACTTCTGCTACTGAGCAAAAGAAAAAGAGTGGTTGGGCTGCAATTTGCAGTGAATTCAATGCAAATGAAAATGTAACCACAAGAATAGTACAACAACTTCAGGTGAGATATCTTCATTATCAGGATTTCTCATATTCATATTTTTGTGACATCACATATTGAATGATGTCTGCCTTTTATAGACTCTGTGGAAGAACCTTAAACTGGCTTTAAGGAGAGACTGCAGAGATCAGAAGAGAGCGATTTACTCCTGGTGGTGGACCACCAAGACAAGACTGAAGAATTGAGTGACTTGCTGTCTGGAATAATAGAGTACTAGCAACCTCTGGATGGTATACCAGACGATGACCATTAGGACAGTTCAGATGACAACCTGAGCACAAATGATACATATACCAAAGAAAGTAAGTTGGTTACTTCCTTTGGTAAATATATTCCACTGTCTGTGTCAATCGTTATTCTTCTCTCATTCTAAGGACCATATGAGTTTATTTGTACTTCTAACAGTGTTCTTTTTCCAGAGGAAAGCAATCTGAACAGGTTGGAAGAGCCTGTGCACAGTGAGTGTACCCTCCATCTGCTATAGCATCCATGAGAGAAGATGCTGCCACCACCTTTCAGAAGAGAACCAAAAAAGATGACCATGCATGAAAAGTTAGCCAGAGGATTTCATGAGCATAAAATGAAATATCTGAAGGAAGAACATAACAGGATAATTCTACAGGTTGATTTGGATATGAAGTTGGAAGAGAGGTATGATCCCAAAAATATACAGTAATGAGACCATTTTGATTGCCAGCCATGGTGAACAATATATGTAAAAAATGTTTTGTAATTTGGATATTCATGAGTGAGTATTTAAATCACCATAAACTACATTTTAAACCAGCCTTGGTTTAGTCACTCATTTAATTTTGCTGCAAACTATTTTAATTTTGTACAGAACAAACATTATCAAAGCAGAAATAAGCCATAATGAATACATGTCATATTTAAATGCATCTCATCTAGTTGAAGTGCTGCAATGTGAAAGCAACTCTTTGTGCAAGTCCTCGTTGGTCATTGCCTGCCTCAGCCATGTGCACATCTGCTTGATCCTGATCTTCCATTGGAGGATCAGGACAGCAATGCTGCTTCAGGTAGTTGTGCAGCACAGCTGTAGCAATGATCACCTTGCAGCATCTTCTTGGCTTGAAACGAAGTGTATTGTGTAAACACTGGAATCAATATATGTATTTTTTTCCATACTCCAAACATGCACTTGACCATCCCTCTCATGCGGACATGAGCTCTGTATCTTTGCTGCTCAGCTGTTGTGGGATTTATGTATGGAGCAACTAAAAAGTTACTGACCATATCCACTGTCACCAAGTAGTAGTCCACTATGTTGTCCTCTCTGAAACAGAGCACACATTGAAGAGTTGAGAAAAATCCTTGAATCGTGAGTTGCACCTTTCCAACGGGCAACAATGTTTGAAACCTCTAAATTAGGAGTGCATACACCCTGAACATTGATAGAAAACCAGTTCTTAGGGTTCCTGTACTCCTCAGCATCTGGAGTTGATGGGAACATGACATCCACCTACACAGCCAATCACTCCTGGGAAGTGCCCATATTCATAGAATTGCACTTTATAGTTGGCTTGGCCAGCAGCATCAGGAAACTTGATGTAAAGACTCCTCAGTTCACAAATGGCCCTGCAGACTTTATAGTTGGCTTGGCCAGCAGCACCAGGGAACGTGATGTAAAGACTCCTCAGTTCACAAATGGCCCTGCAGACTTTATAGTTGGCTTGGCCAGCAGCACCAGGAAACTTGATGTAAAGACTCCTCAGTTCACAAATGGCCCTGCAGACTTTATAGTTGGCTTGGCCAGCAGCATCAGGAAACTTGATGTAAAGACTCCTCAGTTCACAAATGGCCCTGCAGACTTTATAGTTGGCTTGGCCAGCAGCACCAGGAAACTTGATGTAAAGACTCCTCAGTTCACAAATGGCCCTGCAGACTTTATAGTTGGCTTGGCCAGCAGCACCAGGGAACGTGATGTTAAGACTCCTCAGTTCACAAATGGTCCTGCAGACTTTATAGTTGGCTTGGCCAGCAGCACCAGGGAACTTGGTGTAAAGACTCCTCAGTTCACAAATGGCCCTGCAGACTTTATAGTTGGCTTGGCCAGCAGCACCAGGGAACTTGGTGTAAAGACTCCTCAGTTCACAAATGGCCCTGGAGACTTTATAGTTGGCTTAGCCAGCAGCACCAGGAAACTTGATGTAAAGACTCCTCAGTTCACAAATGGCCCTGCAGACTTTATAGTTGGCTTGGCCAGCAGCACCAGGAAACTTGATGTAAAGACTCCTCAGTTCACAAATGGCCCTGCAGACTTTATAGTTGGCTTGGCCAGCAGCACCAGGAAACTTGATGTAAAGACTCCTCAGTTCACAAATGGCCCTGCAGACTTTATAGTTGGCTTGGCCAGCAGCACCAGGGAACTTGATGTAAAGACTCCTCAGTTCACAAATGGCCCTGCAGACTTTATAGTTGGCTTGGCCAGCAGCACCAGGAAACTTGATGTAAAGACTCCTCAGTTCACAAATGGCCCTGCAGACTTTATAGTTGGCTTGGTCAGCAGCACCAGGGAACTTGGTGTAAAGACTCCTCAGTTCACAAATGGCCCTGCAGACTTTATAGTTGGCTTGGCCAGCAGCACCAGGAAACTTGATGTAAAGACTCCTCAGTTCACAAATGGCCCTGCAGACTTTATAGTTGGCTTGGTCAGCAGCACCAGGGAACTTGGTGTAAAGACTCCTCAGTTCACAAATGGCCCTGCAGACTTTATAGTTGGCTTGGTCAGCAGCATCAGGAAACTTGATGTAAAGACTCCTCAGTTCACAAATGGCCCTGCAGACTTTGAACTATTCTATATACAGTTGCTTCCCTGGCACCACACAAATCACAAGATTCCAGATGCCAAAAACTTTGGGATTTGGGTAAAGGCCTTCCTCTTTGAGACAGAGAGGAAAGTCTAGGCTCAAGCAAAGATCATCTCCAATGCATTTTCTTTGTACATACAAAAGCGGTCTCGAAAAGCTATTTCGTCAAAGTAATTTAATGGATTACTCCTATCCACAAGTACTCATCTGGCTGGCCTCTGTAGTGCATGTTGGTCTTCATTTAGATATTCCAAATAGTCCATGCTCCTTCACAAACAGTACTAAGCAGAAGTTAAACATGCCTCTTTGAAGGATTCATTTAAGATTCCATTTAGTCCTAGAGTAGCTCTAATCCTCCCTCTTGCAATCGTCTTTGTTTAATCCAGAACAGGCTAAATCTATTATTTTAATATAAATCTGTGGAAGTTGTTTTGAGTTAAGACAGCTCAAACAGGCATTTTAGTCTGGGACTAGGCTTAAGCCTTGTCTGTGAAACCGGCCCTTGGTGTCTTCAAACTTCTTGAAGCTGTAGGTTTAACAGATTAATGCAATTATGTCGATGGTAATAGAGGTTTCCTTGCCAGACGAAACATACGTTTGTGGTGACATCAAAATGAGGGGTGTTGTACAAAACAAAGTAATCAGCGATTGGATCATCTCTAACCAATGAGAGTAGATATAAAATATAATTTTAAATAAATTGTCATTCTCATATAAAACAGAGTTTGGAACCTGAGTTGCGTCACTATGAGTAAATTTAAGGTTGGGTTTGTTTTGCAATTATATCAACAATTCATTCCCCCTTTTGCCAAGCACAGATTCAACCACAAAGACCAGCGAGGTTTTTCAATGCCTCGCAAAGAAGGGCACCGATTGGTAGAGAAAAAAAAAGCAATCACTGAATATCCCTTTGAACATGGTGAAATTATTAATTGGGCTTGGGATGGTGTATCAATACACCCAGTCACTACAAAGATACAGGCGTCCTTCCTAACACAGTTGCTGGAGAGGATGGAAACTGCTTAGGGATTTCACTATCAATGGTGATTTTAAAATTGTTTGAGAAAACAGGATGGATCAACAACATTGTAGTTACTCCTCAATACCAACTGAAAAGATAGAAACGTGTACAAAATATAAATACTTGTCACGTCCGTCAAAGGGGGAGACCAAGGTGCAGCGTGATTGGAATACATTCTTTTATTCAAACTAACAAAACAAACGTGAAGCTATAAACAACTAGTGCTGACATGCAGCTACACATAGACAACTACCCACAAATACAGGTGGGAAAAGGCAACCTAAGTATGGTTCTCAATCAGAGACAAAGATAGACAGCTGCCTCTGATTGAGAACCACACCCGGCCAAACACACAGAAATACAAATCATAGAAAAAGGAACATAGAATGCCCACCCAAATCACACCCTGACCAAACCAAAATAGAGACATAAAAAGCTCTCTACGGTCAGGGCATGACAATATTCCAAAACATGCATCCTGTTTGCAACAAGGCACTTAAGTAATACTGCAAAAAATGTGACAAAGTAATAAACGTTTTGTCCTGAATACAAAACGTTACGTTTGGGCCAAATCCAACACAACACATCACTGAGTACCACTCTTCATTTTTTTAAGCATGGTATGGGTATGCTTGTCATCAGTGGCGGATTTAGGTATAGACGACATGGGCAGCCGCCCAGGGCGGCATCTTGCCGTGGGCGGCACGGGGCACCCGCACACAAATATTCGGAATGGTGACATTTGCGCAATCAGTTTTCTATTGCTGATTTGCACGTCACGTCAATGATATCATGTCACCGTGTGGGACTGTGGGTCAATTAACCTTGTCGGAGTGGGCGCCCTGATTCTAAACTCAGCAAAAAAAAGAAACGGCCCTTTTTCAGGGCCCTGTCTTTCAAAGATAATTCATAAAAATCCAAATAACTTCACCGATCTTCATTGTAAAGGGTTTAAACACTGTTTCCCATGCTTGTTCAATGAACCATAAACAATTAATGAACATGCACCTGTGGAACGGTCGTTAAGACACTAACAGCTTACAGACGGTAGGCAATTAAAGTCACAGTTATGAAAACTTAGGGCACTAAAGAGGCCTTTCTACTGACTCTGAAAAACACCAAAAGAAAGATGCCCAGGGTCCCTGCTCATCTGCGTGAATGTGCCTTAGCCATGCTGAAAGGAGGCATGAGGACTGCAGATGTGGCAAGGGAAATAAATTGCAATGTCCGTACTGTGAGACGCCTAAGACAGCGCTACAGGGAGACATGACGGACAGCTGTTCGTCCTCGCAGTGGCAGACCACATGTAACAACACCTGCACAGGATCGGTACATCCGAACATCACACCTGCGGGACAGGTACAGGATGGCAACAACAACAACTGCCCGAGTTACACCAGGAACGCACAATCCCTCCATCAGTGCTCAGACTGTCCGCAATAGGCTGAAAGAGGCTGGACTGAAGGCTTGTAGGCCTGTTGTAAGGCAGGTCCTCACCAGACATCACCGGCAACAACGTCGCCTATGGGCACAAACCCACTGTCGCTGGACCAGACAGAACTGGCAAAAAGTGCTCTTCACTGACGAGTCGCGGTTATGTCTCACCAGGGGTGATGTCGGATTCACATTTATCGTCGAAGGAATGAGCGCTACACCGAGGCCTGTACTCTGGAGCGGGATCGATTTGAGCACGTCTGGGACCTGTTGGATCGGAGGGTGAGGGCTAGGGCCATTTCCCCCAGAAATGTCCGGGAACTTGCAGGTGCCTTGGTGGAAGAGTGGGGTAACATCTCACAGCAAGAACTGGCAAATCGGGTGCAGTCCATAAGGAGGAGATGCACTGCAGTACTTAATGCAGTTGGTGGCCACACCAGATATTGACTGTTACTTTTGATTTTGACCCCCCCTTTGTTCAGGGACACATTATTCCATTTCTGTTAGTCACATGTCTGTAGAACCTGTTCAGTTTTGTCTCAGATGTTGAATCTTGTTATGTTCTTACAAATATTTACACGTTACGTTTGCTGAAAATGTATGCAGTTGACAGTGAGAGGATGTTTATTTTTTTGCTGAGTTCAGTTTGTGAGCTAGGCAGGCTACTGCCTGGGAAGGTCTATCAAATAGCGCACCTCTAACTTTGTACAGTACTAATGCAATTAGTAAAATCAGTCACACTATGAAATGCTACCAAATAAACCACAATTCATTCATAATACTGTGAATATATAGTTTCACAGACATATTGTTGCATTTTTTTCTGGTTTGTGCGAAATCATTAACAATAATGTAAAACCAGCCTGCACACCACCAAGATGAATTGGTTTAGTCTTGATTCTTGGTTGACAGTGTTGGGGATGGGTAATGTATTGATGCTCGAGTGCCAAATCAACACATTTGTTTCTATTTGTCTTTGTTACTTCTTTTTGATATTTATGAGTCTTATTTTTGTACATATTTGTATATTTATGTAGTTTTAAATGTTATGATTATTTATTTGTGTTGTTCCAAATGTCAGAATTAAAATTACAGTTAGTGTAGATTTGTGCTTTTTTTTGTTGGCGGCGGCAGTGGGCGCTGAAGGGGGGGTTCTCCCAGGGAGCCATACATGCTAGAACCGCCAGTGCTTGTCATCGACAAGGACTAAGGAGCTTTTTGGGGGGATAAAACAAAACGGAATACAGCTATAAGCACAGGCAAAATCCTAGAGGAAAACCTATTACAGTCTGCTTTCCAACAGATACAGGGAGACGAATTCACCTTTCAGAAGGACAAGAACCTAAAACACAAGGTCAAATCTAAACTGGAGTTGCTTACCAAGACGACATTGAATGTTCCTAAGTGGCCGAGTTACAGTTTTGGCTTAAAGTGGCTTGAAAATCTATGATCAACAATCAACTTGACAGAGCTTAAAAGAATAATGGGCAAATACTGTACAATCCAGGTGTGCAAATCTCTTAGAGACTTACCCAAAAAGACTCACAGCTGTAATCGCCACCGAAGGTGCTTCTACAAAGTATTAACTCAGGGGTGTGAATGCTTATGTAAATTATATATTTCTGTATTTAATTTTCAATAAATTTGCAAAAATGTCTAAAAACATGTTTTCGCTTTGTCATTATGGGGTATTGTGTGTAGATGGGTGAGAAAATATATTTAATCGATTTTCAATTCAGGCTGTAACACAACAAAATGTGGAATAAGTCAAGGGGTATGAATACTTTCTGAAGGCACTGTATATATATTTTGTTGTGTTACAGCCTGAATTTAAAAGTACTTCAAATGAGATTGTGTGTCACTGGCCTACACATAATACCCCATAATGTCAAAGTGGAAAGACGTTTTTCTGAATTTTATTTTTTTTAATTAAAAATTAAAAGCTGAAATGTCTTGAGTTAATAAGTATTAAACCCCTTTTTTAATGGCAAACCTAAAGAAGTTCAGGAGTAAAAATTGTCTTAACAAGTAACATAAGTTACTTGTACCCCACATATAAAATTATCTGTAAGATCCCTCAGTCGAGCAGTGAATTTCAAACACAGATTCAACCATATACAGTGCCATGCAGTTTTTTGATATTGAATGTTATCAGATCTTCAACCAAAACCTAATATTAGATAAAGGGAACCTGATGGAAAAAATAACACAACAATTACATACTTATTTCATTTATTTCCTAAACGAAGTTATGCAACACCCAACGCCCCTGTGTGAAAAAGTAATTGCACTCAATAACTGGTTGTGCCCCAACTTCAGCTGGAATGACTCCTACAAAATGCTTCGTTTAGTTGTTGATCAATCTATCACGTCGCTTTCTGTTGTTTTGGTAGTAGAAACTGTGGTAGAGGTTGTTGTAGTGGGAGCTGCAGTCATTGTTGTGGTAGTAGAAGCTGCAGTTGTTGTCATACTAGGAGCTGTGGTTGTGGTAGTAGAGGCTGCAGTTGTAATTGTCGTAGTAGGCGCTGAAGTTGTGGTTGTCGTAATAGGAGCTGCAGTAGTTGTTGTGGTATTAGGAGCTGCAGTTGTCATAATAAGAGCTGCAGTTTTGGTTGCCATTGTAGAAGCTGCATACTTTGTTGTGGTGGTCAACGCTGCAATAGTGGTGGTCGTAATAGGCGCTGCAGGAGTTGTAGCAGAAACTGGCACAACTGCACCTCCTGCAACTGCACCTCCTACTACTGTGTTGTTAGGTGCTGCAGATGTGCTTGTAGTAGTTAGAGCTGCACTTGTTGTCGGGGTAGGAGCTGAAGTAGAGGCCGTCGTACTAGTGGTTGTCGTAATAGGAGCTGTGGTTGTTGTTGAAAGATCTGCAGTTCTTATCATGATAGTAGGAGCTGCAGTTGTGGTGGTTGTTGTTGGAGCTGTTGTTTTGGTAGTAGGAGCAGCATTTGGAGCAGACATTGTTGTGATAGTAAAGGCTGCAGTTGTTGTGGTACTAGGATCTGCAGTTGTGCTTGTCATTGTAGGAGCTGCAGTCGTGGTAGTAGGACCTGCAGTTGTGGTCATTTGTAATAGGAGCTGTAGTAGTTGTTGTGGTAGTAAAGGCTGCAGTTGTAGTTTTCCTAGTAGGAGCAGCAGTTGTGGTCATTTGTAATAGGAGCTGTAGTAGTTGTTGTGGTAGTAAAGGCTGCAGTTGTAGTTTTCCTAGTAGGAGCAGCAGTTGTGGTCATTTGTAATAGGAGCTGTAGTAGTTGTTGTGGTAGTAAAGACTGCAGTTGTAGTTTTCCTAGTAGGAGCAGCAGTTGTGGTCATTTGTAATAGGAGCTGTAGTAGTTGTTGTGGTAGTAAAGGCTGCAGTTGTAGTTTTCCTAGTAGGAGCAGCAGTTGTGGTCATTTGTAATAGGAGCTGTAGTAGTTGTTGTGGTAGTAAAGACTGCAGTTGTAGTTTTCCTAGTAGGAGCAGCAGTTGTGGTCATTTGTAATAGGAGCTGTAGTAGTTGTTGTGGTAGTAAAGGCTGCAGTTGTAGTTTTCCTAGTAGGAGCAGCAGTTGTGGTCATTTGTAATAGGAGCTGTAGTAGTTGTTGTGGTAGTAAAGACTGCAGTTGTAGTTTTCCTAGTAGGAGCAGCAGTTGTTGTTGTTGTAGGAGCTGCAGTTGTTGTCGTAGAAGAGGCTTCAGTTCTAGTTGTCATATATATGTTTTGGTATTTTTTATTTAACCTTTATTTAACTAGGCAAGTCAGTTAAGAACAAATTCTTATTTACAATGATGGCCTACACCGGCCAAACCCGGTGTAGGCCGGGTTTGTAGTGACGCCTCAAGCACTGAGGACCTGCAGTGGTTATTCTTGTTTTAGGAGCTACAGCCGTTGTTGTGGTAGTAGCAGTTGAATTTGTCCTGGTAGCAGTCTGTCTCTCCGACATTTGCAACATTGTTTCAGTATTCAAATTCCATCTCCTGCTGTGCCATAGTAATGAAGGAGTCGGGACGAGACAGACATGCAGGCAGGATTTCTCAACCAGTCAAAATCTTGAATCAGCTGGCATCATTTTTATGGATATATACAAACAAATTGAAATTGAAAAAAAGTCTAATTAAACACAGCTAATTTGCAGTCTTTACAGCTTCAGTTTGAAGTGATTGTGTTACTGTAGGTGTGTTGTTGGCTAGCTCCTCTGAAAAACTGTCCTAACGAGTGAGCACATTTTCTTTGTCAGTTTAAATTTGCTCCTCATTAGCTCATTGTTATGGATGTATCCAAATAAATGTCATTAGAAAACAGCTTATGCAAATGCAGCTACTTTGCTGTTATTCTGGCTGTTATTTTTGACATGACTGTAGGTTAGCCATAGTTGGCTAGCTAGCAAGCAAGGAATAAGAACGTTGCCAGCCAGTATGGCAATGGAACATTTAGAACGAACGACTGGGTCAAGTCCATAGATACAGAACAAAAAGAATGAACAACTGGGTTGCGTCCATAGATACAGAACAAAAACACTGAATGGCTGGGTTGAGTCTCTAGCAACCCTATATTTGTGTCGGGATGTTAAATGACGAGACAGAGGCACTGATGCGAGTAACCAGTCTTGTTCAGTACATTGCAATACATCCGGGTATCTCAAGCACACCGGTAAAAACACTGGAGTTGCAGTAATTAACATTTACCAACAGATGGCATCACTGTGCCATTTTACACCCATAACATCTTCCCTTTTATAAAATAGGACAGGAGCTATCAATTCACTAACAAAACAAACCTAGTAATAATTTCAAACATGAACAGTTTAGGTCTTTTTTTTCTTCTCTTCAGGTAACAACTTTATCAAAATGTGTTGTCTCTTCACTTTTATCACTGTCTCTCAACAATCCCTAATGGGAAATTTACAGATTAATTATTTTTGGTGGCTGGGACAGACGCCTGCAGCGTGAAAAGACAGGGGGCTTGTCTGCGAGGACTGCGGGTTCCCGTACAGGCGTGTGACCTGACTGTCTAAGGGGAGTATTGATGGGCGAGGGAGCGGCCAACCTGTGATCCCCTGGCTCTTCGCCCACTGCCTCATGCCCCATGTGACTTGCTGGGGTTCCGTCTTTTGTCATGTGACCCCTATGACCATCAGAGTTCTGAGTAGGTGCTGGCTCAGCAATCCGAAGGTCAACCCTGTTACGACAGTACAGTGATCCATTCACTTTGACCAAGTAGGAGCGTGGTGCCACTTTCTGTACACAGGATCCGAGTCTCCAGAGGCCCGTCCGGTCCCCTAGTAGTGGCTTCATTCGCACTGTTTCACACACCCTGAGCTCAGGTAAGTCTTTTGCTGATTTGTCGTAGATGAACTTGGAGACATGTCTTCTGTGACGTAGCTTCACCAGCACGTCTGTCACTACACATGGCTCCAGGAGAGTGCTGGCTACTGGCAGAGCTGCTTTTAAGCGCTGTGCCATGAGGCGCTGGGCCGGGCTGCTATCCATGCCTTCTGTCGGGGTATTGCGCCACTGCAGGATTGCTTTCCAGGCATCTTTGCCCTCTCGCAGAGCTTTTTTACATAGGTTCTTTGCGATTTTGACTGCCGACTCCGCCTTCCCATTAGCTTTTGGGTGTCATGGTGATGAGGTGACATGCTAGAATTCCCATTCTGCAGCAAATTTTCAGAACTCAAATCTGGATAATTGGGGTCCATTATCTGAAATTACCCTATCTGGCTGGCCATAGCAGGCAAACTGAGCCTTGCAGCGTTTGATCGTTGTCTCTGCTGAGAGGTCGGGGAGGAGGTCAATCTCTCAGAAGTCTGAGTAATGATTGACTACCAGCAAAAAGTCTTTGCCACTGTGCTGGAAGAAATCTAGACTTATTATCTGCCAGGTGCGCATCGGTAGCTCGTGGGACATCATCGTCTCTCTCTGTTGCTCAATGGCATATTCATTGCAGATTGTGCATTTATTGACAGTCTTTGATTTCACTCTGCATCCCTGGCCAATACAGTGTGTCACGTGCTTGTCTGTAACAGGCCTCACCTCCTATGTGACTTGAGTGCACAAGCGCCAACATCTCAGGGCGCAGAGACCGGGGAATAACGACTCTCTGACCCTTGAATATTACTCCGTTTTGAACACTGAGCTCCTCTTTGACTGGCCAATATTCTCTGACGGCTAAAGCAGTTTCTTCCTTGCAGTCGGGCCAGCCCATCATAATCACAGACCTCAATGCCTGGAGTTGCTCGTCCCTGTCTGTGTGCTGTCTGATTTGTATCAGGCGCTGGTCCGTAACATTGAGGTAGTCAGCCTGGTTGATGTGTTCAACATCCACTTGCTCTGTTTGTAAGCTGCACGCTGCGTGTTGTTCATGCATGGAGCGTGTGTGTATGCCTGATGCAGTAGCCCTGCTGAGTGTGTCACTCACATACATCTCTGGCCCTGGATTATACACTACCTTGAGGTTGTAGTTTTGTAGGGCCAGTAACATGCTCTGCAGTTGTTTCGGGGCATTCAGGAGAGGCTTGCTGAATATAGCAATAAGGGGCTTGTGATCTGTCTCTGCAGTAATGTTGTCGCGCCCCTACAGGTAGTGGTGGAAGCGTGGGCATGCAAACACAATGCTGAGGCACTCCTTCTCTATCTGGGCATAGTTCTGCACTGTTGGAGTGAGTGCCCTAGAGGCGAATGCCACAGGCTGGCCCTCCTGCATGAGGCAACAGCCAAGTCCATACTGGCTCGAGTCACTCTGAATCGTGACAGGTTTTGACACATCGTAGTATCGCAGTACAGGTGTCTGGGTGACCAGTTGTTTTATTTCCCTCACCGCTGCGTCGTGTTTTAGGAGCCAATGCCAGATGGTGTCCTTGTCCATGAGCCTCCTTAGTGGCTCACACACTTCAGAGAGCCGTGGTAGGAACTTGTCCAGGTAGGTGAGGAATCTGACGAAGCGCTGCACTTCCTTCACGTCAGATGGGGGAGGTGGGGGGGGGGATTTCCAAAGAGTCTTCACTTTCTCAGGATCCACCTTCAATCCGGTGGAGGACAAGATGTGCCCATGAAAGTGGACCTCTGGCACTTTAAACTGAAGCTTTTTTATGCTTAGCCTTAGCTTGACCTGTCTGCATCTGTCCATCGGGGCCAGCAGCTTGGCGTCATGATCACATTCTGCCTCCTCATCACTGTCCCCATCCTCTACGAGGATGTCATCTGCTATAGGTTCCACGCCACTGAGTCCCACCAACAGCTCGTGCTGTTTCCACCGATACACCTCTGGAGCCACGGAGACCCCAAATGGGAGCTTCAACCACCTCTTCCTGCCCCAGGGTGTCCAAAAGGTGGTCATGTAGCTGCTGGGCTCGTCAAGCGTGCACTGCAGGAAGGCATCCCTGGCGTCCACGAGCGTGAAGACTCTGGCCTTCGGGAGCTTGTAAAGAAATCCTCCAACGTGGGCATAATGTAATGTGAACGTCGCAGAGCCCGGTTGAGGTGTTTAGGATCAATGCATATCCGTATCTTGTCTGGTTTCTTGATGATAACCATATTACTTATCCAGTCTATAGGCTTGGTGATGGATCTGATGTGGCCATCTGCTTCGTATTTGTCAAGCTGAGCATTCGTAGCTGCTTTCATGGACACTGGTACATTGCGGGGTGCACACTGGACAGGCTGGATTGCTGCGTCCAACTCAAAGTGGACTTCGCCGGGAACTGACTCGACCGGTGTGTTGAAGACATCCTGGTATTTGCTTAGGTGTGTCTCCTTGCTCAGGGGCCCAGCCTGGACTTTGTCTATAATGTTAAGGTCTGCTGGGATGGTGAAGTTAATAAGCCCAAGGCGCTTGCATGTAGAACCTGACAGTAATGTCTGTTGACTAGCCTCAACTTTTTCAAACTCAAGGGTGTGTTTCTGGCCACGTAAAACACACTCTGTCACAAACAGGCCTAAAGAGGTCATGAACTGGCCTGAATACAGTTTCAGATTGGTGCTACTCTCTGGGAGTTTGTCTCTGGGGGCGAGCCTCCTTTTGTCTTTAAGGCTCATAACGTTACATGTGGCCCCTGAATCTAGCTGGCATTGCTGTGGTTTATTATTAAGTAGTAGAGTGACAAACCACTTTTTTCCATTTGCCCTCACTGCCCCTATGCACTCGCTAGCAGATACATCCTCAGTGCTGTTGTTCCATTCATCTGTGTTTGTTTCAATGGAGTGCACTTCACCCTCCTTTCTCTTGCTTTTCATGCAGACCCTTGCGAAGTGATTAGCCCTACCACAGGATTTGCATATTTTTCCATAGGCTGGGCAGTGTTCTTTTCCCCGTCCATGAGAGATGCCACAATATCGGCATGTATTGGGGTTGTCTACTGCAGAGTTGGCTGTAGTATTAGCATTAGCTGTGGCAAAGGGGAATTTCTTTACTGGCTGCCTGAATGTAGCATTGACATTGTCCCTATGTTGCCTTTCTAGCTCCATGGACCATATCCGTGTATCAGTAAGCTCTGCTGCATGTCTTCACTGCCAAGACCAGCGTCAGGTCACGTTCTCTCAGCAAACGTCTGCACGTGCCCTCATCAGTTATACCAAGCACTATCTTATCTCTGATCAGTTCATCTCTTAAAGCACCATAGTCACATTTAGCTGCCTTTTCCCTTAGCCTAGTGACAAAGCTGTCAATGGACTCCCCGTCCTCCTGTTTGCAACAACCGAAAACATAACGCTCGTAGATAACGTTCTTTGCTGGCTTAAAATAATGTTCTAGAGCATCAAGAATTGTCACGACTTCCAGCGAAGTTGGTCCCCCTCCTTGTTCGGGCGGCGTTCGGCGGTCAACGTCACCGGCCTTCTAGCCATCACCGATCCACTTTTCATTTTCCATTTGTTTTGTCCTTGTCTTACACACCTGGTTTCTATCCCCCAAATGCTTGTTCATTATTTAACCCTCTGTTCCCCCATGGTTGTTTGTGAGTGATTGTTTGTTTGTAATACGGCCCGTTATTGTGGGCTCGATGTATTGTGTTGTATTTGTGAATATTTGAGTAAATTATGTTTATTACTCATATCTGCTGTCCTGCGCCTGACTCCTCTACACCAGCTACACACAGGCACTATTACAAGAATAGCTGTTCTGTTACCTTGCTAAGCTGCTGTTAGGTTCAGGTTGTGTTTGTATGCCTGTCGGCATTCAGTTCCCATTATAGTCCTCAAAGTGGCAGCCACTACCTAATTTTCCTTTTCCAGAAGTCCCGTGACTAGTGCATAGTCCTCCCATTCACCTCTAAACGTATCACAGTTCGTGCTCCAATCTCCGCTGAGCTTCATAACGGCAGGAGGGGGAATGTTCGCTGCCATGTCTAACCGGTGCTAACAACACTGAAGCTAACTGCTAACTAGCAAACTCACTCTAGCTAAGGTCAATTCCGACTAAATTTTACTCAAATTAGCATTTTTTTGTAAACCAGAACAGGTGACTCTTAATTTGCGGAAATCATGGTTAGTTATCCCACTTCTGACACCATGTTTGAATGTTAATGACGAGACAAAGGCATTGATGCAAGTAACCAGTCTTGTTTAGTACTGTACATTGCAATACATCCAGGTATCTCAAGCACACAGGTAAAAACACTGGAGTTGCAGTAATTAACATTTACCAACAGATGGGATCACTGTGCCATCTTACACCCATAACAAATGCAGCTACTTTGCTGTTATTCTGGCTGTTATTTTTGACATGACTGTAGGTTAGCCATAGTTGGCTAGCTAGCAAGCAAGGGATAAGAACATTGCCAGCCAGTATGGCAATGGAACTTTTAGAATGAACGACTGGGTCACGTCCATAGATACAAGTCGTTCATTCTTTTTGTTCTGTATCTATGGATGCAACCCAAACACTGAATGACTGGGTTGCGTCTCTAGCAACCCTAGATTTGTGTCGGAACTATATCTTGTGGATGTAAGAAATAGTATGAATAAATTAATCAAAATAACTTTTTAATGAAAATATGTCAATCATTATTTGAATATGTTGGTAACCCGTTGTATAAATGTGATAACAACACCCGTGCCAATACATCCTCCAAACACCAGCTTCTCGGGCATTATCGCTTAAATTGAACCTTGGGAACCTTAAGATCAGCCTAGTTCGGATCTCTTTATCCTTTAAGAGTCGTTTAAAGAATTGGCCTGCCATTTACTTTGACACAAATGGGTTTTTGCATAATTTCTCACTATTAAATTGTCCAAAATGTTATGATCTGTTTTCAATGAAGCACTTTCTAATTACACTACAAAAATAGTCCTTAATTACTCTTTTTATTGTAAAAACAAACAGAACATACCAAAGGTGAACATTTGCTCTCAAAGTCTGTGTGTTCATTTTGACAGCTGATGTGGGTATTCTCTGGATAGAAAGAAAACATAGGTTTGATAGACAGGTCATTTGTAAGGAATTTAATAAACTTTGGGCTGTTGCGTTCTAAGGAAGTAATCAGTGACGCAGGGCTGAGATGCCGACCTGACACAACACCACTACACCTCCATGCAGGTGATTATTACAGTAGAATTTCACAGCCCAGAGTTGATTATCCTGTTTATAACACAGCTACTTCAAATTATTTCTGAACACACATTTGTGTCTGGCTCCCATGAACATTCTCAGTAACTCTTGATGGATTCTACCATTTATGTTTCACCAATCTACTAGAATAATAAGACTAACCAATACCAAAACAGTAGGGTTCCTGCACCTTTGTGCTTGGAAGCATAATTAATCCATGATTAAAAATTGATTTCTAAAACATTTCAGATTATTGACTTCTAGATTGTGGAGCCCTTGACTAATTAGATGAGCTATGTGCAGGTGATTATGGCCTGAGGTTGCTTCAGGGAAAGCCGGAAATCTCCATTTCCATTGACACCGTGCATTAATCTGAAGTTAAACCTACCTAGGTCTATATCTGAAGTTAAACCAACCTAGGTCTAGATCTGAAGTTAAACCAACCTAGGTCTAGATCTGAAGTTAAACCTACCTAGGTCTAGATCTGAAGTTAAACCAACCTAGGTCTCTGTCTGAAGTTAAACCTACCTAGGTCTAGATCTGAAGTTATACCTACCTAGGTCTATGTCTGGAGTACTGGTGTTCTTCTGTTCTACCTGAGAATTAATTTCATCACCTGTTTCCTAGGTCTAAATAATTCCTTGATTAGAGGGGAATAATGAAAATCAGCAGTGGAACTGGCTTCAATGTCCAGATTTGAATTCACCTGGGGCCTCATTTATAAAACTGTGCAGAGGATTCACATCAAAAGGTGGCATACGGACGAAACACATAAAGTGCTTACGCACAAAAATATTCTGATTTATAACACAGTGCGCAGGCACATCCCACGCCGGTATCCCTTTATAAATCACAATCAACTCGAAATTTGCCGCAGGTGATCGAGCGTCTTGTCCCATCCTGGGAAAAATATGATTTGTCCCCCCCAATATATCACTGTAAACATAACTATGTAATTTCAATAATATTAATAATACGCAATGAAAGCACTTGTGCTGATTATAGACACTTAATAGCGCGTTTTTAAGTTTCAAAAGATTGCGACCTCCCGCCCTTTGCCTCACAATGGTTTGATCCACTGCCCCCTCCCCCCTCTTTGCTATCGTTAGTTTATTCCAAGATCAGCATGCAGCTGTAGTGCTTCGAAGTCCCTGTGATAAGGTTAGCGATAAACTGAACTCCAAACTGAACAGAACTACACTCTCTTCTACCATTATCTTAAATATATTTAATGGCCTCGTTGCAAAAGCTAAATTGTCGCTACGGGACTTTGAAGCACCTGTGTGCCGATCTTGGAGTAAACTGACGATAGCAAAGATTATAGCAAACACCACAGAAACGGAATTGGTGCTCGCTAGCTCAGCAAATTCAGCTATTGTGGAAAGCCAGCCAATATAAAACGAAAGCATAAAAATTACATAAAAATGTTATATTAAAATTACAAAAGGTTGCAGCATCTGTTGTGTAAATGGTGAACTCATACAGCTGTCAACCCTTGTCACTGCAATCCGTTTCACATTTGCTAGCTGACTAGCTAGCTACCTTGTAGATCGAAGCCCATTATAGAATTATAATAGATGATAGACATCTCCTACTGTAAATAACTGTAAATGTGTGTGTGTGTGTAGCCAGCCAGCCAGATAGAAAAATGGGAGAAAAATTAAAAAGATGGACATCAGAACATTTTTCAGTACACCAAAACTCTAAGTAAGAACTCTAGTAGCCAAATATCTCATATACAAGTTGATAAAATGTACATAAGAAAGAAGTGAAATACTAATGGAAATGTTTCAAATGTGTCATTAGGCAGAGCAGGCATCAGATGGCACACAGACAGCAGAGCAGGCATTAGATGGCACACAGACAGCAGAGCAGGCACCAGATGGCACACAGACAGCAGAGCTGGGGACAGACTGGCAGAGACAGGGAGTCTGAGGTAAGTTTGTTGAGTCTGTTTGGCAACATGAAAGGTTCTCTCTTTTTTGGACTTGTAAAATAGGGGCATAATTGGACAATGCCATGAATACCATGTTTAAGGCAATGGTATTGATGTTGTGATTAATTGTGTAGTTTTGGGTACCGGTAGTTAGGAGTATGGCAAACACCTTATTTATTTTCTAGGAGACAGACTGTGAGTCAGTGAGAGTGGTGAAAGGGAAATGGCCAGGGAGAGAGACTTCAGAGGACAGTGTCAGCCACGGCAGGACCAGGTTTCACCCTGCCAGCAGCACCAGTATAGGGGACAGTGGCACAGCGTTCTCCAGTTACCTCAGTGATGGCACAAAACCATATCAGCCACACCCACAATTTATAGAACCGCAAACTCTTGCCAACAGAGTGTTGACATTTCAAGAGAAATGGTTTCGCGATTTCCCCTGGCTACATTATAACCCATCAATAAAAGGAGTGTTATGTTTTCACTGTAGCCAAGGGTTTTGTAATGAGTGCATACTGGCGGCAGAGAAGTCAGGCGCAGGAGAGCAAAGACTGTGTTACAACGGCGCAGTTTAATAATAAAAATCACGTGAACAAAAACAATAAATATATACAATGGGAAAAAAACCTTCGCACGCCAGACATAACATGCACAAACTTGTAATCAACAATTCTGGACAAGGACATGGGGGAAACAGAGGGTTAAATACACAACATGTAATTATGGAGTTGGAACCAGGTGTGTGGGAAGACAAGACAAAACAAATGGAAAATGAAAGGTGGACCGGCGATGGCTAGAAGACCGGCGACGCAGACCGCCGAACATCGCCCGAACAAGGAGAGGGACCGACTTCGGGGGAAGTCGTGACAGGTTTTCAAGCCAGCCATCTCTTGGTCAAAGAGCGGATGCTGCCTTCATTAGTGCAGGATTTAGGAACTGGAGAAAAGCCATTGAAAAATTCACAGCACATCAAAACTGCCAAACCCACCGCCACTTTGTAACTGTAACAGCACACCAAGTAAATCCAATCAGTGTCCAGTTATCCAGCGCGTGGGGTAAACAGCAGGAGGACGCAAGGTATTGCTTGATGAAAATGGTTAGTTCAGTGCAGCATGTAGTAAGACGGGGACAAGCCTTTAGAGGCCACACGGATGACAGTGGGAATTTATACCAGCTTTTGAAATTTAAGGCAGAAGAGGATGATCCCATTTTCCAAAGATACAAATCTGACCACCCTGAAACCCCTATGTCCAACAAGGTGAACTGTGCGGAATACTGCTATTAGAGCTGTAGCATGAGCAGGTACTAAGCAGCCTAGAGGAGATGGCAAAAACTGCATCCAAGACAGCTTCAACTGCCAGTGGCTTATTCGAGCACTTCAGCAAAGGCAAGACTGTGTTGGGCCTCACACTTGCCTCTGCTGTTCTTGGAGAGCTTGAATGTCTAAACATTTCACTGCAGAAGAAAACTCAGACTGTCTCTGGTATGCAGGCTGCAGTCGACTGTGTACGGTCATCACTTAAGGGCAAGAGAAATTACAAAAGCTACCTTGCACTGTATGAGAAAGCAACAACATTGATTGAATCCATTGAGTCACACTCAAGACAATTTGCTGGCAAAGCAGTGGATCACTATAGGGCACTTTTTTAAAGTGTTGGATGGTGTGGAGATTCAGTTTGGCGACCGTTTTGACCAGGACAGTCTAAACGTCCTGCAAAAGTTGGAAAGAGCGCTTCTCACGGGGGAGTTGGATGAGTCTCTAGATCAGTACCCTGAGCTGAACATAGATTCTCTTTTAGTGCAGTTGCTTCTCTTTCGCAACAAATACCCCTGTAGCAGCAGTGGAGAGGCAGCAGAGGTCCTCAGGAGGCTTCCAGTGGAGGTGCGGGGGTTGACCAAGTTGAGATGCTGATCAGAATTTTGTTTGTGGTGCCAGTGTCTTCATGTGAGGCTGAGAGGAGTTTCAGTGCACTCCGCAGGTTGAAGACTTGGTTATGGGCCAGCATGAGCCAAGAGAGACTGAACGGCGTAGTTGTCTGTAATGTACATAAAGACAGGCTGGACAGTCTCAAGAGGGAAAATATCTGCCAGCAATTTGTTAGATCCATTGAAACCTGCAAACATATGTTTGGTTCTTTTGTTCAGTAGTGTGTATAGCAGTGCTTCTCAACCCTTTTCGGGTACTGGAACCCCTGCATATTTTGAGCAAAGCGGGAAAGGTTTTGAGTGGTCCTCAGGGACCTCCACCCCTCTATATTATATGTAAAATTACTGGAATCCTTGTGCTGAATACGTTCATTACACTTTTTTATTACACAGACACCTTGCAATTACACCAGGGACCCATGGAGGTCCACGGAACCCTGTTTGAGAACCTCTGGTGTATGGTATGATATTTGTTCTTTTGTTTAGTAGTTTTCAGTTTTTAGTACATGACAGTACACTTACTAATTCTTTATTTTATGTTATTTTATTTAAAATTGCATACGTTGTTTGACATACTTGTCCATAGCTGCTGTTTGAAGAGTTGAGACACTGACTGAACAATAAATATGCATTTTAGAAGGACATTTGGGTTGATTTATTTGAGTTATTCATTGAAGTAGTTATTTCGCTTTTAGAACTGTACTTATTTTGAGCTTTTTGTTCTTGTAAAGCTATTGTAGAAGACTCAGGCCGGTGGCAGATATTTAATGACTATATAAATGTATCAGAAAAAGTCTAATTAAAAGGTCAATTCAATACTGAGACCAACTTTGTGAGGGTTCTCAATGGAGATTATTTTAGATGAGATCGCACCATGTTCATTGCATTTACGAAAACTGGACCCATACACAGTGTACAGTACCATTGTCACCTACTGGCCTTTCTTGGTATTGCTGGTTGTAAATACATACTGGACTGATAAGGAACACTGCTATAACTATTATTAGTGTCACGTTCTGACCATAGTTCTTTTGTGTTTTCTTTGTTTTAGTGTTGGTCAGGACGTGAGCTGGGTGGGCATTCTATGTTGTGTGTCTAGTTTGTCCGTTTCTATGTATGGCCTGATATGGTTCTCAATCAGAGGCAGGTGTTAGTCATTGTCTCTGATTGGGAACCATATTTAGGTAGCTTGTTTTGTGTTGGGGTTTGTGGGTGGTTGTTTCCTGTCTTTGTGTTCTCTGCACCAGATAGGACTGTTTTGGGTTTTGCCACGTTTGTTATACACGTTGTGTAGTGTTCACGTTATCGTCGTTTATTAAACATGTTGAACACGAACTACGCTGCGTCTTGGTCCGATCCCTGCTACACCTCCTCTTCAGACGAAGAGGAGGAAGGCTGTCGTTACAATTAGTAGTAGTATTATAACGATTTAAACATTTGAACAAGTTGGGACAACCCTTCAGTTAACTACCTATCAATTATCCAGTAGTAGTAATTATGGTTCCTCAATATACATTTAACATATTACAATGTACGCTATGTGTTACAGCACTACCTTTGGTGTCCCCCTCAGGAATTGCTCTTGAGAAAATTTCATGTACTTGTCCCCTCCAAAGTTGATATCAGATTTTCGCCCCTGGCTGCAGCTGAGCAGGAGCTGAATGCACTGCACCTCGTGCGTCACAACCCTCCAGCAGCCGTGTCCTCACAGATGCAGTCCTGCAAACACAAAGAGACACCATCGATGCTATTAACAAGGTTGCTAAGGAGTTGAAGTGGGACAGGCACCGCTTGATTTCTGCGGGTGCTTCTCTGTAAAGCTTGGCCCACTGCAACACAGAGATCCAAGAGAACAGCTCTTGGTAATCGGAACCGGCTCATAAGCCACTCATCATCATTGGCCAGTAAATCTTGCTGGTCTCTGAAAATTCGCTATCTCCGAATTCTTCCATTCGCCAAATCTTCCAACAGTGCCAAAGCAGCTATTGTACATCATTACGCATTGTAATTGCATCTTTTTATACCCACCCATTTGATTGTCAATGCTACCCAATTGCGTAACACCTTCAGGTGTGGTAATTACCCTGATTGTAACTGACAATGACAGGGCCATTATCACATTGACACATTCTCCTATCAAGTTTGTTTTTTATAAATCCCAAAGTTTGCTTAGAAAGTGGTGTACGCCTTCTTCTGTACCTATGTAACGTTTATAAATGAGGCCCCTGGTTTCTACCAATTGCAATGACCTTTTGTGTCTGGGCAGGGCAGGGGCAACACCTCGGCCTAGATTCAATCAGTTCCAATGCTAACCTTCGATGACCGACAACTGCATAGCAGTTTCATTGCTTTTGTTTAGGCAATGTCGGAGCAGGTTTTTGGCTAAAATGTCCTGGTACTTGGTAAGGTTAATGGTGCCGTTGACCTCAACAAGGGCCACAGGACCAGTGGAAGCAAAATAGCCACATAACATCAAAGATGCACTACCGTATTCTACTGTAGGCATGAGGTACTTTGCTGCATATGCTTCAGCTTTTCGACGCCATACCCACCACTGGTGTGTGTGGCCAAAGAGCTCTATTTTCATATCATCTGACCATAGCACCGTCTGGAGTTTGATAAACGGCGTTGGATTGGAACCGGTACTATGGTCAGTAATGTAAATAGAACTCTTGGCCATTTTTAAATAAAATTGCTTTCTTGTTAAACAATCTCTTTCTGAGAAATTGCATTAGTATAATATATATATAATATACACATTTTTTGAACATACAATATAGCTCAGTGTCACGTTCGTCTTCCTCCTCTTCTGAGGAGGAGTAGTTGGAAGGATCGGAGGACCAATATGCAGCATGGTAAGTGTACATCTTGAATTTATTTAGAAAAGAGAACACTGAACGAACTAAACAAAAATAACAAACGTGACTCTATCGAATAATAGTGCTGACACAAAACACTACACATAGACAATCACCCACAACCCACAATGACAAAACAGGCTTCCTAAATATGGCTCCCAATCAGAGACAACGACTAACCCCTGCCTCTGATTGAGAACCATATCAGGCCAAACACATAGAAACAGACAAACTAGACATACAACATAGAATGCCCACTCAGATCACACCCTGACCAAACAAAACATAGAAACATACAACACAAACTATGGTCAGGGCGTGACACTCAGTATTTGTACTATTTATTTTATACAGTCTTTCTTGAGCATCTTTATCAAGGGTGCCAATAATAATGGACCCCATTGTGTACATTGTTTATACAGACTAGCTAAAAAATAAGTAAACATTTTGAAATTATCCAATGGATTATGATAATTATCTGCTAAAAAGTGGAGGCGCAAAAAACTAATTGCACCCCCACTTTAATTTACTCCATGGCTCAGGCACCTAAGTGCACGTCGAAAGGCTTTTTGGCTCAGCTCAGTCGCGACTCGTGAAGTGGAAGAACTTTTCTGGTGTTTGTTATTAATAAACGATGCCATGCTGGTGGCTGCTAACATTAAAATAAAACCCAGCCCTAAAAATAAACTTAGTCTGAAAAGCATTTGCACGTCATCTCATAGGGGAATCACACGGCACTGACACAAATGTTCCGACTGCAGATTTCATACTTTAAGCCCAAATAAATCATACTTTGACTAAAGAAATGACTGATTGACTTACATTGTTGTGCAACATCATGGGTAAGCTCTGGGCGTTGTCTTTGAGCTGAACAAATTGTATTCTGTTCGTGAAGTTTCAAATGCATTCTGTCATTACTAAATGTGTAATATGATAGGTATTTTAATTTGATAGGTATTTTAATAACATTTTTATATACATTTTTTTAACAACAAAAAAAAACTGGGGGATCATTTCAATCCATACCGCTGAAGATCAGCACTCTAGCGCGATTGAAATGTAAAGGTAATTTCCGATTGATCTGGAATATGCAGTGTTTACTGTGAATGCAGTCTGCAAACGTGGGAACATTGCCTTTCAAATTCTATCGCAGGCTTTTTACATAGCAAAGCAGTGCACCCGTTTTAGCCACAGGTTCAGCAGTAGCGTTGCTATGTTAATAGCGTCCCTCAAAAAATAAAAGCTTTCTCCAGTCTTTTAATTTGAGCAATTCTGATGCACTTTCCATCATTTTGTGGCTTGTTCGACATTACAGCCAATGCTTATATACCCCCTTCATTTATACTACGGTTCTGACAGATGTACTACGGTGTACAGGGAGAACAATGTATGATCGGCCCATGTTCTGAATTCTGTCGCTGTACATTTCAAAAGTCCTGAACAAATAGTTATATTGACTACGTCCGTCCTCGCTTCCTCATTGTCTTAATCAAAATTACGGATTGCTTCTTATCCGCTTGTTGTCCCCTTATGCCATAGTTTGTACATCTCAATTGTCATTAGAAACCACATTTGTTTAAGCAAGTCAGCCATATCAGCTATGGTTTTTTAAAGGGCAGTAAATGAGGCTGAATTATCTGTTTCGCTGCCTGACAAGACTCCGCTGATAGCCAGGTGTAGCAGTGGTAAGGTGTTGGGACTCTGCTGTTGGGACAGCTTTATGTAGGCCCTAACAGTTTGTGGGCACCGCTTGTCACGTATTAGTGCAATTAATGTATTGTTTAGTGTTGTGTAGTGGCTGTGCTGGCATGCATCCCACCTGTTTTCTTTCTCCCCCCACCAAGATTTACATGCTTAAATCACCACTGGGTAGGGGTAAAGTGACTAGGCAACAGGATAGATAATAGACAGAAGCAGCAATGTATGTGATGTGTGGAAGTGTGTGTGGCGAATGTGTGGCTGTGTATTCATGCTTTGTGTGTGTGTGTGTGTGTGTGTGTGTGTGTGTGTGTGTGTGTGTGTGTGTGTGTGTGTGTGTGTCTTGGAGTGTCAGTGTAAGTATGTGTAAGTGTGTGGGTAGAGTCCAGTGTGTGTGCATAGAATCAAAAAGAGTTCATGCAAAAAGGGTCAATGAAGATAGTCTGGGTAGTTATTTGGATAACTATTTAGCGGTCTTATGGCTTGGGGGTAGAATCTGTTCAGGAGCCTTTTAGACACAGACTTAGCACTCCGGTACCGTTTGCCGTGCGGTAGAAGAGAGAACAGTCTATGACTTGGGTGGCTGGAGTCTTTGATAATTGTTATGGCCTTCCTCTGACACCACCTGATATAGAGGTCCTGGATGTCAGGGAGTTGATGTACTGGGCCGTACGCACTAACATGTGTAGCGCCTTGCAGTCGAATTGCCAAGCAGTTGCCAAAGGAAGCAGTGACGTGGTTATTGCTGAGGATCATTAGTAACAATTGCTATTTTTTTTTTTTTAAGACACGTAGGCTAATTAAATCGTTATGGAGCGGAGTGCAGACCAAGACATAACAGTTTGAACCCGATGTATGGTGCAATACTTGGCTGTGTCATCACACAGTTTCATGGTTAGTGCAGGCAATCGAGGAGGGTATAGCCTACTATTGTACACTATTCTCCCTATTATTAGCCAGCAGCATACCACCCTGCATACCACTGCTGGCTTGCTTCTGAAGCTAAGCAGGGTTGGTCCTGGTCAGTCCCTGGATGGGAGACCAGATGCTGCTGGAAGTGGTGTTGGAGGGCCAGTAGGAGGCACTCTTTCCTCTGGTCTAAAAAAATATCCCACTACCCTGTGTAGGGTGCTGTCTTTTGGATGGGATGTTAAATGGGTGTACTGACTCTCTGAGGTCATTAAAGATCCCATGGCACTTATTGTAAGAGTAGGGGTGTTAACCCTGGTGTCCTGGCTAAATTCCCAATCTGTCCCTCAAACCATCATGGTCTCCTAAAAATCCCCGGTTTTCGATTGGCTCATTCATCCCCTCCTCTCCCCTGTAATTATTCCCCAGGCCGTTGCTGTAAATGAGAATGTGTTCTCAGTTAACTTAACTGGTAAAATAACAGATAAATAAAAATTAAAATTCTTTGTACACTAATCTTCCAACATTACCATGGATTAATGAACATTTAACAGAATGAATCAAATGACGTTAGTTTTTATTCATCAATATATTTTGTGTGTAAAGGCTCTCCAAACCAGTTTTCTTTAATGATTCATACATACTTTCCTAACACAAAAATATGCCTAAATAACCTACACGATCAGAGTATTTTTAAATCTACCCGTTGGTGTTGAAACGGAGACAAAAATGCATATTTATGTCTTTATTTCATTGATCCCTATTTTCTGAACCCGTTCTCTCGATATATTCCAGTCTGTCATCAGAATTTGAGTTAATTTGAGTTATTCTTGGGCACCGGTAATATTTTTCACAAATAAACTCGTTTGTTTTACGAGAAAAAAAGCATTTTCTTAACACCGCACAACATTAAGTACATATTGAACCTTCAAGAAAACATATTTTCCCACCTCCGGGCATTAAATCCCTTTTATTATTGTCCATTTTTGTCTGATATGGACAACATTTATCTTCAACCCCGTCACAGACAATATGGAAGTTGTCTGAATATGATTATAAAAGATATTTGTTATAAAATCAACATTTACCTAATGCTCATGTGTCCCCCAAACCAAATATAATATTATAAATATAAAATATTGCTATATTAAACCCTGAAATAGACACATTATGTGTCAGCGGGCTCATTTAAATAAAAAAATGCTTTCAATTCAGAATTTTAACAAATATAATCTTCTTGGGATTGTCCTTAACATTTCACACTGAGCTCAGAAAACATTAAATTCATATTTATTCATCTTTGCCATTTTATTTAAAAAATATTGTCATGTGACGGGGTTGAGACTAGGGTGACGGGGTTGAAGAGACACATCACTTTACATATAAACTAGTTTCGTTTGCTATCAAAATCCATCCAATATTTACCCTAAACATTTCATTTCATTGTATTCAACCATGTAATAAGGACATTAGATATATATTTAGAATAATCTTGGTTTTATTAACCAAACTGCAGTAAATATTGAAACAAATAAAAACACATCAGGCATTAGGGTAATTAATAACATTCAACAGGTTTCATCAGAAATGTTCAATGTGTCATCAAACTGTAGGAACATTTTCCAAGGGCATTTAGAATGCTAGAACACTAGTGTCAGCATGACTATCCTTCTTCTCAGGAGCACCATATTCGTTCATTCATGGTTTTCTTCCTGAGAGTCTGGCCCACACATCTCTCTCAACCTCTATGTGGCGGGATGTCAAACGCTGTGGGAGTGGAATCATCTCAAGGACTTAATCAAACTGATACTTGTGGATGTCGTCTCGAGAAGGCCAGAAAAATCTGTTTGGTCCTTCATGATGCATACATTTCACTTGTACACTCATTTTTTATCCCTGCTGAGGATGATGCTTGGATAAAGGTCATCCTCGTATTCCACTACACACTGCCCAAGAAAACCTGGATTTTGTCCACAGGTTGTGGATTTTCCTCATTGGCTGGCTGTTCTGTAGCAGCCAGGACCTTCTGCCTGAAACTGAAGTGCTGTGTGTTAAAGCATGTACAGTTTAGGTCCTTCTTTGTTGAACAAAGGCAGCTGACATCACGAGACATCAGTTCACCAGGAGCAAGGGTGATGACCTGATCTGGACTTTGTGGAGGAGTGGTCAAGTTCCTCAGTGCTCCTTTCCTCTCCTTGCTTCTTTTGTATACTGTTCTCCACTGTTTACGCTTCTGACGCTGGTCTCTCTCACTTAAATCACTGATGTTTTTCTTTTTCCCTGCCTCAGCATTTATTTCCCATCTCTGACGCTCTCTCTCAAGGTATTGTTCTCTTTTGTCTGGTTCAGCATTTCGACACGCTTAACACTCTCTTTGTTTTTCTGCTGCTGATGTTGGTGCCATCATTTCCTAGATGTTTCAATGGATAACGTTAAATAAAAGATTCTTAGAATATATACAAGTATACACTATACTCATTGAGTAATTTAGGATCTAGAGTGACTTAAAGGAACAACTCAAGTTAAGAGCCTTGCCCAACTCTCCTACCACTAGGCTACCTGCCTTAAAATATATTTTTTGCTCACATGGAACACATTATGGCATGTTTCATAAGTGAATATAAACATTATATAATGTATAATTTATTGAATAATTCATTTGTTTAGATTAAATATTCATAAATAAAGTAAATAACTCAACCCTGTCACAGGTTTACAACCCCGTTACAATGAAATGTGATGGGGTTGAGTGTGACGGGGTTGAGTTTTTTGGCTCAAAATGGGCTCTGCTCCTCATGTGGTGAAGGACAGGAGACCACATGGTGTGCATGAAATTAAAAGATTGTATATTTTTATGGGTTAAAGTATCATTTTGATAAGTACTAGTTTTCCATCTTTATTTCATGTAACAGGGTTGAGTTGGTCAGCTCGATGATCCCCACCTGACTTAAAAATGATAATAATACAGATATAAAAGAATGTGATTACTTGCCTGTTTCTGTACCATGCAGTTGAAAATTGTTGAATGATGTCACTTCCTATACAGATGGCACATAAGGTTGGACTGACCATTTTTATTGGCAGTTTGGTTGGCGTGACGGGGTTGAGTGTAGACTGAGGGACAGAACTAAATTGTGTGATTATATTCAATAATAATGCATTTATTTGACAATAATACCTTCGCAACAAAAGAACACAAATATATGTTTGCATCAATGGCAAAAGTTATTAATTATGTGCGCATTTTAATATTAATTTCCCAAGTAAAAATGAAGTGAAACACCTGGGGGACATGACACAATTCTTAGTGTCAGTTAAAATATAAGATTTTTTTATAAAGTTTAAATTAATGCTATATTTATTTAAATTAATTATACTGGGCATTTCAATTTATATACAATCTCTTTTAACATTTAATTTTGGTGATCCAATACTTGAAATATAATATAAAAGTCAGAGGGACTGAAATATTACCCGAGCCCAAGAATGTCCCTTAAAGGTACATTGTATTTAACATAAGTTTAACATAAGTGTACGGAAAATCCTATTGAATATGAAAATCCTAGAAAATATGTTGGCCAGCAAGTGTGAGGGTTTTTAGCTGTTGAATTACATTTATTCCGTGTGCGGAAGGGAACCTGCAAAGCCAATTCGCAACTTCATAAGGTAAGTCTGAATACCTATTACTGAGAAGAGCTTAGGAAAGGCGTGTATAGGAAATCCTTAACTTCCTAAGTCGTGATTGGGCCGTAATTGATTTTAATTTAAAAAAATGTTTCCTAGCCCATTAGCAATATTTGAGTAATTTACATAAATGACATTACTATGAAGCGGCAGCCATGGATATGGACAGTGCATGGGTGCTGATAGTAGGCTAATTCAAGAAGGCCTCATACATTTAATCAGTCTTCATTTTAATTTGACCTTAGCCCCTTTAACAACAAGACGACTTTGTGTTGGAGCCTATTTCTTGCTATTCTAGAAATAAGAGGTAGGCCTACCTGTTTCAAGGCCTCAAATTGAAGAGGTATGTGAGGACAGTGTGGCTTTTGTTAAAGAAAATGGCTAAAAGCATGGGCCTAACCCTTGTTAGCATAAGATTTTATTTTTATGAAATTGCCCTGACCTATAATGAAGTTTTAGTCTGCAATGCTTTTTGCTAGAAACACAGTGCAAAATACTGGGAAAAGACGTGACTGAGATGCATATGGGATATATTTGGTTTGTCCCTATGACATGCAGAGGCTGCGCTACAACTTTCTATAGCTATGGAGACAAAAAATGTGTTATTCTGTCAATATCAACTGACTTGAACATTTCAACAGGCTATTAAACAACATACAGTATCTTCAGAAAGTTTTCACACCCCTTTAATTGATCCACATTTTGTTGTGTTGTATCCTGGATTAAAAGTGGAATTATGATTTCGAAATTGTTACAAATTAATTTGAAATGAAAAGCTGAAATCCCTTGAGTCAATAAGTATTCAACCCCTTCGTTATGGCAAGCCTAAATAAGTTCAGGAGTACAAATGTGCTTAACAAATCACATAATAAGTTGCATGGACTCACTCTGTGTGCAATGACTACCTCATCTCTGTACCCCACACACAATTATCTGAAAGGTCCCTCAGTCGAGCAATGAATTTCAAAGACTGATTCAACGACAAAAAACAGGGAGGTTTTCCAATGCCTCGTAAAGAAAGGCACCTATCGGTAAATGGGTAAAAACATATATATATATTCCTTTGAGCATAGTGAAGTTACTAATTACACTTTGGATGGTGTATCAATACACCCAGTCACTACAAAGATACAGGCATCATTCCTAACTCAGTTGTCAGAGAAGAAGGAAATCTCTCAGGGATTTCACCATGAGGTCAATGGTGACTTTAAAATAGTTACCGAGTTTAATGGCTGTGATGATAGGAGAAAATCCCTAACAATACTAACCTAAATGACTGAGTGTAAATAAGGAAGCCTGTACGAATTGAGCTCAGGTGCATCCTATTTCCATTGATCATCTTTGACATGTTTTGACATGAGTCCACCTGTGGTAAATTCAATTGATTGGACATGATTTGGAAAGGCACACACCTGTCTAAGTAAGGTCGAGGCACAGGCATGGGGAAGGGTACCAAAAATGTCTGCAGATTTGAAGGTTCCCAAGAACACAGTGGCCTAACACAACATTGAACAAAACTATAGACACACATACAGTTGTCATGACGTTGCCTGTTTGGGTACATCAAGCCCCATCCCCCTCTCCCTGCCACTCCCTGCCTCCCCCTTTCCTCCTTCAACCCATGCTGTGGTCACAGAGAGACATCGTAAATTCCTGAGAATCTCCTCATGGCCAAACAGTATTAGAGAGAGGGTAAACTTTCAGGACAAAGGGATTTCTTCCACCTCACAGAACTTGAGGTACGAACAGATTTCATGTTCCGGAAAAAGTATAAAAGATCGGTGAAGATTCCAGCTATTAACTGGTCCGTTTGTTACAACTTGGGAAACTCATGGGAGACTGTGTGGCTACATTACCATACCGCTGTTTATATAATAGCCTCAGATATGAGGTTTACATCTAATTGTTGAATGAGTGAGTATGATACTGTTTGTATAATTGTGTAATATGATTTCGGACTGTTTAATGAAGAAAAATACAATTCCCTTTTGATTTGAACTAAATCAAAGGACTGCCCCTGAGCCCAGTTAGGGTCAGACATCCTGGGACAGCCCCTTTCTGCAATCCTAATAAAAACCCAACTCTGAGAAATTATCACTAGACCATGTTTTTTCTCCATGAGGAGGAGAACGAAGGTTGTGTACCATTGCTGAATCTTTTAACCATACCACGTGGTTAAACTCTTAGACGAATAAGAACAAGTCTTTGATATTGACTACTAGTCTGCAGCTAGGAATTCGGTATCATTGAACGCGAAGAACGACAACCGCCGAAACATCCATTCTATAATGAATGTCACTCTGAACTATCCACAATAACCAAGACAGAGAAAGACGGACGAAACTCTCCAACAGAAACTAACTTTTCATCAGCGATCAAGACGACACACTGAGCGTAAATATATATATATTGATTGCAGTTGTTCCCGAATGAGTGAGCGTTCATGTGTAAAGGATTAGCATGTCAATTGTTATAATTATGAACTCTGTAGTGACTTCTTAGTCGACCCCCAATTTTCCCTTTGTCTAACAAGCCGCCATGCCGGTTCAGCCCACTAGGGCATATTTCTCCTATCATTTCATGTAACCATTTTAAGTTTGTTTGTTTGTTTATGCATTTCTGTGAATTACTTAGTTAGTAATAAATAAATGATTTAAGACAATTGATGTATGGATGACTCATAGTGAAGACTGGGTTCGTGCAGATAACCAACAATTTACGACGTTTGGAATGAGACTAACGTGAGGTAAAATAAATAAATCATTAATCAGAAGACTATTGATCAGATATGAAAATATCTGAAAGGTTATATTGGGAAATTATAACTTTGTAATCTGAATACCTTCCCTGGTGCCCCAAATTCATAGTTAATTAGTGACGTTATTAATCAGTTGATCGCGTAATAACTAATTACAGAGAATCTTTGATAAAAAAACTATGTCTTCAATTTAATGACAGTAAAGACACGACACAGTACAACAATTACATATTACGTAAAGAAACACAAATGTCATAACTAAAAAAACAGCTGTACTAAAGACAATTACACTCTTCTATGATATTTACATTAACCAACTGTTTAAACTCCACCAATGTGACCAAATCATCACATTTTTAAATGTTCAGGAGAGAATTCCAGGACCACAGAGCTGAGTAACTAAAACTATTCCTACCATGACCTGTTCTAATTCTTGGTACTGTTAAAAGCAAATGAGAATGAGAACGTAATTTATATTTATTTACTGACCAGATTAAAAAAGAACAGAGATAAAGTGTCATTTTACCCAGTATGGCCTTATAAATCAGTGTATACCAGTGTTTAAGCCTACGCTAGGTCAATGACGACCAGCCAATGGCACTGTAAAGATCACAATGATGAGTTAGACGTTTTTGATAGGTTCATTACCGGAGGGCCGCATTATATACTGAATCAAGTGCTCTCAGGGTAGTGGTTGAGGCCTACATACATATAACATCACTAAAATCTAAAACCGCCAGTAATGTACATCGTACCAGCTCCTTCCTGGCCTCCAGAGAAAAATAAGCCTTATGCCGGTAATAAAAACCTATTCTCAGGATTGAGCTTCCTTATCAAGTTCTCCATATGAACAGTGAAGCTCAGCTTGTCATCCAACCACACCCTCAAATATTTGTACACTTGAGAAGATCTGCAGAGAAGAATGGGAGAAACTCCCCAAATACAGGTGTGCCAAGCTTGTAGCATCATAACCAAGACGACTCAAGGCTGTAATCGCTGCCAAAGGTGCTTCAGCAAAGTACTGTGTAAAAGTTCTGAATACTTATGTAAATGTGATATTTCAGTTAATTTTATAGCATTTTTTGCAACATTTTTGAAAAACCTGTTTTGCTTTGTCATTATGGGGTATTGTGTGTAGATTGATGAGGGGGGAAACTATTTAATCCATTTTAGAATAAGGCTGTAATGTAACAAAATGTGGAAAAAGTCAAGAGGTCTGAATGCAACGATACTTATGGGGCGTTCACATGCAATTGGAGTTATCGGAAGTTCGTAGTTCTGCCTGGGAAGTTTCACTTGATCGACGCTTCAATTTGTAATTATAAGTGGAAACTTGGGAATGTTCGTTTTCACCACTGACCTTTTACGTTTTCAACCAAAAGATGACAACAAATCCATTTTTGACATTTACTAACTTCAATCAATATGGATAATGTAGCTGGTTTGACCATGTTGTCAATGTTAAGCAAGATAGCTAACTTCATTATTAGTTAGCTTATCAAGCAATCTAAAATCATATTAGTTGAAGATTTGTTCCAACCTTAAAAGCACTTGAACACAATCATGTCGGATTTACAACATCCCACTACCCAGTTTCCCACTTCCCACGAGCATGTGAATGCCCCATAAATCCTCCCATCTCCACAATTTTAATCTAGCTTTAGATATCTTCAATGTCGAGCATAAATCTATGTTTGGATAATGTCTCCGTTTAATGAGTATAGACAGACAGTGATAAGGAAAATGTATTAAATTGATTAAACCCATAAGCATTCATGTGATGTCAAAACTGTGATGTAAAAACACTGTAGCCCTTACAGGGAAACAATCTACAGACATTCCGCTCTGAAGTGAAACACAACAATGTCAATTGACAATGTCATTATCATGTGTGAAAAAATGCATTGAAGTCTTGGATTGTCTTGGATTGAAAGTTTGATAAGGATGGAATCTTTGTTTACACAGTTTGTGCATACTGTATCTAATTAAATGTTATTTTAAACGTCAGTATGTCTCTGAGAATGTTGACCTAAGTTCTTTCTCACGGACTTATAAAGCATGTAAGGCCTTATTATCCAGTAGAGCTATCACTTTAATAGGATTAACCGTTTCACATTTCTGTAACGACCTACCTCGGAAAGAAAACACCCAAACTGGAATATCTGGCTGTCCTTTAAGCATTGAGGGGGAAATATTGTTAATCCATCTTTGATTTATATCTGTAATAGAGAATCAAGCTGAAAAAATGTCATTCATAGTGACAGTCATGTTCACTTAAAGAGCCCGTAGACATGGAAGTACTTAGCTTTATAGAAAATACCAGTCAAAAGTTTGGAAACACCTACTCATTCAAGGGTTTTTCTTTTTTTAAACTATTTTCTACATTGCAGAATAATAGTGAAGACATCAAAACTATGAAAAAACACATATGGAATCATGTAGTAACCAAAACAGTGTTAAACAAATCAAAAAATATTTTAGATTCTTCAAAGTAGCCATCCTTTGCCTTGATGACAGCTTTCCACACTCTTGTTATTCTCTCAACCAGCTTCATCTGGATTGCTTTGATATATGCTGAGCATTTGTTGGCTGCTTTTCCTTCACTCTGCGGTCCAATTAATTCCAAACCATCTCAATTGGGTTGAGGTCGGGTGATTGTGGAGGCCAGGTCATCTGATGCAGCACTCCATCACTCTCCTTCTTGGTCAAATAGCCCTTACACAGCCTGGAGTTGTGTTGGGTCATTGTCCTGTTAAATAAAGGTTACATTACATTAGCAGAGAGGTTTGGAACTCTTTTTCTAATTGGTCTATTAACTAATTTACCACCTGGTGATGTTACCAGGCAGGCCAAAACTCCATCCCGCTGAAATGTCCGGCAGCCGTCTCAAACAGCTCTTACACTGAAAGGGCATTATCATTTTCACAATGTTACAGTATTAGGGGAGAGTGGGTTAAGTTGAGCCACCTACAAAATGTATAATTTCACCAAATATTTAGGAAGAGGTCATCATTTCATGGAGTCTTTGAAGGAAGAAACCACATGGAATAAGTGGTCCAAAAAAGGTCCAAAAAACAGATTTTCATAAAGTTAAATGAATTTATTGTGTTTGAGGTTTCATGATGCTTATTTCTAAACCAAAGTAAATAATAAATAAAAAAATTCTATACATCAGTTGGGTTCTCTATAAGCTTCAATATGGGGTTCTAAACCTAGCGTGAAAGTGCATCCTTGTAGCTGTGTGGGCTAACATAGTCAAAATGTTGGGTTAAGTTGAGCCAATGGTTGAGCCAATGGCAAGTTGAGCAAATTGAAGTGTTTACTTCCTAGGCGTAATGCAAGGAATTATAGCTGGAATATGAGGTAACAACAGTGCCTGGCCTATGTTAAAAGTGTTTTTTAAAAGTACAAAGTGTTTGTTAGTTGTTAAGACTGAGTTAAAAGAGGGATTGTGTTGAATTGTGTTTGGGAAATAAAGATAGACATGGTTTTTAAAGGGTAGTGGTAATATTTCATTCAGTTCACACATTTGTAGACGGCATTCAACTTACCCCATACCCAGATATGGGGTAAGTTGAATGCCAAGATACCACTTTTTTTGGACAAGCTATGTTTTCAAAATGTTTACAGAAATTAAAATTATTTCCAGGGATACATAACATCCTGAAATATATGTAGATATCTTTATTAGAAAGAATATGATATTTCCCTTGACGGAGTGATGCTGAATGTAAAAAATCAACTTACCCCACTCTCCCCTATTCACCCTCATAGTGTGGAAATATATATATAAAACACAGGACATTACGTTTTCGACTGCAGTAGGCCTTTAATTAGGTTGTGGTTCACATAGAGTACAAGTCAAACGTTTGGACAAACCTACTCATTCAAGGGTCTTTCTTTATTTGTACTATTTTCTACATTTTAAAATAATAGTGAAGACATCAACACTATGAAATAACACATATGGAATCATGTGGTAACCACAAAAGTGTTAAACAAATCAAAATATATTTTATATTTGAGTTTCTTCAAAGTAGCCACTGTTGGATGATTGGTGTGGTATTTCTTTTTTTAAATATTTTTTGTATATGTATTTCATTTTATTGAATATCCGAAACATACGGTATACTTGCAGTGAAGCCGCTCAACAACTACACCACACCAATCATCCAACAGACTCCCATTCAGAGCGACACGCAGAAGCATCAAGGGTCAACGCCCTGCTCAAGGTTAAGTCAACAGATCTCCCACAAGGCCAAAAAATGGGGACCCGAACCCTCCAAAATCCCCCCACAGTTCCTCAAGAGCTGCCCGTCAACCATCCACAGTCTCCCAATAATAATAAAAAAAAAAAAAAATGTATTAAAATAATTCCATTCCCCACACCCAAGAACCCACCCAATGCACCAACTACCAAGAAAATTAACCTAAGAGAAAAAAGAAAAGACAAAGGTAAACAGTGTTGGGTTCGACATTTTGAACATTGAGAAATTAAATAAATGATAGAGAAGAAGCATAGAGTCAAAGGAGAAAGTTAAGGGTTTTCTGTAGAAAGCCAGAAAGCTTTGGAATGTGTTTGATGGAGGAGAGGAGAGTGCCGTGTTGATATAGGGAAGACAGATGGATATCTGTGGATTAGATGAAGGAGGGGTTGATCACATGTGTACAAACACCTGCACAGCATCAGCCTCAGGCAAACCAGCATTAGCTGTAAAAACACTGCCCCTCAGTGTCAATCAAACTTAACTTATGTTTTATTTTTGCTTAATTTTTTATTATTTTTTATACTGTTATCATCATTCAATCCCCCACCCAACTCCCCTCCCACTTGTCTCCAATTCCACATCCCAACCTTGAGCTTCCCTCAGCCCATCCCACTGATCTCTGCTGGCCACCCTCATCGGATTTCTACGCAACATACACTACCATTCAAAAGTCTGGGGTCACTTAGAAATGATCTTGTTTTTGAAAGAAAATGACATTTTTGGTTATTAAAATAACATCAAATTGATCAGAAATACAGTGTAGACATTCTTAATGTTGTAAATGACTATTGTAGCTGGAAACAGCAGATTTTTACAGTGGTTCCTCCTTTAAAAGTTGTGTCATACTGCAGCACACGCTGCGTGCTGCTGCAGCATTCTGTGGCATGTTATTTAATTCTCAGACATTTCTTCTATTACTGCAAGTTATTGCTAGTTTGACCACCAGAGGGCATCTTTGAGAAGCATTTGATAGTATTCCATATTGGCATTGCCAGATAATTTAAAAACTTTTTTGTAATAACATAGTATATGGGATTGATTTTAAGAAATGTGGCTTAATTAATTAGATTAATATTATGGTGTTTCCATTCAGAGAAAAATGAAAAACGAAATCCTAAGGGTTTCCATTAGGATGGAATGGAAAATATGAGGCTGTACAACGTGATTGTCGGGAGTAGGCTACAGGATGGGAGGATTCAAAATTGTTTTGCCTTCATTAGACAACTTTGTTCCAATATTTCTGTAAATCAGTGATATTTATTCCAATAGTAATTCGTTATGGATCCATAACTAAATCAACATCTGCATTTTTCACGCTGCCAGCTCCTATTAGTTCTATTCAGCACCGTGGCACCAACTCGCCTTCCGAATGTTCTATTCCCAGCTTATTGTTCAACGGCACAATGCCTGCTTTGCTATTGTTGGCAATGAAAACAACAAAAATAATTTTTGAACTCTGCGGTCTTCCCATTGTTTCATATGGGGGAAATATAGGCATGTCTGTCTATTTCTCCAAATATCTCGCAATGTGTATATTTGGATTTTTTTCAAGTCAGATGCCATTTTAATCATGAGAATCTCCTCTTTCTAATTATGTAAGCCTGGGCAGCTAGCTCGCTTGTCATCAAATTCTAGCCCCAAATACTTTTTGCCCTTGGAATGCTGAACTTCCCCCATTGTTTTCCTATGGAGAGGCATGCCGGTCTATTTCGCCAAATATCTCACTGTGTATATTTAGTTTTTTTCAAGTCGGGTGTAACCGGTGTGAAATGGCTAGCTGGTAATCAGGGTGCGCGCTAATAGCGTTTCAATCGGTGACGTCACTCGCTCTGAGACCTTGAAGTAGTTGTTCCCCTCTGGAAGGGCCGTGTCTTTTGTGGAGCGATGGGTAACGATGCTTTGAGGGCGGCTGCTGTCTATGTGTGCAGAGGCTCCCATGTTCAAGCCCAGGAAGGGGCGAGGAGAGGGATGGAAGCAAAACTGTTACATGGGCACCATTTTAATTTGAATAATTTTAATCGAGCTCGTTTGTCATCAATCGCTAGACCAGAAATAGTCAGAAGTTTTTATTTTTTCTCCTACGTTTTCATTACGCAGACATAAGCACATTTGACACCATCGAGGTGCGGATGTTTACTTTCTACACAAGTAGTTTTTTTCCAGTTTCGTTCTACGAACAGATTGTAGTGGTAAAATAAAAAGGGATACATTTTTTATGGAATTCTAACCATCACTCCAGTCAAAACAGGCTCTGCGAACGATCGATTCCATTACTTTGCTATGGGCTCGCGCTAGTGTTCCAGTTTAGCCAACGTTCTTAAGCCGTTTTTCAACCTTGGGTGAATTTTGACTCGTTTTATTGTCGTAAGGACAGCGTAGCTAACAAATTGTCAGCCAACATAACGTGTAAAGTAACTTATTTGAAAAGTTATTACTTCATTACATTGAGTAGCAAGCTACCCCTTGGTCGTTAAGGCAAATCTGTTCTGCGATAGGAGTTTTTTTTCTCACACCTAGCTCAGCTATTAGACTATTCTTTAGTAAAGGTTGAATAGTCTATTGTTCAGCTATTAGCCCCCCTCCCAAACCTGCAACAAATTGCTGTTCCCATTACATTCCTTTCCCTCTTCCATGTGTCATCATTCTGCTCCTGAGTGGCTCGCTTGTGGGCGTGCTGGCAGGATATGGCAGCATCTTCGGTTGTGCATCAAGAATTCTACATACAGTAGCACGTTTGTATGAAGCTGTGGTTATTCACAGGCAAATTGTTATATGCTATGGAGGTACATTTGTGTCTTTTTGTCGAGAGCAAAACCTTTTTTATTTTTCATCAAAAATAATTGTTCTGAAAGCAACTTTTTTCCGACACAAAGGAAGTCAAAGCGGACACCTACGAAGATGGCATCTCAGGTAAGCAGCACTGGGCTGTATTGACGTATCCTAAAAATCTGCTGCTTTAGATTGAACGGTCATATGCCTTGGAATGCCTTGTATACTGTTGTTTAGGTTAGTTATGATTGTTTTAGTTTACAATAGAGCCCCTAGTTCCACTCATTATACCTCTGATACCTCCTTTGTCCCACCTCCCACACATGCCGTGACCTCACCCATTATAACCAGCTTATCCAGAGATACAACCTCTCTTATCATCACTCAGTGCCTGGGCTTACCTCCGCTGTACCCGCACCCCACCATACCCCTGTCTGCACATTATTCCCTGAATCTATTCTACCACGCCCAGAAATCTGCTCCTTTTATTCTTTGTCCCCAACGCTCTAGGCGACCAGTTTTGATAGCCTTTAGCCGTACCCTCATCCTACTCCTCCTCTGTACCTCGGGTGATGTGGAGGTAAACCCAGGCCCTGCGTGTCCCCAGGCACCCTCATTTGTTGACTTCTGTGATCAAAAAATCCTTGGTTTCATGCATGTCAACATCAGAAGGGTCCTCCCTAAGTTTGTTTTACTCATTGCTTTAGCACACTCCGCCAACCCTGATGTCCTTGCCGTGTCTGAACCCTGGCTTAGGAACGCCACCAACAATTCTGAGATTTCCATACCCAACTACAACATTTTCCGTCAAGATAGAACTGCCAAAGGGGGAGGAGTTGCAATCTACTGCAGAGATAGCCTGCAAAGTTCTGTCATACTTTCCAGGTCTATACCCAAACAGTTTGAACTTCTAATTTTAAAAATGATCCTCTCCAGAAATAAGTCTCTCACTGTTGCCGCCTGTTATAGACCCCCTTCAGCTCCCAGCTGTGCCCTAGACACCATTTGTGAATTAATCGCCCCCCCATCTTGCTTCAGAGTTCGTTCTGTTAGGTGACCTAAACTGGGATACGCTTAACACCCCGGCAGTCCTACAATCTAAGCTAGATGCCCTTAATCTCACCCAAATCATCAGGGAACCCACCAGGTACAACCCTAAATCCGTAAACATGGGCAGCCTCATAGACATTATCCTGACCAACTTGCCCTCTAAATACACCTCCGCTGTTTTCAATCAGGATCTCAGCGATCACTGCCTCATTGCCTGTATCCGCTATGGGTCTGCGGTCAAACGACCACCCCTCATCACTGTCAAACTCTCCCTAAAACACTTCTGCGAGCAGGCCTTTCTAATCGACCTGGCCAGGGTATCCTGGAAGGATATTGACCTCATCCCGTCAGTCGAGGATGCCTGGTCATTCTTTAAAAGTAATTTCCTCACCATCTTAGATAAGCATGCCCCGTTCAAGAAATGCAGAACTAAGAACAGATATAGCCCTTGGTTCACTCCAGACCTGACTGCCCTTGACCAGCACAAAAACATCCTGTGGCGGACTGCAATAGCATCGAATAGTCCCCGCGATATGCAACTGTTCAGGGAAGTCAGGAATCCAATTCACGCAGTCAGTCAGGAAAACAAAGGCTAGCTTTTTCAAGCAGAAATTCGCATCCTGTAGCTCTAACTCCAAAAAGTTTTGGGACACTGTAAAGACCATGGAGAACAAGAACACCTCCTCCCAGCTGCACACTGCACTGAGGCTAGGTAACACGGTCACCACTGATAAATCCATGATAATCGAAAATTTCAATAAGCATTTCTTGAACGGCTGGCCATGCATTCCTCCTGGCTACTCCAACCCCGGCCAACAGCTCCGCTCCCCCCCCGCAGCTACTCGCCCAAGCCTCCCCAGCTTCTCCTTCACCCAAATCCAGACAGCAGATGTTCTGAAAGTGCTGCAAAACCTGGACCCGTACAAATCAGCTGGAATAGATAATCTGGACCCTCTCTTTCTAAAACTACACGCCGCCATTGTTGCAACCCCTATTACCAGCCTGTTCAACCTCTCTTTCGTATCGTCCGAGATCCTAAAAGATTGGAAAGCTGCTGCGGTCATCCCCCTCTTCAAAGGAGGTGACACCCTAGACCCAAACTGTTACAGACCTATATCCATCCTGCCCTGCCTATCTAAAGTCATCGAAAGCCAAGTTAATAAACAGATCACTGACCACTGGCTTCCGAGCCGGTCACGGGTGCACCTCAGCCACGCTCAAGGTACTAAACGATATCATAACCGCCATCGATAAAAGACAGTACTGTGCAGCCGTCTTCATCGACCTGGCCAAGGCTTTCAACTCTGTCAATCACCGTATTCTTATAGCCTTGGTTTTTCTAATGACTGCCTCGCCTGGTTCACCAACTACTTTGCAGACAGAGTTCAGTGTGTCAAATCGAAGGGCATGTTGTCTGAACCTCTGGCAGTCTCTATGGGGGTATCACAGGGTTCAATTCTCGGGCCAACTCTTTTCTCTGTATATATCAATGATGTCGCTCTTGCTGCGGGCGATTCCCTGATCCACCTCTACGCTCCCGACACCATTCTGTATACTTCTGGCCCTTCCTTGGACACTGTGCTAACTAACCTCTAATCAAGCTTCAATGTCATACAACACTCCTTCCGTAGCCTCCAACTGCTCTTAAACGCTAGTAAAACCAAATGCATGCTTTTCAACCATTCGCTGCCCGCACCCGCCCGCCCGACTAGCATTACCATCCTGGATGGTTCCGACCTAGAATATGTGGACAACTATAAATACCTAGGGGTCTGGTTAGACTGTAAACTCTCCTTCCAGACTCATATTAAACATCTCCAATCCAAAATCAAATCTAGAATCGGCTTTCTAATTCGCAACAAAGCCTCCTTCACTCACGCCGCCAAACTTACCCTAGTACAACTGACTATCCTACCGATCCTCGACTTCGGCGATGTCATCTACAAAATAGCTTCCAATACTCTACTCAGCAAACTGGATGCAGTCTATCACAGTGCCATCCGGTTTGTTACCAAATCACCTTATACCACCCACCACTGCGACCTGTATGCTCTAGTCGGCTGGCCCTCGCACCATATTCATCGCCAGACCCACTGGCTCCAGGTCATCTATAAGTCTATGCTAGGTAAAGCTCCACCTTATCTCAGTTCACTGGTCACGATAACAACACCCACCCGTAGCACACGTTCCAACAGGTATATCTCACTGATCATCCCCAAAGCCAACATCTCATTTGGCCGCCTTTCCTTCCAGTTCTCTGCTGCCAGTGACTGGAATGAATTGCAAAAATCGCTGAAGTTGGAGTCTTTTATTTCCCTCACCAACTTTAAATATCAACTATCTGAACAGCTAACCGATTGCTGCAGCTGTACATAGTCCATCTGTAAATAGCCCACCCAATCTACCTACCTCATCCCCATACTGTTTTTATTTTATTTACTTTTCTGCTCTTTTGCACACCAGTATCTCCACTTGCACATCATCATCTGCTCATTTATCACTCCAGTGTTAATCTGCTAAATTGTAAATATTCGCTCCTATGGCCTATTTATTGCCTACCTCCTCATGCCTTTTGCACACACTGTATACTGTATATACTTTTTTTTCTCTACTGTGTCATTGACTTGTTTATTGTGTTATTGTTAGTGCAATTAAATAATTCCTCTAATGTACTCATTAATTAAAATCAATCTGTCTATTTATAAGAATTTGTAAGATACTTATTAACATTGTAACGAACGTCTACTTCGTCCTCCTCCTCAGACGAGGAGAGGCGAGACGGATCAGATGACCAATATGCAGCGTGGTAGTTTGACATAATGAATTTATTAAACAAGACGAAAAAACGAACTATACTTGATAATTAACAAAATAACAAAACGACGTAGACAGACCTGGACATGAGAACTTACATACAACGAAGAACGCACGAACAGGTACAGACTACAAAACAAACGAACGAACGATACAGTCCCATGTGGTACCAACATACAAACACAGGAGACAACCACCCACAACAAACAATGTGAAACAACCTACCTTAATATGGTTCTCAATCAGAGGAAACGTAAACCACCTGCCTCTAATTGAGAACCATATCAGGTAACCCATTAACCAACATAGATACACATAACATAGAATGCCCACCCCAACTCACGCCCTGACCGACTAAACACATACAAAACAACAGAAAACAGGTCAGGAACGTGACATAACCCCCCCCTCAAGGTGCGAACTCCGGACGCACCAGCATAAAGTCTAGGGGAGGGTCTGGGTGGGCATCTGACCACGGTGGTGGTTCAGGCTCTGGGCGTGGTCCCCACCCCACCATAGTCAATCCCAGCTTCCCTATCCCCCTCCCAATGACCACCCTCCTATTAAACCCACCTAATTTAAGGGGCATCACCGGGATAAGGGGCAGCACCGGGATAAGGGGCAGCACCGGGATAAGGGGCAACACCGGAATAAGGGGCAGCACCAGGATAAGGGACAGCACCGGACTGAGGGACTGCAGCTCCGGACTGAGGGACTGCAGCTCCGGACTGAGGGGCAGCTCCGGACTAAGGGGCAGCTCCGGACTAAGGGGCAGCTCCGGACTGAAGGACGGCAGCTCCGGACTGAGGGGCAGCTCCGGACTGAGGGGCAGCTCCGGACTGAGGGGCAGCTCCGGACTGGCTGACGGCTCTGGCTGCTCATGGCTCGCTGACGGCTCTGGCTGCTCATGGCTCGCTGACGGCTCTGGCAGATCCTGGCTGACTGGCGGCTCTGGCAGATCCTGGCTGACTGGCGGCTCTGGCAGATCCTGGCTGACTGGCGGCTCTGGCAGATCCTGGCTGACTGGCGGCTCTGGCAGATCCTGGCTGACTGGCGGCTCTGGCAGATCCTGTCTGGTTGGCGGCTCTGGCAGATCCTGTCTGGTTGGCGGCTCTGGCAGATCCTGACTGACGAATGGCTCTAGCGGCTCCTGACTGACGAACGGCTCTGACGGCTCGGGACAGACGGGCGGCTCTAATGGCTCGGGACAGACGGATGGCTCAGATGGCGCTGTGCAGACGGATGGCTCAGATGGCGCTTGGTAGACGGATGGCTCAGATGGCACTGGGCAGACGGATGGCTCAGATGGCGCTGGGTAGACGGATGGCTCAGATGGCACTTGGCAGACGGGCAGCTCTGGCCGGATGAGGCGCACTGTAGGCTTGGTGCGTGGTGCCGGAACTGGAGGCACCGGGCTAAGGACACGCACCTTCAGGCTAGTGCGGGGAGCAGGAACAGGGCACACTGAACTCTCGAAGCGCACTATAGGCCTGGTGCGTGGTGCCGGAACTGGAGGTACTGGGCTGGAGACACGCACCATAGGGAGAATGCGTGGAGGAGGAACAGGGCTCTGGAGACGCACTGGAAGCCTGGTGCGTGGTGTAGGCACTGGTGGTACTGGGCTGGGGCGGGAAGGTGGCGCCGGATATACCGGACCGTGCAGGCGTACTGGCTCCCTTGAGCACCGAGCCTGCCCAACCTTACCTGGTTGTATGCTCCCCGTAGCCCGACCAGTGCGGGGAGGTGGAATAACCCGCACCGGGCTATGTAGGCGAACCGGGGACACCATGCGTAAGGCTGGTGCCATGTATGCCGGCCCGAGGAGACGCACTGGAGACCAGACGCGTTGAGCCGGCTTCATGGCACCTGGCTCAATGCCCAATCTAGCCCTGCCAGTGCGGGGAGGTGGAATAACCCGCACCGGGCTATGAACACGTACAGGAGACACCGTGCGCTCTACTGCGTAACACGGTGTCTGCCCGTACTCCCGCTCTCCACGGTAAGCCTGGGAAGTGGGCGCAGGTCTCCTACCTGCCCTCGCCACACTACCTTTTAGCCCCCCCCCAAGACATTTTTGGGGTTTCTTCACGGGCTTCCAGCCACCTCTCCGTGCTGCCTCCTCATACCACCTATCTTGGGCTCTCGCTGCCTCCATCTCCTCACGAGCGCGGCGATAATCCCCAATATGAGCCCAGTGTCCTTTTCCCTCCATTATTTCCTCCCATGTCCAGGATTCCTGTGTAGTAGGCCACTGTTCGTACTCACGCTGCTTGGTCCGGGTTCGGTGGGTGGTTCTGTAACGAACGTCTACTTTGTCCTCCTCCTCAGACGAGGAGAGGCGAGACGGATCAGATGACCAATATGCAGCGTGGTAGTTTGACATAATGAATTTATTAAACAAGACGAAAAAACGAACTATACTTGATAATTAACAAAATAACAAAACGACGTAGACAGACCTGGACATGAGAACTTACATACAACGAAGAACGCACGAACAGGTACAGACTACAAAACAAACGAACGAACGATACAGTCCCATGTGGTACCAACATACAAACACAGGAGACAACCACCCACAACAAACAATGTGAAACAACCTACCTTAATATGGTTCTCAATCAGAGGAAACGTAAACCACCTGCCTCTAATTGAGAACCATATCAGGTAACCCATTAACCAACATAGATACACATAACATAGAATGCCCACCCCAACTCACGCCCTGACCGACTAAACACATACAAAACAACAGAAAACAGGTCAGGAACGTGACAAACGTAAAATAGACAGGATACAGTCTTATTAAAATTAGATAATAGTATTTATTCTCGGAGCATGCTACCATTTGACCATAAACAACAGTTTATATACAAGATATGACGTCATAGGTTACAGAATAAATCTCCTCCTCCTGACCAATATAAAACAGGTTCAAAAGTTCATTCCAACTTCCCAGCGCACACACAATATAATCTATTCTCCTGAAGGCTCACTATAATTTATTACCACTTTAGCAGACAACTCAAGCCCCTACCTGGGCTTGAACCAGGGACCCTCTGCACACATTGACAACAGCCACCCTCGAAGCATCGTTACCCATCGCTCGTTGCAGAACAAGGGGAACAACTACTTCAAGGTCTCAGAGCGAGTGACGTCACCGATTGAAACGCTATTAGCTCGCACCCCTCTAACTAGCTAGCCATTTCACACCGGTTACACATAGGCTTCATTAATGCCATTCAGAAATTAAGTTGATACAACAACTATGATAGCTGAGGTTCATAGATAGGTTCTGAACTAATATTCATACCAAACGTTTCAGGGTCCATACACAGCTCTGCAATGCTTGTTTGAAAGAGAGATACTTGAGAAAAGCATCATTTTCAATTAATCGATAATCAGACATGGCAATCTGCACAATGGTAAAAAGGCAATTTTTAAACAATGAATGAGCTTTTCTTATTAATATACCTGAGAACCATTTAGGGTTCAAGTAACACTTTGGAATAAGTGAAGCTTTTAGAGTGAGGTTTAGGGATTTTAGATTTAATAATCTCAACCCACCCAATTCATATTCATTATATACAGTTGAAGTCGTAAGTTTAGATACACTTAGGTTGGAGTCATTAAAACTCGTTTTTCAACCACTCCACAAATTTCTTGTTAACAAACTATAGTTTTGGCAAGTCGGTTAGGACATCTACTTTGTGCATGACACAAGTAATTTTCCCAACAATTGTTTACAGACAGATTATTTAATAATTCACCATATCACAATTCCAGAGGATCAGAAGTTTACATACACTAAGTTGACTGTGCCTTTAAACAGCTTGGAACATTTCAGAAAATGATGTCCTGGCTTTAGAAGCTTCTGATAGGCTAATTGACATCATTTGTGCCTCTTTGCTTGACATTACAGGAAAATCAAAAGAAATCAGACCTCAGAAATAAATTGTAGAGCTCCAGAAGTCTGGTTCATCCTTGGTAGCAGTTTCCAAATGCCTGAAGGTACCATGTTCATCTGTACAAACAATAGTACGCAAGTATAAACACCATGGGACCACGCAGCCGTCATACCGCTCAGGAAGGAGACGCCTTCTATCTCCTAGAGATGAACGTACTTTGGTGCAAAAAGTGCAAATCAATCCCAGAACAACAGAAAAGGATCTTGTGAAGATGCTGGAGGAAACAGGTACATAAGTATCTATATCCACAGTAAAACGAGTCCTATATCGACAGAACCTGAAAGGCTGCTCAGCAAGGAAGAAGCCACTGCTGCAAAACCGTCATAAAAATGCCAGACTACGGTTTGCAACTGCACATGGGGACAAAGATCATACTTTTTGGAGAAATGTCCTCTGGTCTGATGAAACAAAAATAGAACTGTTTGGCCATAATGACCATCGTTATGTTTGGAGGAAAAAGGGGGAGGCTTGCAAGCCGAAGAACACCATCCCAACCGTGAAGCACGGGGGTGGCAGCATCATGTTGTGGGGGTGCTTTGCTGCAGGAGGGACTGGTGCACTTCACAAAATAGATGGCATCATGAGGGGAAAAACTTATGTGGATATATTGAAGCAACATCAGACATCAGTCAGGAAGTTAAAGCTTGGTCGCAAATGGGTCTTCCAAATGGACAATGACCCCAAGCATACTTCCAAAGTTGTGGCAAAATGGCTTCAGGACAACAAAGTCAAGGTATTGGAGTGGCCATCACAAAGCCCTGACCTCAATCCTATAGAACATTTGTGGGCAGGACTTAAAAAGCGTGTGCGAGCAAGGAGGCCTACAAACCTGACTCAGTTACACCAGCTCTGTCAGGAGGAATGGGCCAAACTTCCCCCAACTTATTGTGGGAAGCTTGTGGAAGGCTACCTGAAAGGTTTGACCCAAGCTAAGCAATTTCAAGGCAATGCTACCAAATACTAATTGAGTGTATGTAAACTTCTGGCCCACTGTGAATGTGATGAAAGAAATAAAAGCTGAAATTGTCACGTTCTGACCTTAGTTCTTTTGTATTTTCTTTGTTTTAGTATGGTCAGGGCGTGATTTGGGTGGGTTATCTATGTTTGTGTTTCTATGTTGGGTTTTTCGTTTGGCCTGATATGGTTCTCAATCAGAGGCAGGTGTTAGTCATTGTCTCTGATTGGGAACCATATTTAGGTAGCCTGTTTTCTGTTGTGTTTTGTGGGTGGTTGTCTTCCGTGTCTGTGTGTTCCGCACGGAACTGTTTCGGTTTTCGTTCGTTCAATTTATTGTTTTTTATTTCAGTGTTCAGTTTGTTCTATTAAAGTTTCATCATGAACACTTACCACGCTGCGCTTTGGTCCTCCTCTCTTTCTCCAGATGAAGATCGTTACAGAACCACCCACCACCAAAGGACCAAGCAGCGTGGTACCGGGCAGCAGCAGCAGCAGAAATCGCAGGACTCCTGGACCTGGGAGGAAATTCTAGACGGCAAGGGACCCTGGGCACAAGCTGGAGAGTATCGCCGCCCCAAGGCTGATCTGGAAGCAGCGAAAGCGGAGAGGCGGTGGTATGAGGAGGCTGCAAGAAAACGCGGCTGGAAGCCAGAGAGGCAGCCCCAAAAATGTCTTGGGGGGAGGCACACGTGGAGTGTGGCTAAGCCAGGTAGGAGACCTGAGCCATCTGCCCCTCAGTCCTGAGCTACCCCTCAGTCCGGAGCTGCCCCTCAGTCCGGAGCTGCCCCTCAGTCCTGAGCTGCCCCTCAGTCCGGAGCTGCCCCTCAGTCCGGAGCTGCCCCTCAGTCCGGAGCTGCCCCTCAGTCCAGTGGGGCCCTTTAGTAGGGTTGCCAGTCCTAGGTCGGCGGCGAGGGTCGCCGCTCTAAAGACGCTACTGAAGCGGACTAAGACTATGGTGGAGTGGGGTCCACGTCCAGCGCCAGAGCCGCCACCGCGGACAGATGCCCACCCAGACCCTCCCCTATAGGTTCAGGTTTTGCGGCCGGAGTCCGCACCTTGGGGGGGGGGGGGGGTACTGTCACGTTCTGACCTTAGTTATTTTCTATTTTCTTTGTTTTAGTATGGTCAGGGCGTGGGTTATCTATGTTTGTGTTTCTATGTTGGGTTTTTCGTTTGGCCTTATATGGTTCTCAATCAGAGGCAGGTGTTAGTCATTGTCTCTGATTGGGAACCATATTTAGGTAGCCTGTTTTCTGTTGTGTTTTGTGGGTGGTTGTCTTCCGTGTCTGTGCGTTCCACACGGAACTGTTTCGGTTTTCGTTCGTTCAATTTATTGTTTTGTATTTCAGTGTTCCGTTTGTTCTATTAAAGTTTCATCATGAACACTTACCACGCTGCGCTTTGGTCCTCCTCTCTTTCTCCAGACGAAGATCGTTACAGAAATAAATAATTCTCTCTGCTATTATTCTGACATTTCACATTCTTAAAATAAAGTGGTGATCCTAACTGAGCTAAGACAGGGAATTTTTACTAAAATTAAATGTCAGGAAATGTGAAAAACTGAGTTTAAATGTATTTGGTAAAGGTGTATGTAACCTTCCGACTTCAACTGTACGTGGTTTCTGGATACTCCCGTAAAGCCCAGCTCATTGGCTATCTAGCTAGCTTTGTTTGACCACGATTGGTGCTTGTTTGACAAAAGTACAGTTGTTCAAGTGATGGCCGCCCGCGTCATCGGCGTGCCATGAAGGCGTCGCTCTCTGACCAAATATGGTGTCCTATAGGATATACTACACCCGTAATGATATAGTGAAGTCTTGTTACCTTCTAGGATCTCTGAGGAATACATACGGATGTGATTTGACTCGTTGAAACAACGGGTGAGATTTTCATAGATTCCTTTCTTTGCAAATTGAACGAGTGGAAATACAAAATCGACCGTGCATGATATATGGACCTTTTTAGGATATGAAATAGGATTTTATCTAACAAAACAACGCTTCATGTTATCTCTGGGACCCTTTGGATGATAAATCAGAGCAAGATTTCAGAATGTAAGTATGCAAATCACCTTCAGAGCTGAATTTATCAAACCTATTGCAGTGAAAAACGTGTTTTGATGTTAGGAGGGCTCCTCAAACAATAAAATGGCATTTTTTTTCTCGCAGTAATAGCACCTGTCAATTGGACAGTGCAGTTATATTCACAAGAATTTAAGCTATGAACAAAGAGTTAATCAGGGCAATTTTTCCATAAATAGACAGATATTTACCTGTCCATGGTTGCAGGATCTAGTTTTCTATTGAAATTCATTGTGGAGAGCTCATTTATATATTTTGTGATATGAATACCAAGAATGTCTACTTCACCGTCAGCCCATTTTATAGGTAAACTGCAGGGTAATGAAAAGTTGTATTTTTTAAAGATCCAATACGTAATATTGTACACTTATCATAATTTGGTTTAAGTCCAGAGAGTCCAGAAAGTCATCTAGATCTTCAATGAGATATTGCAGGGATCTAGCTTGCGGACTTATTTAAAACTTGAGTCATCGGCATACATGGACACCTTTGTTTTTAAGCCTTGGATTTCTTATCCTCTAATTTTATTGGATCTGATTTTAATAGCTAGCATTTCGATAGCCATAATGAATAGATATGGTGACAGCGGACAACCTCGTTTAACTCCTCTTGACAATTCAAAACTCTCTGAGAAGTAGCCGCTTTTTACTATTTTACACCTGGGGTAGCTATATATTAGTTTTACCCATTTTATAAGAGAACCCCCGAAATGGAAAAAAAATCCAGGCATTTATAAATAAAATCCAGTCTTACTTTATCAAAGGCCTTTTCAAAATCTGCTATAAATACCAGGCCTGGCTTCTTAGATGTTTGATGATGTTCTATTATTTCTAGTAGTTGTCATATATTATCTCCATGTCACAATTCCGATGGTGAAATGAAGGAGTCAGGTGCAGAGAGCAGGGTAATAATGAGCAAGTGGAATTTATTATTTCAACCAGAAATAATCTATGAGACGGCTACGCCACACAACAACGGGCGCGTCAAAATACTGTCCAACATAAATTAGGACCGAATCCACTATACAAAAACACCACCACAACAAACAGAATAACAAGCCCGCACAAAAGTTGGCGGGCCAGCTGGGTTTAAATAACACCCTACCCTAAACACAAAACAGGTGTAACCAATTAGACAAACCTAAATGAAAACAGAAAAGGGGATCGGTGGCAGCTAGTAGACCGGAGACGACGACCGCCGAGCGCCGCCCAAACGGGAAGAGGCACCATCCTCGGCGGGATTCGTAACAGTACCCCCCTCCCGACGCGCGGCTCCCGCAGCGCGCCGACCCCGGCCTCGAGGACGACCCGGAGGGCGAGGAGCAGGGCGATCCGGATGGAGGCGGTGAAAGTCCCTCAAGAGGGACGGATCCAAAATGTCCCCCACCGGTACCCAGCATCTCTCCTCCGGACCGTACCCCTCCCAGTCCACGAGGTACTGCAGGCCCCTCACCCGGCGTCTCGAGTCCAGGATAGTTCGTACCACGTACGCCGGGGACCCCTCGATGTCAAGAGGGGGCGGAGGGACCTCCGGCACCTCATTTTCCTGAAGGGGACCAGCTACCACCGGCCTGAGGAGAGACACATGAAACGAGGGGTTAATACGATAGTAAGAGGGAAGTTGTAACCTATAACACACCTCGTTTATCCTCCTCAGGACTTTAAATGGCCCCACACACTGCGGCCCCAGCTTCCGGCAGGGCAGGCGGAGGGGCAGGTTTCGGGCCGAGAGCCAGACCCTGTCCCCTGGTGCGAACACAGGGGCCTCACTGCGGTGGCGGTCAGCGCTCCTCTTCTGCCATTCACTGGCCTGCCTGATAGAGTCCTGGACTGCCCGCCAGGTCTCTCTAGAGCGCTGTACCCACTCTTCCACCGCAGGAGCGTCGGTCTGGCTCTGATGCCACGGAGCCAGGACCGGCTGGTACCCCAGTACTCATTCGAAGGGCGACATGTTCGTTGATGAGTGGCGGAGTGAGTTCTGGGCCAACTCTGCCCACGGGACGTACCTTGCCCACTCTCCTGGCCGGTCCTGGCAATACAACCTCAGAAACCTATCCACTTCCTGGTTCACTCTTTCCACCTGCCCATTACTTTCGGGGTGATACCCAGAGGTGAGGCTGACCGAGACCCCCAGACGCTCCATAAACGCCCTCCACACCCGGGACGTGAACTGGGGACCTCGATCAGATACGATGTCCTCCGGCACCCCGTAATGCCGGAAGACGTGGGTAAATAGAGCCTCCGCAGTCTGTAGGGCCGTAGGGAGACCAGGCAATGGGAGGAGACGACAGGACTTAGAGAACCGATCCACAACGACCAGAACGGTAGTGTTCCCCTGAGATGGAGGAAGATCAGTCAGAAAATCTACCGAGAGATGAGACCATGGCCGTTGTGGAACCGGGAGGGGTTGTAACTTCCCTCTCGGTAGGTGCCTAGGAGCCTTACTCTGAGCGCATACCGAGCAGGAGGAGACATAGAGTCTTACGTCCTTAGCCAAGGTGGGCCACCAGTATTTCCCCCTAAGACCCCGCACTGTCCTCTCAATCCCCGGATGACCCGAAGAAGGTAGTGTGTGAGCCCACCGAATCAATCGATCACGGACACCAAGCGGTACGTACCTAAGGCCAGTCGGACACTGGGACGGCACAGGTTCTACCCTCAACGCCCGCTCGATGTCCGCGTCCACCTCCCATACCACCGGGGCCACCAGACAAGAGGCTGGAAGGATGGGAGTCGGATCGATGGGCCGGTCATCCGTGTCATAGAGACGAGACAGCGCATCGGCCTTAGTGTTGAGGGAACCTGGTCGGTAAGAGATCGTGAATCTAAAGCGAGTAAAGAACATGGCCCACCTAGCCTGACGCGGATTCAGTCTCCTCGCCTCTCGGATATACTCCAGATTGCGGTGGTCAGTCCAGATGAGGAAAGGGTATTTAGCCCCCTCAAGCCAGTGTCTCCACACCTTCAGGGCTTTTACCATAGCTAGTAACTCCCGGTCCCCCACATCATAGTTCCGCTCCGCCGGACCCAGCTTCTTAGAAAAGAAAGCACAGGGACGGAGTTTCGGTGGCGTGCCCGAGCGCTGTGATAGCACGGCTCCAACACCAGCCTCGGACGCATCCACCTCCACTATGAACGCTAATGAAGGGTCCGGATGCGCCAACACGGGAGCCTCAGTAAACCGTGCCTTCAACTGGTTGAAGGCTCCCTCTGCCTCGGCCGACCACCGTAGACGCACCGGCCCCCCCTTCAGCAGTGAGGTAATGGGCGCCGCCACTTGGCCAAATCCCCGGATAAACCTCCGGTAGTAATTGGCAAACCCTAAAAACCGCTGCACCTCCTTTACCGTGGTCGGAGTCGGCCAATTACGCACGGCGTTAACGCGGTCACTCTCCATCACCACCCCTGAGGTGGAAATGCGATAACCCAGGAAGGAAACGGCTCGTTTGGAGAACACACATTTCTCAGCCTTGACGTATAGGTCATGCTCCAGCAGCCGCCCAAGGACCCTGCGCACCAGGGAGACATGCGCGGCGCGTGTGGCAGAATAGATCAAGATGTCATCAATATATACTACCACACCCTGCCCGTGCAAGTCCCTGAGAATCTCATCTACAAAGGATTGGAAGACGGCTGGAGCATTCTTTAACCCATACGGCATGACGAGGTACTCATAGTGGCCTGATGTGGTACTAAACGCTGTTTTCCACTCGTCTCCTCCCCGAATACGCACCAGATTATACGCGCTCCTGAGGTCCAGTTTTGTGAAAAAACGTGCTCCGTGGAATGATTCTACCGCCGTAGCGATGAGAGGTAGCGGATAACTAAATCCCACTGTGATTGAATTTAGACCTCGATAATCAATGCACGGACGCAGTCCTCCCTCCTTTTTTCTCACAAAAAAGAAACTCGAGGAGGCGGGTGACATGGAGGGCCGAATGAACCCTTGTCTCAGAGCTTCCGTGACATATGTCTCCATAGCCAACGTCTCCTCCTGTGACAATGGGTACACGTGACTCCTGGGAAGTGCAGCGTTCTCCTGGAGGTTTATCACGCAATCCCACCGTCGATGAGGTGGTCATTTGGTCGCTTTTTTCTTACTAAAAGCGATAGCCAAATCGGCATATTCTGGTGGAATGCGCACAGTGGAAACCTGGTCTGGACTCTCCACCGACGTGGCACCGATGGAAACTCCCACACACCTACCTGAACACTCCTCTGACCACCCCTGAAGAGCTCCCTGTCTCCAGGAAATGAGGGGATTGTGAATGGCTAGCCAGGGAACCCCCAACACCACTGGAAACCCAGGTGAATCAATAAGGTAGAAACTAATCTGCTCCCTATGATCCCCCTGCGTTACCATGTCCAGCGGAATCGTGGCCTTCCTGACCAGCCCTGACCCTAACGGTCGGCTATCTAAGGAGTGCACAGGGAAAGGTGGGTCCATCTGCACCAGCGGAATACCCAACTTACGGGCGAGTCCGCGATCCATAAAACTCCCAGCTGCGCCTGAGTCTACTAGCGCCTTATGCTGGAGAGAGGGGAAAAACGCAGGGAAAAAAATAACCAAAAACATGTGACCGACAGGAAGCTCTGGGTGAGTCTTGTGCCTACTCACCTGGGGTGGCCGAGAAGTATTCCGCCTACCATCTCTACTCCCAGAGGCACTCCTCCAGCACCGGTCCGAAGTGTGTCCTCTTCGGCCACAATAGGTGCAAGAGAAGCCACCTCCTCCGGCCCCCCTAGATGCAGCCCCTCCCAACTCCATCGGAGTTGGAGCGGGAGGGCTGGGAGGTGGAACTGACAGGACCCCCTCTGAACGCCCGCGGGCAGCTAGCAGGTTGTCCAGTCGTATTGACATGTCAATAAGCTCATCGAGGGAGACTGTAGTGTCCCGACAAGCTAGCTCCCGACGGACGTCCTCCCGAAGGCTACATCGGTAATGGTCCATCAGGGCCCTGTCATTCCACCCCGCACCAGCAGCCAAGGTCCGGAACTCCAACGCGAAGTCTTGCGCACTCCTCGTCTCCTGTCTGAGGTGGAACAGTCGCTCACCCACCGCTCGGCCCTCCTGAGGGTGGTCAAATACGGCCCGAAAGTGGCGGGTGAACTCTGGGTAGTGGTCTAGAACCGAGTCTGGGCCGTTCCAGACCGCGTTAGCCCATTCCAGGGCTCTACCCGTCAGACAGGAGATGAGGAGGCTAACACTCTCCTCTCCCGAGGGAGTCGGATGAAGAGTAGCCAAGTAGAGCTCCAACTGGAGCAAAAACCCCTGGCACCCAGCCACCGCTCCGTCGTACTCCCTCGGGAGCGCGAGACGCAACGCGCCTGAACCAGACGCTGACGTGGAAGGAGTAGGTTGCGACGTCCCTGAAGGAGCTGGGGTAGATGTCGGGAAACCACTCCTCTCCCATCGCTCCATCCTCTCCATCATCATGTCCATCGCCGACCCAATCCGATGGAGAACGGCGGTGTGATGGAGGACACGCTCCTCCATCGATGGAAGAGGGGTGGTTGCTGCTTCTGCTGACTCCATGGGTTGGTGCGGGCTTCTGTCACAATTCCGATGGTGAAATGAAGGAGTCAGGTGCAGAGAGCAGGGTAATAATGAGCAAGTGGAATTTATTATTTCAACCAGAAATAATCTATGAGACGGCTACGCCACACAACAACGGGTGCGTCAAAATACTGTCCAACATAAATTAGGACCGAATCCACTATACAAAAACACCACCACAACAAACAGAATAACAAGCCCGCACAAAAGTCGGCGGGCCAACTGGGTTTAAATAACCCCCTACCCTAAACACAAAACAGGTGTAACCAATTAGACAAACCTAAATGAAAACAGAAAAGGGGATCGGTGGCAGCTAGTAGACCGGAGACGACGACCGCTGAGCGCCGCCCGAACGGGAAGAGGCACCATCCTCGGCGGGATTCGTAACACTCCAGTGTATCTTCCATTTAAAAAACCTCCTGTATGATCAGGATGAACAATACCTGGTAAAACCTTTTTAATTCTAAGTGCTTTGCATTTCGCTAGTATTTTAGCATCCCAACATTGAAGTGTAAGCGGCATCCAGTTTTTTAGATAGACTGGATCTTTATATTTGCCATCTGGGTCTTGTTTTAATAATAGTGAAATCAGACCTTCCTGCTGAGTACCTGACAGACTACCATTTCTATAGGAATAGTTAAATCAATCTAACAATGGACCTATTAGTATATCAAAAAAGGCTTGATACAGTGCCTTGCAAAAGTATTCATCCCCCTATTCCTATTTTGTTGCATTACAACCTGTAATTTAAATTTATTTTTATTTGGATGTCATATAATGGACATACACAAAATAGTCCAAATTGATGAAGTGAAATGAAAAAAAGTATTTGTTTCAAAAAATTCTATAAAATAAAAAATGGAAAAGTGGTGGGTGCATACTGTATGTATTCACCCCTTTGCTATGAAGCTCCTAAATAAGACCTGGTGCAAACAATTACCTTTAGAAGTCACATAATTAGTTAAATAAAGTCCCCATGTGTGCAATCTAAGTGTCACCTGATCTGTCAAATGATCTCAGTATATGTACACCTGTTCTGAAAGACCCCAGAGTCTGCAACACCACTAAGCAAGGGGCACCACCAAGCAAGTGGCACCACCAAGCAAGCAGCACCATGAAGAACAAGGAGCTCTCCAAACAGGTCAGGGACAAAGTTGTGGAGAAGTACAGATCAGATCAGGGTTGGGTTATTAAAGAATATGGCACAACAACAAACCGGCCAAGAGAGGGCCGCCCACCAAAACTCACGGACCAGGCAAGGAGGGCATTAATTAGAGAGGCAACAAAAAGACCAAGGATAACCCTGAACGAGCTGCAAAGCTCCCTGAGATTGGAGTATCTGTCCATAGGACCACTTTAAGCCATACACTCCACAGAGCTGGGCTCTACTGAAGAGTGGCCAGAAAAAAGCAATTTCTTAAAGAAAAAAGCAAACACGTTTGGTGTTTGCCAAAGGGCATGTGGGAGACTCCCGAAACATATGGAAAAGGTAGTCTGGTCAGATGAGACTAAAATTGAGCTTTTTGGCCATCAAGGAAAACGCTATGTCTGGCGCAATCCCAACACCTCTTATCACTCCGAGAACACCATCCCCACAGTGAAGAATGGTGGTGGCAGCATTATGCTGTGGAGATGTTTTTCATCGGCAGAGACTGGGAAACTGGCCAGAATTTAAGGAATGATGGATGGCGCAAAATACAGGGAAATTCTTGAGGGAAACCTGTTTCAGTCTTCCAGAGATTTGAGACTGGGATGGAGGTTCTCCTTCCAGCAGAACAATTACCCTAAGCATACTGCTAAAGTAACACATTTAAATGTCTTGGAATGGCATAATCAAAGCCCAGACCTCAATCCAATTGAGAATCTGTGGTATGACTTAATGATTGCTGTACTCCAGCAGAACCCATCCAACTTGAAGGAGCTGGAGCAGTATTGCCTTGAAGAATGGGTAAAAATCCCAGTGGCTAGATGTGCCAAGCTTATAGAGACTTGCAGCTGTAATTGCTGTAAAAGGTGGCTCTACAAAGTATTGACTTGGGGGGATGAATAGTTATGCACGCTCAAGTTTTCTGTTTTTTTGTCTTATTTCTTGTTTGTTTCACGCTAAAAAATATTTTGCATCTTCAAAGTGGTAGGCATGTTGTGTAAATCAAATGATACAAACCCCCCAAAAATTCATTTTAATTCCAGGTTGTAAGGCAACAAAATAGGAAAAATGCCAAGGGGGGTGAATACTTTCGCAAGCCACTGTATACCTCTACCGGTATGCCATCAAGCCCTGGAGTTTTTCCAGACTGAAAGGATTTAATAGCCTCAAAAAGTTATTTCTCTGTAATTTGGCCTTCGCACTGATCTTTCTATTCATTTGTTAATTTTCCATTTTTTTTTTACTATTTTACTATTTGGAAAGAATTCCTTACCATAATCTTAATTGAGTGGGAGAGGATGAGACAGAAAAGAGAACATCTGCTTAAAATATTTATCTTCCTCTTTTATAATATATTTCAGAGAATCATAGATGACTCCGTCTTCAGTAACGAGTTTCTGCAAATTCTTTTTGTTAGCGTTCCTGTGTTGGAGATATAGGAAGACATTTGTGCATTTGTCTCCATATTCCACCCAGTTTGCTTTATTTTTGTAATAGATTACATTAGATCGTTCTTGAATAATGAAGTTCTTTTGGTTTTTCCTCTAACTTATTTTGTATCTCTGTAGTATCATTTGCATTGCTATCTACCTGTACTATTAGTTCATGGATTTCCCTTGTTAGTCTTGTCTCTTTAGCCAGAAACTGCTTTTTTATTAGAGATAAATTTTGAATTGAATGACCTCTGACAGTGCATTTGAAGGTATCCCAAACAATAAGGGGATTTGATTAACCTATATTCTACTGCAAAAATTCAGTTATAAATTATTTTGTCTTAGTTAAAAATAAGTTGTCCTTCAGTAAACTTTGATTACATTTCCAATATTCCCGTCCACATGGACATTTTATAAGAGTTATGTGAAGGCCAATTAGAAGATGATCCCATCGCATTCTATCTCCTATTAAAACTTTTTAAACCTTTGATGCAAGAGAGAAAGAGACAAGAAAGTAGTCAAGATGACTAGCTTGATTATGTCTCCTCCATGTATATCTCACTAGGTCGGGGATTTTTAGACTCCAAATATCCACTATTTCTAATGTGTCCATAACATTTGTGATTTCCTTAAGAGTGATGATAGTTTGTTGAGTGATTTCCTTTATGGTTCATTGACTCTTCCCACCATGATGATTTGATCATTTGTTTGCCTCTAAGTTCAATAAATTGGTATAAATATTTTCAAAGAAGTATGGATCATCCTGATTTGGACCATAGAGATTAATGAGCCAGGGCCTCACGGGTGGCGCTGTAGTCTAAGGCTGTGCCACCAGGAGGTCCATGGGGCGAGGCACAATTGGCCCAGCGTTGTCCGGGTTAGGGAGGGTTTGGCCGGCAGGGATATCCTTGTCTCATCGCGCACTAGCGACTCCTGTGGCGGGCCAGGCACAGTGCACGCTGACCAGGTTGCCAGGTGTACGGTGTTTCCTCCAACACATTGGTGTGGCTGGCTTCCGGGTTGGATGTGTGTTGTGTCAAGAAGCAGTTGGGTTGTGTTTCGAGGTCGCATGGCTCTTGACCTTCGCCTCTCCCGAGTCCGTACGGGAGTTACAGCGATGAGACAAGACTGCAACTACTACCAATTGGGGGAAAATGAGTATAATGAGCCAAATGTCTTTTTTGTCCACTTTCATATTTTAAAAAATCCACCTTCCTTGCGAATCATTCCTGACTAGTTGCTGACTATTTCCTGACTATTTTGTTAATTAATATCATCACAACTTTTAAGTTCCTTTGTCCATGACAGAAAATTATTTCACCACCCCATTCCTTTTTACACGAAACTTCATCTAAGGATGTAGAGTGAGTTTCCTGGAAGCAGTATATGTTATATTCCTTTTCTTTAAGCCACGTAAAGACTGATCTTCGTTTTTTTAATAATCTGCAAAACCGTTACAGTTATAACTGGCTATACTTATTTCACCCCTTACTATAACTAGATACTATTCTCAGTATAAATTGACCATAATAAGTGCTTGTAAAGTTACTTCCATTAGAGCTTTCAAATGTTTTTGAAATTAGAATTTAGAATTCAAGAAATAGGTTCTAGCAATATTTGTTTTATTCCCTTGCCTGTTTGCCTGTGAGCCAATGCCACAGATGTTAGAAAATTGAGACAAGATATTATTTGTGTAGTAAATCTGAGTCGGTTGATGTGTATGATATTGGATGTGATTTAGTGAGTGTGTATGATGTCTGTTTAAGAATAAGACTATAATGTGTGATGTCCAAATAAATAATAACCCCACCAATTTGCATGGTTGAGTGTCTATGTGTGTAACATGTAGTGCGTATAGCCTTAATATTGAGGATGATAATTGTAATCCATATCGTATCACCATCATAGTTGCATCATAATTACCTTTAACATCATTGAAAAACACATCCCAGCATTTCCATAGCAATTGACGTTTCACATGATCATGAAAGAGGCCTTGCATTAATATAGAGACGGCTTCACTACAGTACAAATGTATCCTGTACAATATGCTATTGTTCCCAATGTCGCTATTCTGATATCTTCCCCTTGCTAGTTGTAAACATGTAGACAAAGACATAGAAAAGATAGACAAAAAAGAAACATGTTAAATTATAGAACAGTTCTCGACATTAGAGAGAGAGAGGGAGAGAAGAGAGCGAGATGACTGCATGAATCAGGCCTTCATGGTTGAATTGCTGCAAAGAAACAACTACTAAAGGATACCAATAATAAGAAGAGACTTGGAGGAGGTGTGATGGTGTGAGGGTGCTTTGCTGGTGACACTGTCTGTGATTGATTTAGAATTCAAGGCACACTTAACCAGCATGGCACCCACAGCATTCTGCAGCGATACGCCATCCCATCTGGTTTGCGCTTAGTGTGACTATCATTTGTTTTTCAACTGGACAATGACCCAACATTCCTCCAGGCTGTGTAAGGGCTATTTGGAGTGCTAAATCAGAGGATCTAGCCTCCACAATCACCTGACCTCAACCCAATAGAGATGGTTAGGATGAGTTGGACCGCAGAGTGAAGGAAAGGCAGCCAACAAGTGCTCAGCATATGTGGGAACTACTTCAAGACTGTTGGAAAACCATTCCAGGTGAAGCTGGTTGAGAGAATGCCAAGAGTGTGCAAAGCTGTCATCAAGGTAAAGGGTGGCTACTTTGAAGAATCTAAAATCTAAAATCTATTTTTATTTGTTGAACACTTTTTTGGTTACTACATGATTCCATATGTGTTATTTCATAGTTTTGATATCTTCACTATTATTCTACAATGTAGAAAATAGTAAAAAGAAAGAAAAAAACACTTGAATGAGTAGGTGTGTCCAAACTTTTGACTGGTACTGTAGATATTAAATTGTGTTAGATATTTCTGAGCGTACGGTGCCAGGTCGGACAATCTTGACTTCCTTTGATGTTTAGATGTGCTGTCTGTAATCACCCTCATGAGTCAAACCAATTCATAAAATGTTTTCTTAATACTGATTTGCAAAGTCTTTATTACATTTGTCAAACTGTGTGATGAAGAAACAAGTACTGTATTGCAGTTGAAAATAAGTTAGTTAATAGTTAGTCAAGAGAGGAAATAACAAAACTCAAATAAATATTTTAATCTACCATATTATACATTCAATAAATAACTGATAACCGTTTTAGTCAGGGGACAGCACACCCTGAAACCACATAATTTACATAGCTAATAAATACATAAACATACATGCTGTTCAGCTCCGCTGTAACTTTGATTAGCAAGCAGATGTATAACATAAAAAATTGTACAATGCGCAAAAAAGTGTGGATTATTAAGCCCATTACGAAGTTTCTTTTCGTGATAAAAAAATAGATGCAAGTACCCAATGAAGCCTCCTGATTAGCAGATAAAGATAAATAATTGGCTGTTCTTGTGATGACAGTTGCCTACTGATGTTAGTGTTGTCACCTCAGAAGAGTCCGTTTCTGGTGGTGTACTGTACATTGTAAGATCTGCGTCTGTGCCAGCGTCTCCTTACAGCTGCACAGCAGCCACATAGCATACACTGCAAAAGAAAGATGGGGAGGCATGATTCACATGCAAAATATCATTGCAGAAATTAAACAGCTTATTGGATGAAACACTTTGTAAACTATTTTCACAGTACACATGTGAATACAAGTCTATACGTACACATAGCAGGATCCACAGGGGTACCAGAATGATAGCGATGCCACAAGGAATGATAATGGCCAAAGCCCAGCCAGGAAAACCTCCAACACTTGTGGTATTGAAAGGAGTGGTCAGCAAAAGGGTAGGAAGTGGTGTGGTGCTGGTAGCTGTTGTTGGGGCAACAGTGGTGGTCAGGAGACCTAGAAAATAAATTCAAATACATTTTAGAGGGATTCTAAACGTGTAATATGTCATATAACATAGATATATAAGTGTTTTCGAGATTGAGTATTATACACGTTACATGGTGTTTGAAAACTCACTGTCATAAAAAAAGATAGAAATGACAACCGTATGGTAACGAAAGCAGCATACCTGAGACTTTTAAGACTTCCTGTAGAAAACTACTAGGGTGGTTGACATCGTCCTCTTTGTATACATACAGCACATTTGCCCTGATTTCAGTGCCATCAACACTGTGGATGTAAAAATGGGTTTTGTGTGAGAGTTAAACATGCTCCCTTCATCCTGTTTAGCTGTACAAGCAGCAGCTAAATGAAATCTGCAGAAATTCTAAAGAGTGCAGTTGAGAAAGATGGGTTGGTTCAAGGATATGACGTTGTACTTACATGAAGTCGGCGATGGGAAATTGAAACTGTTTGCCTTCTGGTTCACTGAGTAGGTTATGGAGCTAAAAGGGGACAAAACATCATGTTGTCAATTACTATCAAGACCTGAACATGACCATGGATGTATCTTATGTATAGAAGTACAGTATCTTACTAGACTGTTAATTGAATCCTGTATCTTGATGTAGGTCTCGTTGGTGAATGTGAGTCTATTACTTAGAGACTCCAGGGTTACATTGGTTATTTTGAAACCAAGGTTGATGGCAAATGAAGTATCTGTAAGTTCTGTGAGCACACAAAAAAATGGTCACTATAGCAACAGATCAAATGAACTGCTACAATTTAGGAGTTTCAACAACATTAAAAAACATTCAAGAAGTATTTAGATAGCAGGAGCAGTTGAATGTTTACTTATTAAGAAATGATTTTAGAGAGTGGAAATAAATGTCTTCATGAAGCCTAATTTGTTGAACTCACTGATATAAGTTGCATTCTGGAAGGTGGTTTGAGTGGTCCTGAATTGACGAGACAGTTGCTTCTTGATGGCACCAAGGACATCATCCTCAGTGGGGACTGGTGTTTTGAGCTTGAATATCAGTTTAACAAAAACAACCACTGTGCCGAATCTAAGAGAAAATAATAATACACGGAAAATTACATTTCCTAAAGAAAATGTGTGTACTTGCTAGTTTGTCTTAAAGTATTTATGGTTGTGAAAAAGTTATAGTAGTGGCAGTCACTGCAGAAGTAATGGTAGTGACTGGTTATAATTGGAAAAAGTAGGTAGATGGAAAGATTGATTGATGGATAAGGATAGGATAGGATAGGATAGCCTGAACATATGAAAGTTGGTTCGGTCTCTCTAGCTTGAACAGTTCAAGAGTTAATATTCTTTTTGGTGGGTTATTGTATGCTAATTTATGCTCATTTTAAATTGTTATAGTTTATAAAGTTCTGAAAATGTTAAAGCTTTTTAAAATGTTAGTAGCTGCAATGGTTAAGGAGCAGCAGCATTTTAAATGTTTACTACTGTGTTCTCATGGTTGGCATTGAATCCATTAAGTGTTTTGCCAATTTATGCAAATTGAATTGTTACAGTCTATAAAAGTTTTAGAGAATTTGAAGCATTTGACAAGCAATCTAAGATGGGTCAATCTGAACACATAAACGTTGGTTTGGTGTTGATATCTTAAACGGTTTAGGAGGAGTAGCGTGGCCACATTTTCTCCATCTAAGTCTTCGTCCCATTTATTGCCATTGAAATGCATTGGGAGCTGATTTGAAAAATTATTTGATTTGACTAAAAAGGATTCCCATTAGTCGATGTCGATGGCGACAGCTAGTCTTACTGGGTTCCGACATATAGAAAAAAAGACATTACAGACAAAATACTTTACAATTTATATACATTTAAAGACATTAACATGTAGTGTGTGTGTGTGTGTGTGTGTGTGTGTGTGTGTGTGTGTGTGTGTGTGTGTGTGTGTGTGTGTGTGTGTGTGTGTGTGTGTGTGTGTGTGTGTGTGTGTGTGTGTGTGTGTGTGTGTGTGTGTGTGTGTGTGCATATGTCAATTACACATACATGTCAGTACATACACACAAGTATGTCACAGGGGAGAGGTGTTGTGCTGTGAGGTGTTACTTCGTTCGTTTTTTGTTGTAGTACAAAAAGTATAAATGCTATCTAAAATATTTTCTCAAGCTATTTAAGTTGGGGATGTCTGCACATTTGAAAGTTAGTTCCCTGTGTATAGCTTAAAGTGTTGAAGTGCTAGAGCGGGCTAAATAAATCTAATCATTAGAAGAAAAATGTAAGAAATCTAGTGGTCTTGCCTTCAGCAAGCACATTCATAATAATGGATTGGATTTATATTGCCCCTTTTGACCGATTGATGTACTCAAAGAGCTTTTCTAAAGAAAGGTTAACATTTTGGATGCTTTTATTAAAACATCAGTAGTTAACGACACAAGCATGGATATACATGGTTCATTGTTGCAAAGGTTCCTTGATTGACAAAGTGTTAATTGAATTGTATGAAATAATTATAATAAATGATGTTGCTTACCTAGTTGTTGATGTCACTGAAGTCAAAAGGGTAGGAAGTGGTGTGGTGCTGGTAGTTGTTGTTGGGGCAACAGTGGTGGTCAGGAGACCTAGAAAATAAATGAAAATACATTTTAGAGGGATTATAAACTTGTAATATGTCATATAACATAGATATATAAGTGTTTTCGAGATTGAGTATTATACACGTTACATGGTGTTTGATAACTCACTGTCATAAAAAAAGATAGAAATGACAACCGTATGGTAACAAAAGCAGCATACCTGAGACTTTTAAGACTTCCTGTAGAAAACTACTAGGGTGGTTGACATCTTCCTCTTTGTATACATACGTCACGTTTGCCGTGATTTCAGTGCCATCAGCACTGTGGACGTAAAAATGGGTTTTGTGTGAGAGTTAAACATGCTCCCTTCATCCTGTTTAGCTGTACAAGCAGCAGCTAAATGAAATCTGCAGAAATTCTAAAGAGTGCAGTTGAGAAAGATGGGTTGGTTCAAGGATATGACGTTGTACTTACATGAAGTCGGCGATGGGAAATTGAAACTGTTTGCCGTCTGGTTCACTGAGAACCTTATGGAGCTAAAAGGGGACAAAACATCAAGTTGTCAATTACTATCATGACCTGAACATGACCATGGATGTATCTTATGTGTAGAAGTACAGTATCTTACTAGTTTGTTAATTGAATCCTGTATCTGGAGTTCGGTCTCATTGGTGAGTGTGGGTCTATTACTTAGAGACTCCTGGGTTACATTGGTTATTTTGAAACCAAGGTCGATGGCAAATGAAGTATCTGTAAGTTCTGTGAGCACACAAAAAAATGGTCACTATAGCAACAGATCAAAAGAACTGCTACAATTTAGGAGTTTCAACAACATTAAAAAACATTCAAGAAGAATTTAGATAGCAGGAGCAGTTGAATGTTTACTTATTAAGAAATGATATTATAGAGTGGAAATAAATGTCTTCATGAAGCCTAATTTGTTGAACTCACTGATATAAGTTGCATTCTGGAAGGTGGTTTGAGTGGTCGTGAATTGAGGAGACAATTGCTTCTTGACGGCACCAAGGACATCATCCTCAGTGGGGACTGGTGTTTTGACCTTGAATATCAGTTTAACAAAAACCCCCACTGTGCCGAATCTAAGAGAAAATAATAATACATGGAAAATTACATTTCCTAAAGAAAATGTGTGTACTTGCTAGCTTGTCTTAAAGTATTCATGGTTGTAAAATAAGTTATAGTATTGGCAGTCACTGCAAGAGTAATAGTAGTGACTGGTTATAATTGGAAAAAGTAGGTAGATGGAAAGATTGATTGATGGATAGCATAGGATAGGATCGGATAGGATAGCCTGAACATATGAAAGTTGGTTCGGTCTCTCTAGCTTGAACGGTTCGAGTTACTATTATTTTGGGTGGGTTATTATATGCTAATTCATACTCATTTAAATTGTTTTAGTTTAGAAAGTTTAGAAAATGTTAAAATAATTAGAAAAAGAATGTAAGAAATCTAGTGGTCTTGCCTTCAGCAAGCACATTAATAATAATGGATTGGATTTATATTGCGCCTTTTGACCGATTGATGTACTCAAAGAGCTTTTCTAAAGAAAGGTTGACATTTTGGATGCTTTTATTAAAACATCAGTAGTTAACGACACAAGCATGGATATACATGGTTCATTGCTGCAAAGGTTCCTTGATTGACAAGGTGTTAATTGAATTGTATGAAATAATTATAATAAATGATCTTGCTTACCTAGTTGTTGATGTCACTGAAGTCAAAAGGGTAGGAAGTGGTGTGGTGCTGGTAGTTGTTGTTGGGGCAACAGTGGTGGTCAGGAGACCTAGAAAATAAATGAAAATACATTTTAGAGGGATTATAAACTTGTAATATGTCATATAACATAGTGTTTTCGAGATTGAGTATTATACACGTTACATGGTGTTTGATAACTCACTGTCATAAAGAAAAACATAGAAATGACAACCGTATGGTAACAAAAGCAGCATACCTGAGACTTTTAAGACTTCCTGTAGAAAACTACTAGGGTGGTTGACATCTTCCTCTTTGTATACATACGTCACGTTTGCCGTGATTTCAGTGCCATCAGCACTGTGGACGTGAAAATGGGTTTTGTGTGAGAGTTAAACATGTTCCCTTCATCCTGTTTAGCTGTACAAGCAGCAGCTAAATGAAATCTGCAGAAATTCTAAAGAGTGCAGTTGAGAAAGATGGGTTGGTTCAAGGTTATGACGTTGTACTTACATGACTTTGGCGTTGGGAAATTGAAACTGTTTGCCGTCTGGTTCACTGACAACCTTATGGAGCTAAAAGGGGACAAAACATCAAGTTGTCAATTACTATCATGACGTGAACATGACCATGGATGTATCTTATGTGTAGAACAGTATCTTACTAGTCTGTTAATTGAATCCTGTATCTGGATTTCGGTCTCATTGGTGAGTGTGAGTCTATTACTTAGAGACTCCTGGGTTACATTGGTTATTTTGAAACCAAGGTCGATGGCAAATGAAGTATCTGTAAGTTCTGTGAGCACACAAAAAAATGGTCACAATAGCAACAGATCAAATGAACTGCTACAATTTAGGAGTTTCAACAACATTAAAAAACATTCAAGAAGAATTTAGATAGCAGGAGCAGTTGAATGTTTACTTATTAAGAAATTATTTTATAGAGTGGAAATAAATGTCTTCATGAAGCCTAATTTGTTGAACTCACTGATATAAGTTGCATTCTGGAAGGTGGTTTGAGTGGTCGTGAATTGAGGAGACAATTGCTTCTTGACGGCACCAAGGACATCATCCTCAGTGGGGACTGGTGTTTTGACCTTGAATATCAGTTTAACAAAAACCCCCACTGTGCCGAATCTAAGAGAAAATAATAATACATGGAAAATTACATATCCTAAAGAAAATCTGTGTGCTTGCTAGCTTGTCTTAAAGTATTCATGGTTGTAAAGTAAGTTTTAGTAGAGGCAGTCACTGCAAGAGTAATAGTAGTGACTGGTTATAATTGGAAAAAGTAGGTAGATGGAAAGATTGATTGATGGATAAGGATAGGATCGGATAGGATAGCCTGAACATATGAAAGTTGGTTCGGTCTCTCTAGCTTGAACGGTTCGAGTTACTATTATTTTGGGTGGGTTATTATATGCTAATTCATACTCATTTAAATTGTTTTAGTTTAGAAAGTTTAGAAAATGTTAAAATAATTAGAAAAAGAATGTAAGAAATCTAGTTGCCTTGCCTTCAGCAAGCACATTCATAATAATGGATTGTATTTATATTGCGCCTTTTGACCGATTGATGTACTCAAAGAGCTTTTCTAAAGAAAGGTTGACATTTTGGATGCTTTTATTAAAACATCAGTAGTTAACGACACAAGCATGGATATACATGGTTCATTGCTGCAAAGGTTCCTTGATTGACCAAGTGTTAATTGAATTGTATGAAATAATTATAATAAATGATGTTGCTTACCTAGTTGTTGATGTCACTGAAGTCAAAAGGGTAGGAAGTGGTGTGGTGCTGGTAGTTGTTGTTGGGGCAACAGTGGTGGTCAGGAGACCTAGAAAATAAATGAAAATACATTTTAGAGGGATTATAAACTTGTAATATGTCATATAACATAGTGTTTTCGAGATTGAGTATTATACACGTTACATGGTGTTTGATAACTCACTGTCATAAAAAAACATAGAAATGACAACCGTATGGTAACAAAAGCAGCATACCTGAGACTTTTAAGACTTCCTGAAGAAAACCACTAGGGTTTTTGACATCTTCCTCTTTGTATACATACGTCACGTTTGCCGTGATTTCAGTGCCATCAGCACTGTGGACGTGAAAATGGGTTTTGTGTGAGAGTTAAACATGCTCCCTTCATCCTGTTTAGCTGTACAAGCAGCAGCTAAATGAAATCTGCAGAAATTCTAAAGAGTGCAGTTGAGAAAGATGGGTTGGTTCAAGGATATGACGTTGTACTTACATGACTTTGGCGATGGGAAATTGAAACTGTTTGCCGTCTGGTTCACTGAGAACCTTATGGAGCTAAAAGGGGACAAAACATCAAGTTGTCAATTACTATCATGACCTGAACATGACCATGGATGTATCTTATGTGTAGAAGTACAGTATCTTACTAGTCTGTTAATTGAATCCTGTATCTGGATTTCGGTCTCATTGGTGAGTGTGAGTCTATTACTTAGAGACTCCTGGGTTACATTGGTTATTTTGAAACCAAGGTCGATGGCAAATGAAGTATCTGTAAGTTCTGTGAGCACACAAAAAAATGGTCACAATAGCAACAGATCAAATGAACTGCTACAATTTAGGAGTTTCAACAACATTAAAAAACATTCAAGAAGAATTTAGATAGCAGGAGCAGTTGAATGTTTACTTATTAAGAAATTATTTTATAGAGTGGAAATAAATGTCTTCATGAAGCCTAATTTGTTGAACTCACTGATATAAGTTGCATTCTGGAAGGTGGTTTGAGTGGTCGTGAATTGAGGAGACAATTGCTTCTTGACGGCACCAAGGACATCATCCTCAGTGGGGACTGGTGTTTTGACCTTGAATATCAGTTTAACAAAAACCCCCACTGTGCCGAATCTAAGAGAAAATAATAATACATGGAAAATTACATATCCTAAAGAAAATCTGTGTGCTTGCTAGCTTGTCTTAAAGTATTCATGGTTGTAAAGTAAGTTATAGTAGAGGCAGTCACTGCAAGAGTAATAGTAGTGACTGGTTATAATTGGAAAAAGTAGGTAGATGGAAAGATTGATTGATGGATAGCATAGGATAGGATAGGATAGGTTAGTCTGAACATATGAAAGTTGGTTCGGTCTCTCTATCTTGAACGGTTCGAGTTACTATTATTTTGGGTGGGTTATTATATGCTAATTCATACTCATTTAAATTGTTTTAGTTTAGAAAGTTTAGAAAATGTTAAAATAATTAGAAAAAGTATCTAAGAAATCTAGTGGTCTTGCCTTCAGCAAGCACATTAATAATAATGGATTGGATTTATATTGCGCCTTTTGACCGATTGATGTACTCAAAGAGCTTTTCTAAAGAAAGGTTGACATTTTGGATGCTTTTATTAAAACATCAGTAGTTAACGACACAAGCATGGATATACATGGTTCATTGCTGCAAAGGTTCCTTGATTGACAAAGTGTTAATTGAATTGTATGAAATAATTATAATAAATGATGTTGCTTACCTAGTTGTTGATGTCACTGAAGTCAAAAGGGTAGGAAGTGGTGTGGTGCTGGTAGTTGTTGTTGGGGCAACAGTGGTGGTCAGGAGACCTTGAAAATAAAGGAAAATACATTTTAGAGGGATTATAAACTTGTAATATGTCATATAACATAGTGTTTTCGAGATTGAGTATTATACACGTTACATGGTGTTTGATAATTCACTGTCATAAACAAGATAGAAATGACAACCGTATGGTAACAAAAGCGGCATACCTGAGACTTTTAAGACTTCCTGTAGAAAACTACTAGGGTGGTTGACATCTTCCTCTTTGTATACATACGTCACGTTTGCCGTGATTTCAGTGCCATCAGCACTGTGGACGTAAAAATGGGTTTTGTGTGAGAGTTAAACATGTTCCCTTCATCCTGTTTAGCTGTACAAGCAGCAGCTAAATGAAATATGCAGAAATTCTAAAGAGTGCAGTTGAGAAAGATGGGTTGGTTCAAGGATATGACGTTGTACTTACATGACTTTGGCGATGGGAAATTGAAACTGTTTGCCGTCTGGTTCACTGAGAACCTTATGGAGCTAAAAGGGGACAAAACATCAAGTTGTCAATTACTATCATGACCTGAACATGACCATGGATGTATCTTATGTGTAGAAGTACAGTATCTTACTAGTCTGTTAATTGAATCCTGTATCTGGATTTTGGTCTCATTGGTGAGTGTGAGTCTATTACTTAGAGACTCCTGGGTTACATTGGTTATTTTGAAACCAAGGTCGATGGCAAATGAAGTATCTGTAAGTTCTGTGAGCACACAAAAAAATGGTCACAATAGCAACAGATCAAATGAACTGCTACAATTTAGGAGTTTCAACAACATTAAAAAACATTCAAGAAGAATTTAGATAGCAGGAGCAGTTGAATGTTTACTTATTAAGAAATTATTTTATAGAGTGGAAATAAATGTCTTCATGAAGCCTAATTTGTTGAACTCACTGATATAAGTTGCATTCTGGAAGGTGGTTTGAGTGGTCGTGAATTGAGGAGACAATTGCTTCTTGACGGCACCAAGGACATCATCCTCAGTGGGGACTGGTGTTTTGACCTTGAATATCAGTTTAACAAAAAACCCCACTGTGCCGAATCTAAGAGAAAATAATAATACATGGAAAATTACATATCCTAAAGAAAATCTGTGTGCTTGCTAGCTTGTCTTAAAGTATTCATGGTTGTAAAGTAAGTTATAGTAGAGGCAGTCACTGCAAGTAGTAATAGGTAGTGACTGGTTATAATTGGAAAAAGTAGGTAGATGGAAAGATTGATTGATGGATAAGGATAGGATCGGATAGGATAGCCTGAACATATGAAAGTTGGTTCGGTCTCTCTAGCTTGAACGGTTCGAGTTACTATTATTTTGGGTGGGTTATTATATGCTAATTCATACTCATTTAAATTGTTTTAGTTTAGAAAGTTTAGAAAATGTTAAAATAATTAGAAAAAGTATCTAAGAAATCTAGTGGTCTTGCCTTCAGCAAGCACATTAATAATAATGGATTGGATTTACATTGCGCCTTTTGACCGATTGATGTACTCAAAGAGCTTTTCTAAAGAAAGGTTGACATTTTGGATGCTTTTATTAAAACATCAGTAGTTAACGACACAAGCATGGATATACATGGTTCATTGCTGCAAAGGTTCCTTGATTGACAGTGTTAATTGAATTGTATGAAATAATTATAATAAATGATGTTGCTTACCTAGTTGTTGATGTCACTGAAGTCAAAAGGGTAGGAAGTGGTGTGGTGCTGGTAGTTGTTGTTGGGGCAACAGTGGTGGTCAGGAGACCTAGAAAATAAATGAAAATACATTTTAGAGGGATTATAAACTTGTAATATGTCATATAACATAAGTGTTTTCGAGATTGAGTATTATACACGTTACATGGTGTTTGATAACTCACTGTCATAAAAAAAACATATAAATGACAACCGTATGGTAACAAAAGCAGCATACCTGAGACTTTTAAGACTTCCTGTAGAAAACTACTAGGGTGGTTGACATCTTCCTCTTTGTATACATACGTCACGTTTGCCGTGATTTCAGTGCCATCATCACTGTGGACGTGAAAATGGGTTTTGTGTGAGAGTTAAACATGCTCCCTTCATCCTGTTTAGCTGTACAAGCAGCAGCTAAATGAAATCTGCAGAAATTCTAAAGAGTGCAGTTGAGAAAGATGGGTTGGTTCAAGGATATGACGTTGTACTTACATGACTTTGGCGATGGGAAATTGAAACTGTTTGCCGTCTGGTTCACTGAGAACCTTATGGAGCTAAAAGGGGACAAAACATCAAGTTGTCAATTACTATCATGACCTGAACATGACCATGGATGTATCTTATGTGTAGAAGTACAGTATCTTACTAGTCTGTTAATTGAATCCTGTATCTGGATTTCGGTCTCATTGGTGAGTGTGAGTCTATTACTTAGAGACTCCTGGGTTACATTGGTTATTTTGAAACCAAGGTCGATGGCAAATGAAGTATCTGTAAGTTCTGTGAGCACACAAAAAAATGGTCACAATAGCAACAGATCAAATGAACTGCTACAATTTAGGAGTTTCAACAACATTAAAAAACATTCAAGAAGAATTTAGATAGCAGGAGCAGTTGAATGTTTACTTATTAAGAAATTATTTTATAGAGTGGAAATAAATGTCTTCATGAAGCCTAATTTGTTGAACTCACTGATATAAGTTGCATTCTGGAAGGTGGTTTGAGTGGTCGTGAATTGAGGAGACAATTGCTTCTTGACGGCACCAAGGACATCATCCTCAGTGGGGACTGGTGTTTTGACCTTGAATATCAGTTTAACAAAAACCCCACTGTGCCGAATCTAAGAGAAAATAATAATACATGGAAAATTACATATCCTAAAGAAAATCTGTGTGCTTGCTAGCTTGTCTTAAAGTATTCATGGTTGTAAAGTAAGTTATAGTAGAGGCAGTCACTGCAAGAGTAATAGTAGTGACTGGTTATAATTGGAAAAAGTAGGTAGATGGAAAGATTGATTGATGGATAGCATAGGATAGGATCGGATAGGATAGCCTGAACATATGAAAGTTGGTTCGGTCTCTCTAGCTTGAACGGTTCAAGAGTTACTATTTTTGGGGGTGGGTTATTATGTGCTAATTTATACTTATTTAAATTGTTTTAGTTTAGAAAGTTTAGAAAATGTTAAAATAATTAGAAGAAGAATGTAAGAAATCTAGTGGTCTTGCCTTCAGCAAGCACATTCATAATAATTGATTGGATTTATATTGCGCCTTTTGACCGATTGATGTACTCAAAGAGCTTTTCTAAAGAAAGGTTGACATTTTGGATGCTTTTATTAAAACATCAGTAGTTAACGACACAAGCATGGATATACATGGTTCATTGCTGCAAAGGTTCCTTGATTGACAAAGTGTTAATTGAATTGTATGAAATAATTATAATAAATGATGTTGCTTACCTAGTTGTTGATGTCACTGAAGTCAAAAGGGTAGGAAGTGGTGTGGTGCTGGTAGTTGTTGTTGGGGCAACAGTGGTGGTCAGGAGACCTTGAAAATAAAGGAAAATACATTTTAGAGGGATTATAAACTTGTAATATGTCATATAACATAGTGTTTTCGAGATTGAGTATTATACACGTTACATGGTGTTTGATAATTCACTGTCATAAAAAAAGATAGAAATGACAACCGTATGGTAACAAAAGCAGCATACCTGAGACTTTTAAGACTTCCTGTAGAAAACTACTAGGGTGGTTGACATCTTCCTCTTTGTATACATACGTCACGTTTGCCGTGATTTCAGTGCCATCAGCACTGTGGACGTAAAAATGGGTTTTGTGTGAGAGTTAAACATGCTCCCTTCATCCTGTTTAGCTGTACAAGCAGCAGCTAAATGAAATATGCAGAAATTCTAAAGAGTGCAGTTGAGAAAGATGGGTTGGTTCAAGGATATGACATTGTACTTACATGAAGTCGGCGATGGGAAATTGAAACTGTTTGCCGTCTGGTTCACTGAGAACCTTATGGAGCTAAAAGGGGACAAAACATCAAGTTGTCAATTACTATCATGACCTGAACATGACCATGGATGTATCTTATGTGTAGAAGTACAGTATCTTACTAGTCTGTTAATTGAATCCTGTATCTGGATTTTGGTCTCATTGGTGAGTGTGAGTCTATTACTTAGAGACTCCTGGGTTACATTGGTTATTTTGAAACCAAGGTCGATGGCAAATGAAGTATCTGTAAGTTCTGTGAGCACACAAAAAAATGGTCACAATAGCAACAGATCAAATGAACTGCTACAATTTAGGAGTTTCAACAACATTAAAAAACATTCAAGAAGAATTTAGATAGCAGGAGCAGTTGAATGTTTACTTATTAAGAAATTATTTTATAGAGTGGAAATAAATGTCTTCATGAAGCCTAATTTGTTGAACTCACTGATATAAGTTGCATTCTGGAAGGTGGTTTGAGTGGTCGTGAATTGAGGAGACAGTTGCTTCTTGACGGCACCAAGGACATCATCCTCAGTGGGGACTGGTGTTTTGACCTTGAATATCAGTTTAACAAAAACCCCCACTGTGCCGAATCTAAGAGAAAATAATAATACATGGAAAATTACATATCCTAAAGAAAATCTGTGTGCTTGCTAGCTTGTCTTAAAGTATTTCATGGTTGTAAAATAAGTTATAGTAGGCAGTCACCGCAGAGTAATAGTAGTGACTGGTTATAATTGGAAAAAGTAGGTAGATGGAAAGATTGATTGATGGATAAGATAGGATAGGATAGGATAGCCTGAACATTTGAAAGTTGGTTTGGTCTCTCTAGCTTGAACGGTTCGAGTAATATTATTTTTGGTGGTTATTATATGCTAATTTATACTCAATTAAAATGTTTGTTTTTAGAAAGTTTAGAAAATGTTAAAATAATTAGAAAAAGTATCTAAGAAATCTAGTGGTCTTGCCTTCAGCAAGCACATTAATATAATGGTGAGATTTATATTGCGCCTTTTGACCGATTGATGTACTCAAGACTTTTCTAAAGAAAGGTTACATTTTGGATGCTTTATAAAACATCAGTAGTTAACGACACAGCATGGATATACATGGTTCATTGTGCAAAGGTTCCTTGATTGACAAAGTGTTATTGAATTGTATGAAATAATTATAAAATGATGTTGCTTACCTAGTTGTTGATGTCACTGAAGTCAAAAGGGTAGGAAGTGGTGTGGTGTGGTAGTTGTGTTGGGGCAACAGTGGTGGTCAGGAGACCTAGAAAATAAATGAAAATACATTTTAGAGGGATTATAAACTTAATATGTATATACATATACAAGTGTTTTCGAGATTGAGTATTATACACGTTACATGGTGGTGATAACTCACTGTCATAAAAAAAACATATAAATGACAACCGTATGGTAACAAAAGCAACATACCTGAGACTTTTAAGACTTCCTGTAGAAAACTACTAGGGTGGTTGACATCTTCCTCTTTGTATACATACGTCACGTTTGCCGTGATTTCAGTGCCATCATCACTGTGGACGTGAAAATGGGTTTTGTGTGAGAGTTAAACATGTTCCTTCATCCTGTTTAGCTGTACAAGCAGCAGCTAAATGAAATATGCAGAAATTCTAAAGAGTGCAGTTGAGAAAGATGGGTTGGTTCAAGGATATGACTTGTACTTACATGAATGGCGATGGGAAATTGAACTGTTTGCCGTCTGGCACTGAGAACCTTAGGAGCTAAAAGGGGACAAACATCAAGTTGTCAATTACTATATGACCTGAACATGACATGGATGTATCTTATGTGTAAGTACAGTATCTTACTAGTTTGTAATTGAATCCTGTATCTGGATTTGGTCTCATTGGTGAGTGTGAGTCTATTACTAGAGACTCCTGGGTTACATTGGTTATTTTGAAACCAAGGTCGATGGCAAATGAAGTATCTGTAAGTTCTGTGAGACACAAAAAAAATGGTCACATAGCAACAGATCAAATGAACTGCTACAATTTAGGAGTTTCAACAACATTAAAAAACATTCAAGAAGAATTTAGTAGCAGGAGCAGTTTAATGTTTACTTATTAAGAAATATTTTAAGAGTGGAAATAAATGTCTTCATGAAGCCTAATTTGTGAACTCACTGATATAAATTGCATTCTGGAAGGTGGTTTGAGTGGTCGTGAATTGAGGAGACAATTGCTTTCGACGGCACCAAGGACATCATCTCGTGGGGACTGGGTTTTGACCTTGAATATCAGTTTTACAAAAAACCCCCACTGTGCCAATCTAAGAGAAAATAATAATACATGGAAAATTACATTTCCTAAAGAAAATGTGTGTCTTGCTAGCTTGTCTTAAAGTATTCATGGTTGTAAAATAAGTTATAGTAGGCAGTCACCGCAGTAGTAATGGTAGTGACTGGTTATAATTGGAAAAAGTAGGTAGATGGAAAGATTGATTGATGGATAAGGATAGGATAGGATAGCCTGAACATATGACAGTTGGTTCGGTCTCTCTAGCTTGAACGGTTCAAGAGTTAATATTATTTTGGGTTGGTTATTATATGCTAATTTACTCATATAATGACAAAAGCATGGATATACATGGATTTACACAGTTCATTGTTGCAAAGGTTCCTTGATTGACAAAGTATTAATTGAATTGTATAAAATAATTACACTAAATTATCTTGCATACCTAGTAATTGATGTCATAGAAGTTGTGTTATAAGTTGCAGTTCTGGTTGTCGAGGTAGGAAGTACAATTGCGGTTGTATTTGTAGGTGCTGAAGTTGTAGTTGTTGTTGTAGGATGAGAACTACCAGTAGAAGGTGCTGCAGTCGCAGTGGTTGTAAGAATAGCAGTTGTTGTAGCAGGAGCTGCAGTGGTTGTCGTAATAGGTTCTGGAGTTGTAGTGGTCGTTGGAGCAGCAGTTGTTGTAGTTAGAGCTGCAGTGGTTGTCGTAGAGGCAGCTGCTGTGGTTGACGTAGAAGCTACAGTTGTTGTAGCAGGAGCTGTAGTTGTGATTGTTGTAGTAAGTACAGCAGGTGTAGTGGTCGTGGGAGCTACAGTTGTAGGAACTGCAGGTGTTGTAGTAGGTGCTGTTGTTGTGGTTGTCGTAGGAGCAGCAGCTGTTGTAGTTAGGGCTGCAGTGGTTGTCGTAGGGGTAGCTGCTGTGGTTGAAGTAGATGCTAAAGTTGTTGTAGGAGCTGCAGTTGTCGTGGGAGCTACAGTTGTTTAGTGTTGTTGTGTGGTTGTCGTAGAGCTGAAGTTGTAGTTGTTGTAGAAGGTGCTGCAGTCGTTGTGGTCGTAAGAATAGCAGTTGTTGTAGCAGAAGCTGCAGTGGTTGTCGTAATAGGTTCTGGAGTTGTAGTGGTCGTTGGAGCAGCAGTTGTTGTAGTTAGAGCAGCAGTGGTTGTCGTAGAGGCAGCTGCTGCGGATGACGTAGGAGCTACAGTTGTTGTATCAGGAGCTGTATTTGTGATCGTTGTCATAAGTGCAGCAGGTGGAGTGGTCGTGGGAGCTACAGTTGATGGAACTGCAGGTGTTGTAGTAGGTGCTGTTGTTGTGGGGTTAGTAGGAGCTGAAGTTGAAGTTGTTGTAGAATGTGCAGTTGTCGTGGGAGCTACAGTTGTTGTAGGTGTTGCTGTTGTGGTTGTCGTAGGAGCTGAAGTTGTTGTAGAAGGTACTGCAGTCGCAGTGGTTGTTGGAATAGCAGTTGTTGTAGCAGGAGCTGCAGTGGTTGTCGTAGAGGCAGCTGCTGTGGTAAGTAGATGCTAAAGTCTGTTGTAGGAAAGCTGCAGTTGTCGTGGGAGCTAAGTTGTTGTAGGTGTTGCTGGTTGTGTGTGTCGTAGGAGGAAGTTGTAGTTGTTGTAGAAGGTGCTGCAGTCGTGTGGTAGTAAGAACAAGCAGTTGTTGTAGTAGAGATCATTGGTTGTCGTACAGGTTTGGAGTGTAGTTCGTAGGAGCAGCAGTTGTTGTAGTTAGGGCTGCAGTGGTTGTCGTAGGGGCAGCTGCTGTGGTTGAAGTAGATGCTAAAGTTGTTGTAGCAGGAGCTGTAGTTATGATTGTTGTGAAAGTGCAGGTGAAGTTGTGAGCGACAGTTGTAGAACTGAGTGTGTTAGAGCTGTGTTGGTGTCGTATGAGCTGAGTGAAGTTGTTGTAGAGGGCTGCAGTGCAGTGATTGTTGAAAGCAGTTGTTGTAGCAGGATGCATGAAGTGGTTGTTGTAGAAGCTACAGTTGTTGTAGCAGGAGTGTAGTTTTGATTGTTGTAGAAAGTACAGCAGGTGAGGGTGTGGGAGACAGTTGTGCAGTGTTGATAGTCTGTTGTTTGGTTGTCGTAGGAGTGAAGTTGAGTTGTTGTAAGTGCTGCAGTGTGTGGTCGTAAGAACAGCAGTTGTTGTAGTAGGAGCTGCACTGGTTGTGTAGTAGGTTCTGGAGTTGTAGTTGTCGTAGGAGCAGCAGTGTTGTAGTTAGGGCTGCCGTGTGTCGTAGGGGAAGCTGCTGTGTTGAAGTAGATGCTAAAGTTGTTGTAGGAGCTGCAGTTGTCGTGGGAGCTACAGTTGTTGTAGGTGTTGTGGTTGTCGTAGGAGCTGAAGTTGTAGTTGTTGTAGAAGGTGCTGCAGTCGTTGTGGTTCGTAAGACATCAGTTGTTTTAGTAGGAGCTGCACGTGGTTGTCGTATAGGTTCTGGAGTTGTAGTGGTCGTAGGAGCAGCAGTTGTTGTAGTTAGGCTGCAGTGGTTGTCGTAGGGCAGCTGCTGTGGTTGAAGTAGATGCTAAAGTTGTTATAGGAGCTGCAGTTGTCGTTGGGAGATACAGTTGTTAGTAGGTGTTGCTGTTGTGTTGTCGTAGGAGCTGAAGTGTAGTTGTTGTAGAAGGTGCTGCAGTCGTGTGGTGTGTAAGAACAGCAGTTGTGTAGGTGGAGCTGCACGGTTGTCGTAGAGGTTCTGGAGTTGTAGTGGTGTAGGAGCAGCAGTTGTTGTAGTTAGAGCTGCAGTGGTTGTCGTAGGGGAAGCTGCTGTGGTTGAAGTAGATGCTAAAGTTGTTGTAGGAGCTGCAGTTGTCGTGGGAGCTACAGTTGTAGGTGTTGCTGTTGTGCTTGTCGTAGGAGCTGAAGTTGTAGTTGTTGTAGAAGGTGCTGCAGTCTCAGTGGTTGTAAGAATAGCAGTTGTTGTAGCAGGAGCTGCAGTGGTTGTCGTAATAGGTTCTGGAGTTGTAGTGGTCGTTGGAGCAGCAGTTGTTGTAGTTAGAGCTGCAGTGGTTGTCGTAGGGCAGCTGCTGTGGTTGAAGTAGATGCTAAAGTTGTTGGGAGCGCTTGTTCGTGGGAGCTACAGTTGTTGTAGGTGTTGCTGTTGTGGTTGTCGTAGGAGTGAAGTTGTAGTTGTTGTAGAAGGTGCTGCAGTCGTTTGGTCGTAAGAACAGCAGTTGTTGTAGTAGGAGCTGCACTGGTTGTCGTAGTAGGTTCTGGAGTTGTGAGTGGTCGTTGGAGTAGCGTTGTGTAGTGTAGTAGGGCTGCAGTGGTTGTCGTAGGGGCAGCTGCTCTGTGTTGAAGTAGATGCTAAAGTTGTTGTAGGAGCTGCAGTTGTCGTGGGAGCTACAGTTGTTGTAGGTGTTGCTGTTGTGGTTGTCGTAGGAGCTGAAGTTGTAGTTGTTGTAGAAGGTGCTGCAGTCGTGTGGTGTGAAGAACAGCAGTTGTTGTAGTAGGAGCTGCACTGGTTGTCGTAGTAGGTTCTGGAGTTGTAGTGGTCGTAGGAGCAGCGTGTTGCAGTTAGGGCTGCAGTGGTTGTCGTAGGGGCAGCTGCTGTGGTTGAAGTAGATTCTAAAGTTGTTTAGGAGCTGCAGTTGTCGGGGAGCTACAGTTGTTTAGGTGTTGCTGTTGTGGTTGTCGTAGGAGCTGAAGTGTAGTTGTTGTAGAAGGTGCTGCAGTCGTTGTGGTCGTAAGAACAACAGTTGTTGTAGTAGGAGCTGCACTGGTTGTCGTAGTAGGTTCTGGAGTTGTAGTGGTCGTAGGAGCAGCAGTGTTGTAGTTAGAGCTGCAGTTGTTGTCGTAGGAGCGCTGCTGTGGTTGAAGTAGATGTCAAAAGGTTTGTAGGAGCTGCAGTGTCGTGGAGCTACAGTTGTTATAGGTGTTGCTGTTGTGGTTGTCGTAGGAGCTGAAGTTGTAGTTGTTGTAGAGGTGCTGCATCGTTGTGGTCGTAAGAACAGCAGTTGTTGTAGTAGGAGCTGCACTGGTTGTCGTAGTAGGTTGGAGTTGTAGTGGTCGTAGGAGAGCAGTTTGTAGTTAGGGCTGCAGTGGTTGTCGTAGGGGCAGCTGCTGTGGTTGAAGTAGATGCTAAAGTTGTTTAGGAGCTGCATGTTGTCGTGGGAGCTACAGTTGTTTAGGTGTTGCTGTTGTGGTTGTCGTAGGAGCTGAAGTGTAGTTGTTGTAGAAGGTGCTGCAGTCGTTGTGGTCGTAAGAACAGCAGTTGTTGTAGTAGGAGCGCAGGTTTGTCGTAGTAGGTTCTGGAGTTGTAGTGGTCGTAGGAGCAGCAGTTGTTGTAGTTAGGGCTGCAGTGGTTGTCGTAGGGATTGCTGGTGGTTGAAGTAGATGCTAAAGTGTTTTAGGAGCTGCAGTTGTCGTGGGGCTACAGTGTTATAGGTGTTGCTGTTGTGGTTGTCGTAGGAGCTGAAGTTGTAGTTGTTGTAGAAGGTGCTGCAGTCGTTGTGGTCGTAAGAACAGAGTTGTTTGAGTAGGCTGCACTGGTGTCGTAGTAGGTTCTGGAGTTGTAGTGGTCGTAAGAGCAGCAATTGTTGTAGTTAGGGCTGCAGTGGTTGTCGTAGGGGCAGCTGCTGTGGTTGAAGTAGATGCTAAAGTTGTTGTAGGAGCTGCAGTTGTCGTGGGAGCTACAGTTGTTGTAGGTGTTGTGGTTGTCGTAGGAGCTGAAGTTGTAGTTGTTGTAGAAGGTGCTGCAGTCGTTGTGGTCGTAAGAACAGCAGTTGTTGTAGTAGGAGCTGCACTGGTTGTCGTAGTAGGTTCTGGAGTTGTAGTGGTCGTAGGAGCAGCAGCAGTAAGAATGTTGCAAGTTCCATGTTTGTTGGTTAACAAGTTTAGTCAGTTCGTTGTCTACAGTCAGAGTTTTTAAGCAGCATATAGTGTAAACGCAGTTAGTTCAGTTAACAGTTGCAGTGTTAGTGCAGCAGTTAGTTAGAACATGGTTACAGTTTTAGACAAGTCAGTTGTGTTGAACACAGTTTGTAATCACAAGTTGTTAGTTTAGAGAAGTCTGTTCAGTTGGTAGTAGTCCGTAGGAAGCAGTGGTAAAGAAGAAGTTGGAAGTTTTTTCAGTTGTAGCAGTTGATCAGTTGTTAGTACGCAGTGTCTGTAACAGTTACAGTTTATTAGTTAGTAACAGTTTAGGGTAGTCGTAAGTGAAGAGTAAACATGTTTAAGTTGTCAAGCACATGTGTTAGTAGAAAGAACAGTTAACACTGCATAGAGTTCGTGTAGTTAGTTAGCACAGTTGTGTGTAGTTAGGGCTGCAGTGGTTGTCGTAGGGGCAGCTGCTGTGGTTGAAGTAGATGCTAAAGTTGTTGTAGGAGCGCAGTTGTCGTGGGAGCTAAGTTGTGGTAGGTGTTGCTGTTGTGGTTGTGTAGGAGCTGAAGTTGTAGTTGTTGTAGAAGGTGCTGCAGTCGTTGTGGTCGTAAGAACAGCAGTTGTTGTAGTAGGAGCAGCACTGGTTGTCGTAGTAGGTTCTGGAGTTGTAGTGGTCGTAGGAGCAGAAGTTGTTGTAGTTAGGCTGCAGTGGTTGTCGTAGGGGCAGCATGCTGTGGTTGTGTAACGTGGTTAAGAGATGCTGAAGTTGTTGTAGGAGCTGCAGGTCGTGGGAGCTACAGTTGTTGTAGTTGTTGCTGTTGTGGTTGTCGTAGGAGCTGAAGTGTAGTTGTTGTAGAAGGTGCTGCAGTCTTGTGGTGAAGAACAGCAGTTGTGTAGTAGGAGCTGCATGGTTGTAGTTGTAGGTTTGGAGTTGTAGTGGTCGTAGGAGCAGCAGTTGTTGTAGTTAGGGCTGCAGTGGTTGTCGTAGGGGCAGCTGCTGTGGTTGAAGTAGATGCTAAAGTTGTTGTAAGAGCTGCAGTTGTCTGGGAGCTACAGTTGTTGTGTAGGTGTTGCTGTTGTGGTTGTCGTAGGAGCTGAAGTTGTAGTTGTTGTAGAAGGTGCTGCAGTCGTTGTGGTCGTAAGAACAGCAGTTTGTTGAGTAGGAGCTGCATTGTTGTGTAGTAGGTTCTGGAGTTGTAGTGGTCGTAGGAGCAGCAGTTGTTGTAGTTAGGGCTGCAGTGGTTTGCGTAGGGGCGCTGCTGTGGTTGAAGTAGATGCAAAGTTGTTGTAGGAGCTGCAGTTGTCGTGGGAGCTACAGTTGTAGGTGTTGCTGTTGTGTTGTCGTAGGAGCTGAAGTTGTAGTTGTTGTAGAAGGTGCTGCAGTCGTTGTGGTGTAAGAACAGCAGTTGTTGTAGTAGAGTGCATGTGTTGTCGTAGTAGGTTCTGGGAGTGTAGTGGTCGTAGGAGCAGCAGTTGTTGTAGTTAGGGCGCAGTGGTTGTCGTAGGGGCAGCTGCTGTGGTTGAAGTAGATGCTAAAGTTGTTGTAGGAGCTGCAGTTGTCGTGGGAGCTACAGTTGTTGTAGGTGTTGCTGTGTGGTTGTGTAGTAGGAGCGAAGTTGTAGTTGTTGTAGAAGGTGCTGCAGTCGTTGTGGTCGTAAGAACAGCAGTTGTTGTAGTAGGAGCCTGCACTGGTGTCGTAGTAGGTTCTGGAGTTGTAGTGTTGTAGGAGCAGTTGTTGTAGTTAGGGCTGCAGTGGTTGTCGTAGGGGCAGCTGCTGTGGTTGAAGTAGATGCTAAAGTTGTTTTAGGAGCTGCAGTTGTCGTGGGAGCTACAGTTGTTGGAGGTGTTGCTGTTGTGGTTGTCGTAGGAGCTGAAGTTGTAGTTGTTGTAGAAGGTGCTGCAGTCGTTGTGGTCGTAAGAACAGCAGTTGTTGTAGTGGAGCTGCATTGGTTGTCTGTAGTAGGTTCTGGAGTTGTAGTTGGTCGTAGGAGCAGCAGTTGTTGTAGTTAGGGATGCAGTGGTTGTCGTAGGGGTAGCTGCGTGGTTGAAGTAGATGCTAAAGTGTTTGTAGGAGCTGCAGTTGTGTGGAGCTACAGTTGTTGTGAGGTGTTGCTGTTGTGGTGTAGTAGGAGCTGAAGTTGTAGTTGTTGTAGAAGGTGTGCTGCAGTCGTTGTGGTCGTAAGAACAGCAGTTGTTGTAGTAGGAGCAGCATGGTTGTCGTAGTAGGTTCTGGAGTGTGTGGTCGTAGGAGACAAGTTGTTGTAGTTAGGGCTGCAGTGGTTGTCGTAGGGAGCTGCTGTGGTTGAAGTAGATGCTAAGTTGTTGTAGGAGCTGCAGTTGTCGTGGAGCTACAGTTGTTGTAGGTGTTGCTGTTGTGGTTGTCGTAGGACTGAAGTTGTAGTTGTTGTAGAAGTGCTGCTGCAGTCGTTGTGGTCGTAAGAACAGCAGTGTTGAGTAGGAGCTGCACTGGTTGTGTAGTAGGTTCTGGAGTTGTAGTGTCGTAGTAGCAGCAGTGTTGTAGTAGGGCTGCAGTGGTTGTCGTAGGGCAGTGCTTGGTTAAAATAATGCTAAAGTTGTTGTAGGAGCTGCAGTTGGTGGGAGCTACAGTTGTTGTAGGTGTTGCTGTTGTGGTGTTAGTAGGAGCTGAAGTTGTAGTTGTTGTAGAAGGTGCTGCAGTCGTTGTGGTCGTAAGAACAGCAGTTGTTGTAGTAGGAGCGCACTGGTTGTCGTAGTAGGTTCTGGAGTTGAGTGGTCGTAGGAGCAGCAAGTTGTGAGTTAGGGCTGCAGTGGTTGTCGTAGGGGCAGCTGCTGTGGTTGAAGTAGATGCTGAGTTGTTGTAGGAGCTGCAGTTGTCGTGGGAGCTACAGTTGTTATAGTGTTGCTGTGTGGGTGTAGTGAGCTGAAGTTGTAGTTGTTGTAGAAGGTGCTGCAGTCGTTGTGGTCGTAAGAACAGCAGTTGTTGTAGTAGGAGCGGCACTGGTTGTCGTAGTAGGTTCTGGAGTTGTAGTGGTCGTAGGAGCAGCAGTTGTTGTAGTTAGGGCTGCAGTGGTTGTCGTAGGGCAGCTGCTGTGGTTAAAGTATGCTAAAGTTGTTGTAGGAGCTGCAGTGTCGTGGGAGCTACAGTTGTTGTAGGTGTTGCTGTTTGTGGTTGTAGTAGGAGCTGAAGTTGTAGTTGTTGTGAAGGTGCTGCAGTCGTTGTGGTCGTAGAACACGCAGTTGTTGTAGTAGAGCAGCATGGTTGTCGTAGTAGGTTCTGGAGTTGTAGTGGTCGTAGGAGCAGAAGTTGTTGTGTTAGGCTGCAGTGTGTCGTAGTCGTGGTTGCGTAGGGGCAGCTGCTGTGGTTGAAGTAGTGCTAAGTTGTTGTAGGCGCTGGTTGTCGTGGGGCTACGTTGTTGTAGGTGTTGCTGTTGGGTTGTCGTTAGGCGCTGACGTTGTAGTTGTTAAAGGTGTCGTTGTTGAACCGGTCGAGTTGTAAGGTGCAGCTAGTACGCACAGGAAGCAGCAGCAACGGTGTGTAGTGTGGTTGTCGCTGGAGCTGCTGGTACACATCTGGGACAGACAGGAGTAAGAGTTGTGGTGTGGTGCTTCTCAGTGTAAGATAGATGTTCGTATAGTGTTCGGTAGGAGCGCGCGTGGAGCTAGTTGTATGTGTGGGCGGACTGGTATGTGTAGTGGAGCTGACGTTGTGTTCTCGGTTGTTTGCGATTAGAAGGGTGTGCGTAGGCAGGCGGTTGGATGTCATGTCGTAAGAGGGTCTTGGTGTAGTAGGTAGACGACTTGTATCAGGTTGTTAGCAGGGCCAGCAGTTGGTTAGCAAAGTTATGCACTAAAGAGCTAGTTGTTGTAGGAGCTGCAGTGTGTGGGAGCTCAGTTGTTGTAGGTGTTGCTGTGTGGTTGTGAGGAGCTGAAGTTGTAGTTGTTGTAGAAGGTGCTGCAGTCGTTGTGGTGTCGATACGAGCTAGCAGGCTGTTGTAGTCGAGAGCAGCTGATGGTTGTCGTCAGTAGGTGAGCTGGAGTTGTCAGTGTGTCGTAGGAGCAGCTTTGTGGAGTTAGAGGGCTGCAGTGGTTGTCGTAGGGCAGCTGCTGTGGTTGAAGTAGATGCTAAGTTGTTGTTGTAGGAGCTGCAGTTGTGTGTGTGACTAGGTAGGCTGTTGTGGTTGTTGTAGGAGTGAGTGAAGTTGTAGTTGTTGTAGAAGGTGCTGCAGTCGTTGTGGTCGTAAGAACAGCAGTTGTTGTAGTAGGAGCGCATGGTTGTCGTAGTAGGTTCTGGAGTTGTAGTGGTCGTAGGAGCAGCAGTTGTTGTAGTTAGGGCTGCAGTGGTTGTCGTAGGGGCAGCTGCTGTGGTAAGTAGATGCTAAAGTTGTTGTAGGAGGCTGCAGTTGTCGTGGGAGTACAGTTGTTGTAGTGTTGCTGTTGTGGTTGTAGTAGGAGCTGAAGTTGTAGTGTTGTAGAAGGTGCTGCAGTCGTTGTGGTGTGTGAAGAACAGCAGTTGTTGTAGTAGAGCGCATGTGGTGTCGTAGTAGGTTCTGGAGTTGTAGTGGTCGTAGGAGCAGAGTTGTTGTAGTTAGGGCTGCAGTGGTTGTAGAGTGTGGGGGTAGGCAGTGCTGTGGTTGAAGTAGATGCTAAGTTGTTGTAGGAGCTGCAGTTGTCGGTGGGAGCTACAGTTGTTGTAGGTGTTGCTGTTGTGGTTGCTCGTAGGAGCTGAAGTTTGTAGTTGTTGTAGAAGGTGCTGCAGTCGTTGTGGTCGTAAGAACAGCAGTTGTTGTTGTAGGAGCTGCACTGGTGTGTCGTAGTAGGTGTCTGGAGTTGTAGTGGTCGTAAAGAGCAGCAGTTGTTGTAGTTAGGGCTGCAGGGTGAGGTTGATTCGTAGGGCAAGCTGCTGTGGTTAAGTAGATGCTAAAATTGTTGTAGGAGCTGCAGTTTCGTGGGAGCTACATTTGTGTAGGTGTTGCTGTTGTGGTTGTAGTAGGAGCTGAAGGTGTAGTGTTGTAGAAGGTGCTGCAGTCGTTGTGGTCGTAAGAACAGCAGTTGTTGTAGTAGGAGCTGCATGGTTGTCGTAGTAGGTTCTGGAGTTGTAGTGGTCGTAGGAGCAGAGTTGTTTAGTTAGGGCTGCAGTGGTTGTCGTAGGGGTACGCTGTGTTGAAGTAGATGCTAAAGTTGTTGTAGGAGCTGCAGTTGTCGTGGGAGCTACAGTTGTTGTAGGTGTTGCTGTTGTGGTTGTGTAGGAGCTGAAGTTGTAGTTGTGGTAGAAGGTGGTGCTGCAGTCGTTGTGGTCGTAAGAACAGCAGTTGTTGTAGTAGGAGCTGCATTGGTTGTAGTAGTAGGTTCTGGAGTTGTAGGAGCAGCAGTTGTTGTAGTTAGGGCTGCAGTGGTTGTCGTAGGGGTAGCTGCTGTGGTTGAAGTAGATGCTAAAGTTGTTGTAGGAGCTGCAGTTGTCGTGGGAGCTACAGTTGTTGTAGGTGTTGCTGTTGTGGTTGTAGTAGGAGCTGAGTGTAGTTGTTGTAGAAGGTGCTGCAGTCGTTGTGGTCGTAAGAACAGCAGTTGTTGTAGTAGGAGCGCACTGGTTGTCGTAGTAGGTTCTGGAGTTGTAGTGGTCGTAGGAGCAGCAAGTTGTGTAGTTAGGGCTGCAGTGGTTGTCGTAGGGGTAAGCTGCTGTGGTTGAAGTAGATGCTGAAGTTGTTGTAGGAGCTGCAGTTGTCGTGGGAGCTACAGTGTTGTAGGTGTTGCTGTTGTGGTTGTGTAGGAGCTGAAGTTGTAGTTTTGTAGAAGGTGCTGCAGTCGTTGTGGTCGTAAGAACAGCAGTTGTTGTAGTAGGAGCTGCATGGTTGTCGTAGTGGTTCTGGAGTTGAGTTGTCGTAGGAGCAGCAGTTGTAGTTAGGGCTGCAGTGGTTGTCGTAGGGGTCAGCTGCTGTGGTTGAAGTAGATGCTAAAGTTGTTGTAGGAGCGCAGTTGTCGTGGGAGCTACAGTTGTTGTAGGTGTTGCTGTTGTGGTTGTGTAGGAGCTGAAGTGTAGTTGTTGTAGAAGGTGCTGCAGTCGTTGTGGTCGTAAAGAACAGCAGTTGTTGAGTAGGAGCTGCACTGGTTGTCGTAGTAGGTTCTGGAGTTGTAGTGGTCGTAGGAGCAGCAGTTGTTGTAGTTAGGGCTGCAGTGGTTGTCGTAGTGGGCAGCTGCTGTGGTTGAAAGTAGATGCTAAAGTTGTGTGTAGGAGTTGCAGTTGTCGTGGGAGCTACAGTTGTTGTAGGTGTTGCTGTTGTGGTTGTCGTAGGAGCTGAAGTTGTAGTTGTTGTAGAAGGTGCTGCAGCCATTGTTGTTGTAAGAACAGCAGTTGTTGTAGTAGGAGCTGCAGTGGTTGTCGTAGTAGGTTCTGGAGTTGTAGTGGTCGTAGGAGCAGCAGTTGTTGCAGTTAGGGCTGCAGTGGTTGTCGTAGGGGTAGCTGCTGTGGTTGAAGTAGATGCTAAAGTTGTTGTAGGAGCTGCAGTTGTCGTGGGAGCTACAGTTGTTGTAGGTGTTGCTGTTTGGTTGTAGTAGGAGCTGAAGTTGTAGTTGTTGTAGAAGGTGCTGCAGTCGTTGTGGTCGTTAAGAACAGCCGTTGTTGTAGTAGGAGCTGCACTGGTTGTCGTAGTAGGTTCTGGAGTTGTAGTGGTCGTAGGAGCAGCAGTTGTTGTAGTTAGGGCTGCATGGTTGTCGTAGGGGCAGTGCGTGTGGTAGGCTGCTGTGGTTGAAGTAGATGCTAAGTTGTTGTAGGAGCTCAGTTGTCGTGGGAGCTACAGTTGTTGTAGGTTTGCTGTTGTGGTTGTAGGAGCTGAAGTTGTAGTTGTTGTAGAAGGTGCTGCAGTCGTTGTGGTCGTAAGAACAGCAGTGTTGTAGTAGGAGCAGCACTGGTTGTCGTAGTAGGTTCTGGAGTTGTAGTGGTCGTAGGAGAGCAGTTTGTAGTTAGGGCTGACGTGGTTGTCGTAGGGGTAGCTGCTGTGGTTGAAGTAGATGCTAAAGGTGTTGTAGGAGCTGCAGTTGTCGTGGGGAGTACAGTTGTTGTAGGTGTTGCTGTTGTGGTTGTCGTAGGAGCTGAAGTTGTAGTTGTTGTAGAAGGTGCTGCAGTCGTTGTGGTCGTAAGAACAGCAGTTGTTGGGTAGGAGCTGCACTGGTTGTCGTAGTAGGTTCTGGAGTTGTAGTGGTCGTAGGAGCAGCAGTTGTTGTAGTTAGGGCTGCAGTGGGTTGTCGTAGGGGCAGGCTGTGGTTGAAGTAGATGCTAAAGTTGTTGTAGGAGCTGCAGTTGTCGTGGGAGCTACAGTTGTTGTAGGTGTTGCTGTTGTGGTTGTAGTAGGAGCTGAAGTTGTAGTTGTTGTAGAAGGTGCTGCAGTCGTTGTGGTCGTAAAGAACAGCAGTTGTTTAGTAGGAGCAGCACTTGGTTTCGTAGTAGGTTCTTGGAGTTGTAGTGGTCGTAGGAGCAGAAGTTGTTGTAGTTAGGGCTGCAGTGGTTGTCGTAGGGGCAGCTGCTGTGGTTGAAGTAGATGCTAAAGTGTTGTGTAGAGCTGCAGTTGTCGTGGGAGCTACAGTTGTTGTAGGTGTTGCTGTTGTGGTTGTGTAGGAGCTGAAGTTGTAGTTGTTGTAGAAGGTGCTGCAGTCGTTGTGGTCGTAAGAACAGCAGTTGTTGTAGTAGGAGCAGCATTGGTGTCGTAGTAGGTTCTGGAGTTGAGTGGTCGTAGGAGCAGCATGTTGAGTTAGGGCTGCAGTGGTTGTCGTAGGGGAGCTGCTGTGGTTGGAAGTAGATGCTAAAGTTGTTGTAGGAGCTGCAGTTGTCGTGGGAGCTACAGTTGTTTTAGGTGTTGCTGTTGTGGTTGTCGTAGGAGCTGAAGTTGTAGTTGTTGTAGAAGGTGCTGCAGTCGTTGTGGTCGTAAGAACAGCAGTTTGTGAGTAGGAGCTGCACTGGTTGTCGTAGTAGGTTCTGGAGTTGTAGTGGTCGTAGGAGCAGCAGTTGTTGTAGTTAGGGCTGCAGTGGTTGTCGTAGGGCAGCTGCTGTGGTTAAGTAGATGCTAAAGTTGTTGTGTAGGAGCTGCAGTTGTCGTGGGAGCTACAGTTGTGTAGGTGTTGCTGTTGTGGTTGTAGTAGGAGCTGAAGTTGTAGTTGTTGTAGAAGGTGCTGCTCGTCGTGTGGTCGTAGAACAGCAGTTGTTGTAGTAGGAGCGCATGGTTGTCGTAGTAGGTTCTGGAGTTGTAGTGGTCGTAGGAGCAGAAGTTGTTGTAGTTAGGGCTGCAGTGGTGTTGTAGGGGTAGACTGCTGTGGTTGAAGTAGATGCTAATTGTTGTAGGAGCTGCAGGTTGTGGGAGCTACAGTTGTTGTAGGTGTTGCTGTTGTGGTTGTCGTAGGAGCTGAAGTTGTAGTTGTTGTAGAAGGTGCTGCAGTGGTTGTGGTCGTAAGAACAGCAGTTGTTGGTAGTAGGAGCTGCACTGGTTGTCGTAGTAGTTCTGGAGTTGTAGTGGTCGTAGGAGCAGCAGTGTTGTAGTTAGGGCTGCAGTGGTTGTCGTAGGGGCAGCTGCTGTGGTTGAAGTAGATGCTAAAGTTGTTGTAGGAGCTGCAGTTGTCGTGGGAGCTACAGTTGTTGTAGGTGTGGCTGTTGTGGTTGTAGTAGGAGCTGAAGTTGTAGTTGTTGTAGAAGGTGCTGCAGTCGTTGTGGTCGTAAGAACAGCAGTTGTTGTAGTAGGAGCTGCATGGTTGTCGTAGTAGGTTCTGGAGTGTAGTGGTCGTAGGAGCAGAGTTGTTTAGTTAGGGCTGCAGTGGTTGTCGTAGGGGAGCTGGTGGTTGAAGTAGATGCTAAGTTGTTGTAGGAGCTGCAGTTGTCGTGGGGCTACAGTTGTTGTAGGTGTTGCTGTTGTGGTTGTCGTAGGAGCTGAAGTTGTAGTGTGTAGAAGGTGCTGCAGTCGTTGTGGTCGTAGGAACAGCAGTTGTTGTAGTAGGAGCTGCAGTGGTTGTCTAGTAGGTTCTGGAGTTGTAGTGGTCTGTGTGAGCAGCAGTTGTAGTTAGGGCTGATGGTTGTCGTAGGGGAGTGCTGTGGTTGAAGTAGATGCTAAAGTGTTGTAGGAGCTGCAGTTGTCGTGGGAGTACAGTTGTTGTAGGTGTTGCTGTTGTGGTTGTAGTAGGAGCTGAAGTTGTAGTTGTTGTTAGAAGGTGCTGCAGTCGTTGTGGTCGTAAGAACAGCAGTGTGTTGGAGTAGGAGCGCACGGTTGTCGTAGTAGGTTCTGGAGTTGTAGTGGTCGTAGGAGCAGCAGTTGTTGTAGTTAGGGCTGCAGTGGTTGTGTAGGGGGCAGCTGCTGTGTTGAAGTAGATGCTAAAGTTGTTGTAGGAGCTGCAGTTGTCGTGGGAGCTACAGTTGTAGGTGTTGCTGTTGTGCTTGTCGTAGGAGCTGAAGTTGTAGCTGTTGTAGAAGGTGCTGCAGCGTGTGGTCGTAAGAACAGCAGTTGTTGTAGTAGGAGCTGCATGGTTGTCGTAGTAGGTTCTGGAGTTGTAGTGGTCGTAGGAGCAGAGTCAGTTGTGTAGTTAGGGCTGCAGTGGTTGTCGTAGGGGTAGTGCTGTGGTTGAAGTAGATGCTAAGTTGTTGTAGGAGCTGCAGTGTCGTGGAGCTACAGTGTTGTAGGGTTGTGTGTGTGTTGTAGTAGGAGCTGAAGTTGTAGTTGTTGTAGAAGGTGCTGCAGTCGTTGTGGTCGTAAGAACAGCAGTTGTTGTAGTAGGAGAGGCACTGGTTGTCGTAGTAGGTTCTGGAGTTGTAGTGGTCGTTAGGAGCAGCAGGTTGTAGTTAGGTGCAGGCGTGCAGTGGTTGTCGTAGGGAGCTGCTGTGGTTGAAGTAGATGCTAAAGTTGTTGTAGGAGCTGCAGTTGTCGTGGGAGCTACAGTTGTTGTAGGTGTTGCTGTTGTGGTTGTCGTAGGAGCTGAAGTTGTAGTTGTTGTAGAAGGTGCTGCAGTCGTTGTGGGTCGTAAGAACAGCAGTTGTTGAGTAGGAGCGCACTGGTTGTCGTAGTAGGTTCTGGAGTTGTAGTGGTCGTAGGAGCAGCAGTGTTGTAGTTAGGGCTGCAGTGGTTGTCGTAGGGGCTAGCTGCTGTGGTTGAAGTAGATGCTAAAGTTGTTGTAGGAGCTGCAGTTGTCGTGGGAGCTACAGTTGTTGTAGGTGTTGCTGTTGTGGTTGTGTAGGAGCTGAAGTTGTAGTTGTTGTAGAAGGTGCTGCAGTCGTTGTGGTCGTAAGAACAGCAGTTGTGGAAGGACCTGCACGGTTGTCGTAGTAGGTTCTGGAGTGTAGGTGTCGTAGGAGCAGCAGTGTTGTAGTAGGGCTGCAGTGGTTGGCGTAGGGGCAGCTGCTGTGGTTGAAGTAGATGCTAAGTTGTTGTAGGAGCTGCAGTTGTCGTGGGAGCTACAGTTGTTGTAGGTGTTGTGGTTGTCGTAGGAGCTGAAGTTGTAGTTGTTGTAGAAGGTGCTGCAGTCGTTGTGGTCGTAAGAACAGCAGTTGTTGTAGTAGGAGCTGCATTGGTTGTCGTAGTAGGTTCTGGAGTTGTAGTGGTCGTAGGAGCAGCAGTTGTTGTAGTTAGGGCTGCAGTGGTTGTCGTAGGGGTAGCTGCTGTGGTTGAAGTAGATGCTAAAGTTGTTGTAGGAGCTGCAGTTGTCGTGGGAGCTACAGTTGTTGTAGGTGTTGCTGTTGTGGTTGTAGTAGGAGCTGAAGTTGTAGTTGTTGTAGAAGGTGCTGCAGTCGTTGTGGTCGTAAGAACAGCAGTTGTTGTAGTAGGAGCTGCACTGGTTGTCGTAGTAGGTTCTGGAGTTGTAGTGGTCGTAGGAGCAGAAGTTGTTGTAGTTAGGGCTGCAGTGGTTGTCGTAGGGGCAGCTGCTGTGGTTGTCGTAGGGGCAGCTGCTGTGGTTGAAGTAGATGCTGAAGTTGTTGTAGGAGCTGCAGTTGTCGTGGGAGCTACAGTTGTTGTAGGTGTTGCTGTTGTGGTTGTCGTAGGAGCTGAAGTTGTAGTTGTTGTAGAAGGTGCTGCAGTCGTTGTGGTCGTAAGAACAGCAGTTGTTGTAGTAGGAGCAGCACTGGTTGTCGTAGTAGGTTCTGGAGTTGTAGTGGTCGTAGGAGCAGCAGTTGTAGTTAGGGCTGCAGTGGTTGTCGTAGGGGAAGATGCTGTGGTTGAAGTAGATGCTAAAGTTGTTGTAGGAGCTGCAGTTGTCGTGGGAGCTACAGTTGTTGTAGGTGTTGCTGTTGTGGTTGTCGTAGGAGCTGAAGTTGTAGTTGTTGTAGAAGGTGCTGCAGTCGTTGTGGTCGTAAGAACAGCAGTTGTTGGAGTAGGAGCTGCACTGGTTGTCGTAGTAGGTTCTGGAGTTGTAGTGGTCGTAGGAGCAGCAGTTGTTGTAGTTAGGGCTGCAGTGGTTGTCGTAGGGGCAGCTGCTGTGGTTGAAGTAGATGCTAAAGTTGTTGTAGGAGCTGCAGTTGTCGTGGGAGCTACAGTTGTTGTAGGTGTTGCTGTTGTGGTTGTAGTAGGAGCTGAAGTTGTAGTTGTTGTAGAAGGTGCTGCAGTCGTTGTGGTCGTAAGAACAGCAGTTGTTGTAGTAGGAGCTGCATTGGTTGTCGTAGTAGGTTCTGGAGTTGTAGTGGTCGTAGGAGCAGCAGTTGTTGTAGTTAGGGCTGCAGTGGTTGTCGTAGGGGTAGCTGCTGTGGTTGAAGTAGATGCTAAAGTTGTTGTAGGAGCTGCAGTTGTCGTGGGAGCTACAGTTGTTGTAGGTGTTGCTGTTGTGGTTGTAGTAGGAGCTGAAGTTGTAGTTGTTGTAGAAGGTGCTGCAGTCGTTGTGGTCGTAAGAACAGCAGTTGTTGTAGTAGGAGCTGCACTGGTTGTCGTAGTAGGTTCTGGAGTTGTAGTGGTCGTAGGAGCAGAAGTTGTTGTAGTTAGGGCTGCAGTGGTTGTCGTAGGGGCAGCTGCTGTGGTTGTCGTAGGGGCAGCTGCTGTGGTTGAAGTAGATGCTAAAGTTGTTGTAGGAGCTGAAGTTGTAGTTGTTGTAGAAGGTGCTGCAGTCGTTGTGGTCGTAAGAACAGCAGTTGTTGTAGTAGGAGCAGCACTGGTTGTCGTAGTAGGTTCTGGAGTTGTAGTGGTCGTAGGAGCAGCAGTTGTAGTTAGGGCTGCAGTGGTTGTCGTAGGGGTAGCTGCTGTGGTTGAAGTAGATGCTAAAGTTGTTGTAGGAGCTGCAGTTGTCGTGGGAGCTACAGTTGTTGTAGGTGTTGCTGTTGTGGTTGTCGTAGGAGCTGAAGTTGTAGTTGTTGTAGAAGGTGCTGCAGTCGTTGTGGTCGTAAGAACAGCAGTTGTTGGAGTAGGAGCTGCACTGGTTGTCGTAGTAGGTTCTGGAGTTGTAGTGGTCGTAGGAGCAGCAGTTGTTGTAGTTAGGGCTGCAGTGGTTGTCGTAGGGGCAGCTGCTGTGGTTGAAGTAGATGCTAAAGTTGTTGTAGGAGCTGCAGTTGTCGTGGGAGCTACAGTTGTTGTAGGTGTTGCTGTTGTGGTTGTAGTAGGAGCTGAAGTTGTAGTTGTTGTAGAAGGTGCTGCAGTCGTTGTGGTCGTAAGAACAGCAGTTGTTGTAGAAGGACCTGCACCGGTTGTCGTAGTAGGTTCTGGAGTTGTAGTTGTCGTAGGAGCAGCAGTTGTTGTAGTTGGTTCTGCAGTCGTAGCAGTAGGTTCTGTCGTAGTAGGTTCTGGAGTTGTTGTGGTCATAGGAGCTGCAGTTGTTGTGGTAGGTTCTGCAGTCGTAGCAGTAGGTTCTGTCGTAGTAGGTTCTAGAGTTGTTGTGGTCATAGGAGCTGCAGTTGTTGTCGTTAGAGCTTCAGTTGTCGTAGGAGCTGCAGGTGTCGTGGGAGATACAGTGGTAATTGTAGGTGTTACCTTTGTAGTGTCCGCAGGAGCTACAGTCGTAGTAGGGTCTGTAGTTGTAGTAGTAGTAGGAGCTACATTTGTTGCTGTAGGAGCTACAGTTGTCGTTGTAGGTGCTACTGTTGTAGTGGTCATAGGAGCTACAGTTGTATTAGGAACTGCAGTTGTGGTTGTTGTATTAGGTACTGCAGTTGTAGTTGTCGTTGGAGCTGCAGTTGTCGTTGGAGCTGCAGTTGTCGTTGGAGCTACAGTTGTTGCCGTAGGAGCTGCAGTTGTTGCCGTAGGAGCTGCAGTTGTTGTTGTCGTAATAAGATCTGCAGTTGTAGGAGCTGCAGTTGTTGTTGTCGTAATAAGATCTGCAGTTGTAGGAGATGCAGTTGTGGAAGATGCGGTTGTGGAAGAAACTCCATGGATAATCCAACATAAGAACACTGTGGTTTGTGAGATGAAAGGTTAAATTGTTTATTGCGCACAATATCAATATTTCCAAGTTTACTCTTCATCTGGAAGGTGCAGTTTTTAAATATTCTGCTCATTTTCATATAGAATAAATAATTATAATTTGTAGCCACACTCCTTATATTTTTCAGAAAATAAATAATGATGTGAAAATGTAAAAATAATGAGTAAATGATTGTTAAGGATATTACCTACAATAACTTAAGAAAGTATTCATACCCCTTGACTTATTCCACATTTTGTTGAGTTACAGCCTGAATTCAAAATGTATTACAAATATATCTTACCCATCTACACAGAATAAGCCATAATGACAAAGTGAAAACATGTTAAGAACATTTTTGCAAATGTATTGAAAATAAAACACAAAAATATCTCATTTACATAAGTGTTCACAACCGAGTCAATACTTTGTAGAAACACCTTTTGTCAGTCTAAGAGCTTTCCACACCTGGATTGTGCAACATTTGCTCATTATTCTTTTCAAAATTCTTCAAGCTGTGTCAAATCGGTTGTTGATCATTGCTAGACAACCATTTACATAGATTTTCAAGTAGATTCAAGTCAAAACTGGAACATTCACACTGTCTTCTTGATTATGAACTCCAGTGTAGATGTGGCCTTCCTTTTTCGGTTATTGTCCTGCTGAAATGTGAATTCATCTCCCAGTGTCTGGTGGAAAGCAGACTCCTCTAGGATCCTCCTCTAGGATTTCGCCTGCGCTTAGCTCCATTCCAGTTCTTTTTTATCCTTATAAACTCCCCAGTCCAGATTATAACCATACCCATAACATTATGCATCTACCACTATGATTGAAAATAAGGAGTGGTACTCAGTAATGTGTTGTATTGGATTTGCTCCAAACATAACACTTCGTATTCAGAACAAAAAGTGAATTGCATATTCTGTATAGGTTTCTGTCTTTTCACTCTGTCAATTAGGTTAGTATTGTGGATTAATTACAATATTGTTGATCCATCCTCAGTTTTCTCCTATCACAGCCATTAAACTGTTTCAAAGTTACCATTGGCCTGATGGTGAAATCCCTGAGTTTTCCTTCCTCTCCGGCAACTTAATTAGGAAGGATGCCTGTGTCTTTGTAGTGACTGGGTGTATTGATACACCTTCTAATGTTGAATTAATAACTTCACCATGCTCAAAGGGATATTCAATGTCTGCCTTTTTTTGTGAGGCATTTGAAAACCTTCCTGGTCTTTGTGGTTGAATCTGTGTTTGAAATTCACTGCTTGAGAACTTACAGATAATTGTATGTGTGGGGTACAGAGATGACTTAGTCACTCAAAAATCATGTTAAACACTATTATTGCACACAGAGTGAGTCCTTGCAACTTATTATGTGACTTGTAAATTACATGTTTACTCCTGAACTTATTTAGGCTTGCCATAGCGAAAGGCGTTGAATACTTATGAACTCATGACATTTCAGTTTTTCATTTTTTATTAATTTGTTTAAAAAAATTGAAAAACATGACTCCACTTTGACATTATCGGGTATTGAGTGTAGGCCAGTGACATAAAAATCCATTCTAAATTCAGGGTGGAATTCAACAACATATGGAAAAAGTGAAAGGGTGTGAATACTTTCTGAAGGCACTGTATAATACCTTACTGAGATTAACACACTTGAGTTGTATTTTTTGTTTGTTGACAAGATATCACATTTTTCATTACAGTAAGTAGTGTGTTAATATAATTGAAGTAATATGTAGCAGTGTGATTATGTTTACCTCTTACACTTTAGTAATTTTCCCTTTAAATATGCATGTATTTAAATCGAGGTGTGACATTTGACAGTAGATTAGACAATATTTAAAATTTCCCACACTAAATGTCAAAATAGACACATATTTTGAAAAAAATCATATGCATTGTAACATCATATGCAAAAAAAAATACATCTTTGCTCATTATTATAATTACATTTTATGTCACCATCCTGCCTTTTTGATAATTTACATTTTGATTTCGGATTAATACACTAGTTGACATGAAGTTAGCATTTAGTAAAACATTAGTTGGAAACATGACTACAGAATGAAATTCAGTGTACTACATACCCATGGTGAAAGTAGCTGTCACTTTCTGTGCCTTCATTTTGAACCCAGTTGATGCAGTTGTTTTCTGAACAGAAAGAAAAATATACATTTTATTGACTGTTCTTATAAACCACTATTAATGTGCAATGGTGGACTCCATTCAAGTTAAACTTAATGTGTAACTTGGTAAGGAAACGTGTGCACTTGAACTCATTTAGGTGTGCCAGATCAAGAGGTATAAAGATCTCAAAAAGTTTTCTATAATTTTTGTATAGTAGGCTGCTGTAAAAATGGATTCATACACCCTAGTGAAATTTTATAGGAAAATCTAAATTTGTGTTGTATTTGTTCTATGAGAAATCTGCCTTTTACTGCAGCACGTCAATCATGTTACTTCATAAAAGAAGAAAATACATTTCTAGTTTTCAAACAGTCTACCAGCACCCAGCAATTCACTCTGAAACCAATACATATTCTGATACAGTAATAGGTGCAGTTCATCAAAAGTGGAGTGTTTTCCCAAATATAACACATAATACATCAAATAATACAGTGAAATCTACATTAGGGTTGCATTTTGTCAAGAGAAATCAGCCTTTTACTGCTTAAAAAACATATGTATTTAAACTTGGCTATCATGAAGCTCATAAATCCAATGTCTATATTCTTCAAAAGGAAAGGTGGTAGATTTAGATGGGAGACATGTTTGTGTCATTCATTATGACAGCACAGGACTTGGCTACATGTTATTGTATTCGTATAAAGAAGACAGGAGGATAAATAATTATGCTTAATATCCTCTCACACATAACAATACTGTAAGCTTACTTCGTTATTTTGAAAGGAATCCACATCCATCCATTATACTGATGAATGTATATCACTTAAATCATGTAACCGTTACTTCATAAAAGAGGAAAAGTTTCCAAACGGTCTGCCAGAAATTCTGAATCCTATATATATTCTGTGACAGTAATAGTTGTCGTTCATCAAAAGTGGATGGGTTTTCATATATAACACATACATAATACCCATCATCTTCATAGTTTCCATGTTTTTTATTTACATTATCCATTTAGGACTTGTATCCTTTCTTAAAAGCCCATTTTGGGTTTCTCTTCCTCATGTGACATACCTTGTGTTATATTTTCTATTAATTTTTTTTACTGTGTGCAAATAAAATATGTTAACAAATCAAAGCTTTTCCATGTATAGATTACATTATACAGTAAAGGTCATTACTTACCTACAGAAAACACTTTACTGCCAGTCTCCTTATTTCTGTAATTTCTCCAAATATCAATTGAGGAATGAATTGGTCAATAACAATAAACAATCACAATATCTAGCTTCTATCCGCTCTAAAATGTTATTATGCGTGTAGTTGTGTTTGCCATTTCAAGCTTACAATTCAACTGTTCATTTGTATACTGTCATGCCAATGTATTTCTAGTTTCTATTTATATTACTCTCGGGCTGTTATGATGCCACAAATTCTTCACCTTTCAAGTGACGTAAATATTTTGGGAGGCACAAAATATAAGATAAAGATTATGAAAAAAGGGAGGGACAATGGATGGGCGGGTGAATGCATGTGAAAGGTCTTGTGGATAATACTGTTATTGTTTTTTCCCAAGATACTGACGTGGTATTGAAAACTGGTCAGGTGAAAGAAAACTGGTTAGGTGTTCTGACAAAAGAATTTGGGAGGGACAAAATATGGGCAGGTAAATCTGTTTGCGAGTATAATATAAAAATATGTATTAAAAAAGTGATTGGGCAGAGTCTTTAAATGGACAATCCGGGATTGGTAAATATAAATTATTGCATCCATAACAGTCTATGAATTTGAGTGGTTACATTTCCCCAGGACAGGGGACAACCTAGGGTTGTGATGTAACGACTCTCGTCGTTGGTTGAAGGAGAGGAGGACCAAAACGCAGCGTGGTATGTATCCATATTTATTAGAATACTTTTCTAGACGAACAAAACAATAAACAAAACGAAACCAACGACGCTACAGTCCTGAACAAGTGAACAATGAAAAAACAATGAACGCACGAACAGGAACAATCACCCACAAACAAACAGTGAGCACAGCCTACCTAAATATGGTTCCCAATCAGAGACAACGTAAAACACCTGCCTCTGATTGAGAACCATATCAGGCAAATCAGACAACCCTAAACCAAACATAGAAACACATAACATAGAATGCCCACCCAGCTCACGTCCTGACCAACTAAACAAAGACTGAACAAAAGAAATAAGGTCAGGAACGTGACATGTGAGTCCTACAACATGGCTATTGAGAGACCATTTTGAGACCGCCACCCTATGTTGAACTCCGAACCAAACATATTGCAGGAACCCCAATTGTAACAATCCACAACAATTTATATTTATCAGATGTGAATTGTACAACCTACTCTTCCACTTACTCCTAGCACTATTTGGATATGTGAACTGTGATTTCATGTTTCTGATCATTTACTGTTGTCTTAGGTGTTTGTTCTGATTTTTATGAATAATGACTAAATGATGTATACATTTAACGTAGAACTATAACTAACTGAATTTACCCTGTTTTTCTATATTGATAAATAATGTTAGTTCATAATAAAGAGGTTATGTAGCATGTACATGAGAAGAGAGGAATGTATGTGTGTGCCTAAAGAAATCAAAGTGGATCATTAAACTATGTTTGAACCGACCCGGCTATAACTCTGGGGAGATAAGATAGGACAGGGAGAGCCCCTCCAGATTTCCCGTATCTGGGGGGGACTGGAACGGTCAGCTGAGTGGTAATAAACTTTGAATATTAGTGTGTATGTATGTGCGTAGGTTAAGAGAATATTATAAAAGGAACGTTTTTGTATATGCACAGCAAACTGAAGTTCAGTTTATGAACATTGAGAACAAAATTCTCTTAACAGTGTTGCTGTCCACAGATTACTAATTCTGTGACTAGCCAAAGCCTTTATAATCATGGTTGATTGAACACTGGTTTGGTTTGTTATAATATTACATATCAGAAGATTGCATGTTTATTTAAAGACTTGTATCTCTGCCTGACAAATGCTATAATGATGGTGTTCCAAGTATTTTTTTTATTTGTTCTATTGAACATGAAACGACACTACAATAAAGGCATTTCAATATTTTGAAGACTGCCTTGGTCCTCATCATTTTTACCTCATCGTTGGTCATTCCTTGCATCCATGAATTTGAGAGTGGTTACATTTATTCAGCCTCATTCCCCAGCTTTTTACTAAAGTGGTGGGGTGACTGCTTTGTTATATAATAATATACAGTATATAGATAATATTGCTTTTGTTTTTTCCCAAAGATACTGGCGTTTCACCGATCAGGTGAAAGAAAACTGGCTAGGTTTTCTGAAGAAAACTTGTGGGAGGGTCAAAAGATAATGTGAAAAGGGAGCGACAAAAGATGAGTAGGTGAATCTCTTTGAGAGTATAATTACAATAGTTAGTTCCCCAGTTACTGACCTTCTTGTATTGAAAACTGGTCAGGTGACAAACATTTTTCAAGATTTTCTATAGCCCAAAACTTGCTTAATTACACTTAATTTACTTAACTTTTGAGCCATTCATTTTATTTGGTCAGTGGCCGAATGTGATCACTCAGCCTGTTTTATTTAACAGTCCTACACTCACATACCTGCAAATTCCAATATATTTGAACTAACATAATGTAGCTGTTTCTTTTGAAGGTAGATTCAGTTTATGAATCTCTAACAAAAGAGATGTCAAGGTATTTTGTAATCAGCTGCTAACTATGATTGAGGGTCACAATGACCCCACATGGTGAACTAGAACAGATTTCTAATTTTATAGTGAGTTGAACTTGTGTTAATAGAATAATATACACTGTACAAAAATATAAACGCAACATGCAACAATTTCAAATATTTTACTGAGTTACACAGTTCATATAAGGAAATCAGTTCATTGAAATAAAATCATTAGGCCCTAATCTATGGATTTCACATGACTGTGAATACAGATATGCATCTGTTGGCCACAGATACCTTAAAAAAAGGTAGCGGTGTGGATCAGAAAACCAGTCAGTATCTGGTGTGACCACCATTTGCGCAATACATCTCCTTCACATAGAGTTGAACAGGCTGTTGCTTGTGGCCTGTGGAATGTTGTCCCACTTCTATTCAATGGCAGTGTGAAGTAGCTGGATACTGACGGGAACTGGAAGACGCTGTCGTACACGACGATCCAGAGCATCACAAACAAGCTCGATGGGTAACATGTCTGGTGAGTATGCAAACTCTAAAACGATGGTGGAGGTGGCTTAAGGTAGAGAAATGAACATTAAATTCTCTGGAAACAGTTCTGGTGGATGTTCCTGCAGTCAGCATGCCAATTGCACGCTCCCTCAAAACTTGACATCTGTGGCATTGTGTTGTGTGACACTACTGCATATTTTAGAGTGGCCTTTAATTTCCCCCAGCACAAGGTGCACCTGTGATAATGATCAGTCTGTTTAATCAGCTTCTTGATATGCCACACCTGTCAGGTGGATGGATTATCTTGGCGAAGGAGAAATGCTCACTAAAAGGTAAGTAAACAAATTTGTGAACAAAATTTGAGTGAAATAAGCTTTGTGTGTATAGAACATTTCTGGGATCTTTAATTGCAGCTCATTCAATTTAAACATGGTACCAACACTTTACATGTTGCATTTATCATTTTGTTCAGAATGTATACAATGCATTAGGAAAGTAGTCAGACCCCTTGACTTTTTTCACATTATGTTATGTTAAAGCTTTATTCTAAAATGGATTAAATAAAAAAATCCTCATCAATCTACACACAATACCCCATAATGACAAGGCGAAAACAGTTTTTTAAGTATTCAGACCCTTTGCTATTAGACTCGAACTTGATCATCCTTGAGATGTTTCTACAACTTGATTGGAGTCCACCTCTGATAAATTCAATTGATTGGACATGATTTGGAAAGGCACACACTTGTCTATAAGGTCCCACAGTTGACAGTGCATGTCAGAGCAAAAACCAAGCCATGAGTTCAAATGAATTGTTTGTAGAGCTCCATGACATGATTTAGTCGAGGCACAGATCTGAGGAAGGGTACCAAAACATTTCTGCAGCATTGAAGGTCCTCAAGAACACAGTGTCCTCCATCTTTCTTAAATGGAAGAAGTTTGGAACCACTAAGACTTTTCCTAGAGCTGGCCACCCAGCCAAACTGAGCAATAAGGGGAGAAGGGCCTTGATCAGGGAGGTGACCAGGAACCCGATGGTTCCAGAGCTCCAGAGTTCCTCTGTGGAGATGGGAGAACCTTCCAGAAGGACAATCATCTCTGCAGCACTCCACCAATCAGGCCTTTATTGTAGAGTGGCCAGACGGAAGCCACTCCTCAGTAAAAGGCACATGACAGCCCGCTTGGAGTTTGCCAAAAGACACCTAAAGGACTCTCAGACCATGGGAAACAAGATTATCTGGTCTGATGAAACCAAACTGTAACTATTTGGCCTGAATACCAAGTGTCACGTCTCAAGGAAACCTGGCACCATCCCTACGGTGTAGCATGGTGGTGGCAGCATCATGCTGTGGGGATGTTATTCAGCGGCAGGGACTGAGAGACTAGTCAGGATCGAGGGAAAGATGAACAGAGCAAAGTATTTTGGTATTTCATTAGGATTCCCTTTAGCTGTTGCAAAAGCCGCAGCTACTCTTCTTGGGGTCCACACAAAACATGACATAATATAGAACATTAATAGACAAGAACAGGTCAAGGACAGAACTACATTAATTTTTTTATAATGTAAAAAGGCACACATAGCCTACATATCAATACCAATACATACACACTAACTATCGAGGTCAAATAGGGGAGAGGCGTTGTGCTGTGAGGTGTTGCGTTATCTGTTTTTCTAAACCTGGTTTGCTGTTCACTTGTGCAATATGAGATGGAATGAAGTTCCATGCAATAATGGCTCTTTATAATACTGTACACTTTCTTGAATTTGTTCTTTATTTGGGGACTGTGAAAAGACCACTGGTGGCATGTCTGGTGGGGTAAGTGTGTGTGTCAGAGCTGTGTGCAAGTTGACTATGCAAACAATTTGGGACTAATATTTCTTATAAAAAGAAGTGATGTAGTCTGTCTCTCCTTAACTCTTAGCCAAGAGAGACTGGCATGCATAGTATTTATATCAGACTTTCTGATTACAATGAAGAGCAAGACTTGTCGCTCTGTTCTGGGCCGGCTGCAGCTTAACTAGGTCTTTCCTTGCAGCACTCGAACACACGACTGGACAATAATCAAGATAAGACAAAACTAGCCTGCAGAACTTGCTTTTTGGAGTGTGGTGTCAAAAATGCAGAGCATCTCTTTATTATGGACAGATCTCTCCCCATATTTACAACCATTGAATCTATATGTTTTGACCATGACAGTTTACAATCTAAATGTAACACCAAGTAATTTAGTCACCTCAACATGTTCAACTGCCACCCCATTCATTACTAGATTCAGCTGAAGTCTAGAACTTAAGGAATGATTTGTACCAATTACAATGCTCATATTTTTAGAGATGTTCAGCACCAGTTTATTACTGGCCACCCATTCCAAAACAGACTGCAACTCTTTGCTAAGGGTTTCAGTGACTTCATTAGTTGTGGTTTCTGAATAGTATATGGTTGAATCATCAGCATACATGGACACACATGCTTTGTTTAATGCCAGTGGCAGGTCATTGGTAAAAATAGAAAAGAGTAGAGGTTCTAGAGAGCTGCCCTGCGGTACACCACACTTCACATGTTTGACATTAGAGAAGCTTACATTAAAGAAAACCCATTGAGATCTATTAGATAGATAGCTCTGAATCCATGATATGGCAAGGGTTGAAAAGCCACAGATAAATGTTTTCAACAACAGGTTACAATATCAAAGGCTGCACTGAACTCTAACAGTAAAAAATCAAATCAAATCAAATGTTCTTGGTCACATACACATGGTTAGCAGATGTTATTGCGAGTTTAGCGAAATGCTTGTGCTTCTAGTTCCGGCAGTACAGCAATATCTAATGATACAAACTAAAAAGTTAGCTAGCTACTAAGAAACTTTCCAATACACTTTCAAAACAACAAACCAAGCTCTCCCTCATTCCGCGTTCAATAAGATGTGTTCAACAGGAACTTATAGAGAGACTTATAGAGAGATCCTTGATGAAAACCTGCTCCAGATCAAACAGGACCTCAGACTGGGGCAAAAGATCACCTAAGCACACAGCCAAGACAACGCAGGAGTGGCTTCGGGACAAGTCTCTGAATGTCCTTGAGTGGCCCAGCCAGAGCCCGGACTTGAACCCGATCAAACATCTCTGGAGACCTGAAAATAGCTGTGCAGCAACGCACCCCATCCAACCTAACAGAGCTTGAGAGGATCTGCAGAGAAGAATGGGAGAAACTCCCCAAATACAGGTGTGCCAAGTTTGTAGTATCATACCCAAGACGACTCGAGGCTGGAATCACTGCAAAAGGTGCTTCAATAAAGTACCGAGTGAAGGATCTGAATACTTATGTAAATGTGTCAATTTTGGGGGTTTTATAAAATTTCTAAAAATGTATTTTTGCTTTGTCATTATGGGGTATTGTGTGTAGATTGATGAGGGAAACAACTATTTAATCAATTTTAGAATAAGGCTGTAACGTAACAAAATATAGAAAAAGTTGAGGGGTCTGAATACCTTCCAAATGCACTGTATATAGACATATATTGTACATACGTACATACATACACATTCAGTACCGGTCTAAAGTTTGGAGACACCTACTCATTCAAGGGTTTTACTTTATTTTTACAATGTTTTACATTGTAGAATAATAGTGAAGACATCAAAACTATGAAAAAACACATATGGAATCACGTAGTAACCAAAAAAGTGTTAAACAAATCTAAATATACTTTATACTTGAGATTCTTCAAAGTATCCGCCCTTTGCCTTGATGACAGCTTTGCACACTCTTGGCATTCTCTCAACCAGCTTCATGAGGTAGGTGTGCCTTGTTAAAAGTTAATTTGTGGAATTTCTTGAAAGACAAACACACTTTTATGAGTAGACTAAAACAACTGGACACACACACACAACACACAAAAAGGAGAGGAAGGTAATGTTTTCCGGGATGTTCTTCCTCAGAGGGAGCAGAGGGAGAGTAGCAGGTTAGCGCCCTCGCACACTAACCTCTTCAGGACAGAGAGTACGACATGTTCCGCCTCCTCACCACCTACACACATCTCCTCCCTCATCCCTTCTTTCTCCCCGTCTTACCAGTAACGGCTGTACCACAGGGAGTGTTCTCAATAGCTCCATGGCTGTGTGCATGCAGTATAAGGGTTGCTCTCCGCTCTGGCCCTCTCCACAGTCACCTTAAAACCTCTCTCAGCCAACCCCTCGGACACTGTCACCGGAAAGTCTTCATACACACTGCTGCATCTCGGCATCTCAACTTTTTTGTTCATCTGCAAAAAGCGAGATAACAACAACCAATGTGTTTTATGTAAAAAAGAAAAGAAAAGATTGAAAAAGAAAGAAAAACGTGCCTTTTTCACGTTGCTGACGTTTCCGTTTTACATCAGAACACCATTGTCTAAGATGTACACGGACCGGGTCACAACCTTGAGTATCTGGCATGACAATAAAAAAGTAACCAAGGGAAGCACGTTGGCCATTTTAATACATAAACATTAGGCCTCTACTCTGTAAAATTCACACAATTACCCTGTATTTATAAACACTGTAAAAATCACATGATTTTATTATGTGATTTTATTATGCAAATGAAACATGAAAATCACTCACAAGTGAAATTACCTGAATGTCAAGCCCTGGACTGGTACCCAGGCTAACTGCCGTCTATTTTGAACACATTTATTTTCATTGTTAAAGCGGCCACTTGAGTATCTGGTCAATATATTGTATAAAATGCGGTCACACACAATATCTTACATTTATTAGTTGGAGGACATGTTTAATGTTGCCTTGTTTATCAGTACAACGAAAATGTGTATTCCATCTGTCACAGTACCCAACCCTCTGACATACTATTCACGCAACAGTCTGGGAGCATCAGGTAAGCCTCAGAGCAGTACCCAGGTAGCAGTTCAGGGGTTTATGTGCCTTGCTCAAGGACACAGTGGCAGAAGGGGTTGGAACCAGACCTGGATAAATAGTATATTCTAAATACTCTAACTAGCTGTGGTCGATGATTGAGCTTGCCTGGAACAATGGGACCACTGTAATAGTCCCAAAAGAGCAAACCACATCTTTCTGGCACTCCACTCCAGACAGACTCAATACTATTTGAACTCAGGTCAGAGCAATTGTTTATTTTATAAAGCCCTTTTTACATCAGAGGTGATCAGGAGGTGCTTTACAGATACCCGGCCTAACACCCATTGAGCCAGAAGCTTATGCCTTGGCTTTAGCTCAGCAGAGTCTAATACAGCCTTGTGGTGCACAGGACTAATCCTGTCAGCAACACCAGCAACAATACTGCTACTAAATACTGTAATAAAAAAATTACTTATTCTGGTATCGTTTGAATTATTTTTAAATATTAGGTTGTTATGGCACCTTTAACATTCACAAAGTGTTACCCAAAATATTTAGATAAGCAATTTGGGCGAGTTTCTTTCAACATGTGAGTATCACTTTTGAACCTGTACAACCCTGAGAGTGATGCCTGACTCAACATGTCTAATTGTTACTATCAGAGCCTTCTTGACTAATAAGGACTGTTTATATGGATGTAATGTCTGTGCATTTCCATTGTACTTGCTAGGTGCAAACACAACAAGTTTTAGAGAGTACGTTTATATTCGAGGGTGTGACTTTTTAGGGTGTGACCAGATTTAAGACTCATTGTATACCAACCTACTTAGAGACAGTGCTGGGAAAGAATATATTTATATTCATTGACATTTCACATTCATTAAATCCCGAGGCATCCGTGTCCAATATCTGTATTGCCTACTACTTACTAAAAGTACATACTTCTGTGTACTAATCGTACTACATATTATTTAGAACATACTGTTTAGTAAAACATATGCAGTAAGCAATGAATATCAACATACTAAGTTTATTCATACTGCGAAGGCATCTAATGCGTGATTTCCAGGCCATTTGTTCATTTTGGTATCATCAGCTGTTGAATGTATGCATTTAAAGTATACACATGTTTTACCATTGTCTGCAATGTGTTTCATGAGACACTCGTTCTACAACACCTTGCTATGAAAGTAGCTTGCAACTTGAGGTTTTGTAATTTCATGTAAAGACAAAACATTTTCTGCTGTAATATTGATGTGCTTATAAAGACAGTATGCCTACACTTTACCTAGCAACAATACAAATAAGTTGTGTGTAGAGGAGAACAACAGATAGATTTGTATGCTCCTTGTTCTTCAGCTGTCCCAGAAATAGCATGGCATTCAATTCTATTTCTATGGTATTTTCTAAGGATTTGGCTGTCTAACCACATAACGACATTCACAGGTCTCTGGGTGAGGTTCTGTCTTGTACGTACAGGTGCAGTCAGGTGGCAGGAGGGGTGGAGTGCATGACACTTCATCCTGGATATGACACTGGATATGACAGAGTTTCCCTCAAGCCATGGGTCCAGCAGTAGCCTACAAAGTAATAAGAGAAAAATGCAAATTGCTGAATTTATGTAGATATTCTAAACAAAGTGTTTTGATAACTTTCAAGTGCAACGGTTCCATGTAGAATAAACCACCCTTATTGTTCTGCTAATACAACAATGTGCAAATATTATAATTGTCTTTCAAACCAATACAGATACAGTACCTATTAGCATTTATTTCTGGTGGTAGACGTTAGTCGTCATCCCTTCATTCGGTGTCCCATATAAGACAGTTTCCTGACATGCTTGAAGAACACACTCATTTTTAATAGGTCAGTAGCCAGTGATGCTGACGCCGTCACTATTTCCACATTCAAAACAACTGGGAACTGGGCACTTAGAAAAGAATGGGAGAAACTCCCCAAATACAAATGTGCCAAGCTTGTAGAACCATATTCAAGAAGACTTGAGGCTGTAATCGCCAAAGATGCTTTAACAAAGTACTGAGTAAAGGGTCTGAATACTTGTGTAAATGTGTTTTTTATTTTTTATAAATTAGCAAAAAGTTCTAAAAACCTGTTTTTGCTTTGTCATTATGGGTAGATTGTGTAGATTGATGAGGGGAAAAAATAATTAAATACATTTTAGAAGTCTGTAACGTAACAAAATGTGGAAAAAGTCGAGGGGTCTGAATACTTTCCGAATGCACTGTGTAGCGAATGTGCCCACTCTGGTATTGGCACGTGTGCTCTAGCTAACAGCTAGCAGATACATTGTGGGTATAGCCTACATCAGGTGTATTCAACTTTTACTTTACGAGGTCCAGAGCCTGCTGGTTTTCTGTTCTACCTGATAATTAAGTGCACACACCTGGTGTCCCTAAATCAGTCCCTGATTAGAGGGGAACAATGAAAAAATGCAGTGGCGCTGGCTTCGAGGTCCAACTGCAGCATCAATCATCACTTTCACCACACTGAAGTTCATCATAACTTATTTAATTTGTAGCCTAATAAACTGCATGCTTTCCCGAGTTGTATTGGGAGAACCACACAACATATCATCACATGAATCCAAGTTTACTTTACTCGCATTTTCCACCAACATTTCTCGCATTATTAATTTGACCGACACAAAAATATCCCACCTTGTCCAGCCTATTTTATTTTGTCGACATTTGGTAAGTTATCATCAGGCCTGTCCTGACATTTTTTTTAACGTACTTTATTCTCATAAAAAGGGAAGCACAGCTCGCACAGCCGCGAGCTGCCCAGTGACACGAGCCTAACAGACGAGCTAAATTACTTCTATGCTCACTTCGAGGCAAGCACCACTGAAGCATGCATATTAGCTTCAGCTGTTCCGGACGACTGTGTGATCTCTCTCCGTAGCCGATGTGAGTAAGACCTTTAAACAGGTCAACAATCACAAGGCTGCAGGGCCAGACGGATTACCAGGACGTGTAGTCTGAGCATGCGCTGACCTACTGGCAAGTGTCTTTACTGACATTTTCAAACGGTTCCTGACTGAGTCTCTAATACCAACATGTTTCAAGCAGACAACTATAGTCCCTGTGCCCAAGAACACTAACATAACCTTCCTAAATGACTACCGACCCATAGCACTCATGTCTGTAGCCATGACGTGCTTTGGAAGGCTGGTCATGGCTCACATCAACACCATTATCCCAGAAATCCTAGACCCACTCCAATTTGCATACCGCCCCAACAGATCCACAGATGATGCAATCTCTATTGCATTCCCCACTGCTCTTTCCCACCTGGACAAAAGGAACACCTACGTGAGAATGCTATTCATTGACTACAACTCAGCGTTCAATACCATAGGACCCTGGGACTAAACACCTCCCTCTGCAACTGGATCCTGGACTTCCTGATGGGCGGCCCCCAGGTGGTAAGAGTAGGTAACAATACATCTGCCATGCTGATCCTCAACATGTGGGCCCCTCAGGGGTGTGTGATCAGTCCCCTCCTGGACTCCCTGTTCAGTCATCACTGCATAGCCAGGCACGACTCCAACACCATCATTAATTTTGCTGATGACACAACAGTTGTAGGCCTGATCACCGACAATGATGAGACAGCCTATAGGGAGGAGGTCAGAGACCTGTTCCTGTGGTGCCAGGATAACAACCTCTCCATCAAAGTGTTCAAGACAAAGGAGATGACTGTGGACTACAGGAAAAGGAGGACCGAACACGCCCCCATTCTCATCAACGGGGCTGTAGTGGAGCAGGTTGAGCGCTTCAATTTCCTTGGTGTCCACATCACCAACAATCTATCATTGTCCAAACACACCAAGACAGTCATGAAGAGGGCACGACAAAGACTATTCCCCCATGGGTCAACAGATCCTCAAAAAGTTCTACAGCTGCGCCATCGAGAGCATCCTGACTGGTTGCATCATTACAGAGGGTAGTGTGTACGGCCCAGTACATCACTAGGGCCAAGCTTCCTGCCATCCAGGACCTCTATACCAGACCTCTATATCCCCCTCCCCCCGTTTTACACTGCTGCTACTCTCTGGTTATTATCTGTGCATAGTCACTTTAACTCTACCTACATGTACATATTACCTCAATTAACCTGTGCCCCCATACATTGACTCTGTAGCGGTACCCCCTGTATATAGCCTCGCTACTGTTATTTTACTGCTGCTCTTGAACTATTTGTTATTTTTATCTATTTTTTACTTAACATTTATTTTTCTTAAAACTGCATTGTTGGTTAAGGGCATGTAAGTAAGCATTTCACTATTCGGCGCATGTGACAAATACAATTAGATTTGATTTGGATGGAAACCTGGTTAATGTGAAGCCATTTTAAAATGCTGGAATGATATTTTGGACGACCATGCACATGCCTACAGGAGACTTTTGAAGTAGCCTAATCAGATTAAAACACTGTGACTGGTTGTGTTCATGGCACATAAAGGTAATACCTTTTCAAAGTTAAATGACCAATATTTAGGCTATATTGATACGTTAGGTTCTAGGTGTGCGAGGAATAGCCTCTCGGATTGAAGACTAAGCAGAGCTCATGTTAAGCTTTCCTGAATAACTGGGCCTGCCGGGAGCATGTGGCCACATTATTGTACAAAGACTTGGCAGAATGATGATCAGCAACAGACCACATCTCAGTATCAGAAATAAAAAGCCAGACTGGCCTGCTACTCTATTTTTCTAGAACTTCTACACCGTCGAGAGTAGACCTACAACTGATCCAAATTAAATGAAACAGGGCTTTTGCGCCGTTATTCAAATGACATTTTCAAAGCAGCCTAGAGTAGAATTTTGTACTCAGTTGAAAACAATAATGCAATTATTCATTGCATTGAGGTGTTGTAGGCTAGTCTAGGTAGGATATTGTCCCTAAACATGATCAATAGGGGAACTTTTTGAGCTGCGTGTTTCATGTCTTCACTGTTCTTTCATGCGCAATGATGCAACTGGCCTCTCTGCTGCCTATCAGCTATTCATATTTCTTATTGTGGATTCATGTGGATGTAGGGCAGGATATACTGGTAGGCTATACTGACCAGTGGTATAGTAAAAGTTAGCATGAGGAAAAGTGTAGTGCTTAAGGGAAGTACCAAAACACCTTGATATAGGGGAGGGGTATGCAAGCAGCTGAGGAAATGTGGCTAAGATAGAAGACATTATATAGTTAATCCTGCAAAAAAGCGAATGTAAACCAGGGGGGGGACAAATGCACTACCCTCCCCTTTTCCCAATAAAAAAAACACACAACCCTCCCAAAAGCAAAAATAAACAAAAAAGTTGGACAACCCTCCCGTATTTTGGATGACCTCCCCACCCCAGTACCGGTATTTAAAATAAGGGTGTTCATTCGAATATTTTGAATTCTTTTTTTTAATTTTTTATCCTAGAAAGCAAGTTTTGTAAAACCAGATGATCAGTATGTTTACTCTTTCTATAAAGGCACTAATATTGTGTAAGTGTTCTTTGAGTGAACTTGACTGTAACTATGGATGAGAAATGTTCATTTGTATGAGTTAGTAGAGTCCGTGGTGGTCGGCGAACCCTCAACCTTCTGGCCCATAGCCCTGCATGGCATCTACTGTGCCACAAAAACATGCTGGGGTATCAGTGCCAAAGTTGATATCCATGTTGATAAACACAGGGTCGCTAGCTAGTTATCGTTAAAAATTATTTTGAGTTAATTCTATGAGGACGGAGGGTGTGCAATTTTTTTTACAATACAAGGGGAGGGTCTTGTGAAGATATTTTGACGTTGGGGAAGGGAGTGCCTTTTTTTAAAGACACCTTGAGTTGGAATGTTCCTAAATAACCGCCCTTTCTATTCTGGTGTGCGTCTGTCTGACTGTCTTAATTACACATAACACCCAGACATGTAGAGACACCTCTGCATATGACGTAGAATGTGTGAAATATGTTGATGACAAACCCAGAACATATTAGTGTTGAAAGCTTTCCAGGCTGGTGAGGCATTGTAAAATGCAGTGTTTCATTGATCAATTCATTGCTAAGCCACTTTAAGATGATTCATAAGAATTGTCTACCACTTAATCAAGGTGGTGAGGTAAGTTGCTGTGTTAACGTATACTCTTTCACACTATTGAACCATACAGTGCTGGCTTGGATATTTTCTTGTAACATTGTCCTTTCCAGCATGGTTCCAGCAACTAGTGGATGACAGCTCAGTAGAGCTTGGCTCTGTTTGTCTCAGCAATGTAAAAAGCCCTTTATTGTTTTTACAACTTTAGCCTAACCAGAATTAGAGTCAGAATGAATACAAATATTGGATATGTACAGGATATTTCCTAAAACTTAGCCAGCCAGGTGTATTTACAACCTTTATTTATACTATCGTACTATAAAAATTTGCCTGGTGCATGCCGTTAAACCTCTGTGAAGTGGATTATTTCTATAGAACTCCTTCCTGCTTATAGGATGGCTACTTGCGACAGTAAACAAAACACATGTACAGGTAGAAATGTATTCATTTAGAGAAAACTTGTCATCTTGCGAAGAGCAACATCCCCAGTCAGTGTGTCAGTGTTTTCACCAATGATATATATTTTTTTTTTGCACACATCCCAACTAACGATTTGCAGTGACCCAATCATAACAAATCATAACTTGTATTTATCAGATGTGAATTGTACAACTTACCCTTACACAACACTATTTGGATATGTGAAATGTGATTTCAAGTTTGATTATTTATTGTTGTCTTAGGCATTGCCAACCGCCAATAAATAACTAGACACACCCTAAACAGTACTGGTTGATTTAAAACTGGTTTGGTTTGTCATTAGATTTCATAATATAAGATGGCAAGTTAATTTAAGAGTTGACTCACTCCCTGACATTTCCCTGACTTCTACTATGACGCTGAAAGGTGTTCTAGTTTCATTGAATATGTTCTATTGAACATGCCATTACATCCACGATAAGGAACATCCTCCTTGTTTTATGTGTAAATGCCATGGTATGACATGAAAGATGCTGACTTGCTGCACCCTCGACAACTACTGTGATTATTATTATTTGATCATGCTGGTAATTTATGAACATTTGAACATCTTGACCATGTTCTGTTATAATCTCCACCCGGCACAGCCAGAAGAGGACTGGCCACCCCTCATAGCCTGGTTCCTCTCTAGGTTTCTTCCTAGGTTTTGGCCTTTCTAGGGAGTTTTTCCCTAGCCACCGTGCTTCTACACCTGCATTGCTTGCTGTTTGGGGTTTTAGGCTGGGTTTCTGTACAGCACTTTGAGATATCAGCTGATGTAAGAAGGGCTATATAAATACATTTGATTTGAACAGTACATGCTTAGTTTATATTATAATTTTGTAGATGCTTTTATTGAAAGCGAACCACAGTAGAGCATGCATAGATTTTTGTGTGGAGGACTCCAGAGGGAACCGACACTGGCATTGCAAGCTCCACACTCCACATAATGGTACATAATGGCTATTGGAAAACTTGTAATGTTAGCTTTCACCTATTCAGAAATATAAGACTGCATTTTCAAAGTATTTGGACCGGGCCTATATGTTGAACAATAACTAACCAGAACCTGATAATTTGGCGCCCTCTTGCGTTAGAGATAAAATATGACTACAATAGTCAAGTATTCTGACTGATCTAGGTGGTCTTTGCAGGCCCCCAGTGTCCGGTCTGGAACGTGAAGTCACAAGCTCTGCTGATCCGCTACTGCGTAGCAACCAAGCGGTGCCATTACAATCGCCTGAACGGCCAAAATTGTTGTGATTGTACCAACAACGACAAGAAACTGTCATGTGGGGAATCGTACGTGACTTGTTTCAGCTTGTTATTGATACCATGTCTTGTTTTCAGGTGTTTTAACGGATGTCATGTCAATGTAACGTTAATATGTCTACGATTGACTAGCTAGCTAAACAACTGTAACGATGTTTTGAGAGACAAGTGCTCATTGTGCAAACGTATTTATGTTTTAAATAAACATTGGAGAATAAATAAGAGTTCACATATTGTCAACTATGGAATGCAGTTTGGTTCTTTGCGTGTCAAAAAAGATACACACACTATTTTATGCGTCAAATAAGCTTGTTGACCAACCAGGACCTGGATAAATAGAACGCCGTTTCGACCTTTGCGTATCAAAAAACATACAAGTCAACACTATTTAATGCAACAAATAAGCTTTCTTCCCAATCAGGACCTGGATATGACTGTACGTCACATATTCATTTAACACGTGCATTACTTTTTTACCTAGTTTAATTCATACAAAATAATTTTTAAAATAACGTTGATAATAGGGGTTCTTAAACTTTTTCAGCCTGGACCCAAATTAGAAATGATGTTTTCCTGAATTCTAAATAAATCACAGACAGTGTAACCATAACACCTCATTCATGCTTTACGGTGGGAAATACACACAGATAATCTGTTCACCCACACCGCGTCTCACAAAGACACGGCAGTTGGAACCAAACATCTCCAATTTGGACTCCAGACCAAAGGACAAATTTCCACCAGTCTAATGTCCACTGCTCATGTTTCTTGGCCCAAGCAGGTCTCTTCTCCTTATTGGTGTCCTTTAGCCGTCGTTTCATTGCAGCAATTTGACCATGAAGGCCTGATTCACAGAGTCTCATCTGTTAATGTTGAGATGTGTCTGTTACTTGAACTCTGTGAAGCATTTATTTGGGCTGCAATTTCTGAGGCTGGTAACTCTAATGAACATATCCTCTGCAGCAGAGGTAACTCTTGGTCTTCCATTCCTGTGGCAGTCCTCATGAGAGCCCATTTTTATTTTACTAGGCAAGTCAGTTAAGAACAAATTCTTATTTTCAATGACGGCCTAAGAACAGTGGGTTAACTGCCTTGTTCAGGGGCAGAACGACAGATTTTTACCTTGTCAGCTCAGGGATTCGATCTTGCAACCTTTCGGTTAGTCCAACGCTCTAACCACTAGGCTACCTGCCGCCCCAGTTTCATGTACTACCTGCCGCCCCAGCGCTTGATGCTTTTTGCAACTGCACTTGAAGAAACTTCTTGAAATGTTCAGTATTGACTGACCTTCATGTCTTTAAAAAATCATGGACTGTCGTTTCTCTTTGCTTATTTGAGCTGTTATTGCCATAATATGTACTTGGTCTTTTACCAAATAGGGCTATCTTCTGTATACCCCACCTACCTTGTCAGAACACAACTGATTGGCTCAAATGCATTAAGGAAAGAAAGAAATTCCACAAATTTACTTTTAAGAAAGCACACCTGTTAATTGAAATGCATTCCAGGAGACTACTTCATGAAGCTGGTTGAGAGAATGCCAAGTGTGCAAAGCTGTCATCAAAGCCACAATAAGTGGCTTTTTAAAGAAATATATTTTGATTTGTTTAACATTTTATGGTTACTACATTATTCCATGTGTGTTATTTCATAGTTGTGATGTCTTCACTATTATTCTACAATGTAGAAAATATTTTTAAAAATAAAGAAAAACCCTTGAATGAGTAGGTGTTCTAAAACTTTTGACCGGTAGTGTATTTGCATAAACTCTTCAGAGTTGTGTTCTGTGGGTGTAACCGAGAAAACTGATACCCCATTGCATTGCTTCACATTCCAACCTTGTTTAACATTATCTCATCTAAATATGGCAGAATCCACCAATTGTTACCTTCTGCATCACTTTCAAAGAGGTACTTTTATTTTGAAGGTAAACCTCAAATTACACTATTGTGCCTAATCCTTATTGTGGCTAGCTTCACAGCATATAACCAGGTCCGGTTGAGCATCACTAGCCAGATGACGCTAGCTTTGGGCAACAGTGTTAAGTAGCTGCCTAGCTATTTATTTTCATGAACTGAAGTTTAATTTCATTATGCGAACAACAACTGGCTACCTAGCTAATACTTACTCACAAGGATTCCTGAATCATTGCTAAGAATAAAGAAAATGACTGCAGAAATACTGGTCATTGTTTTCAGGCTGGTTGTATTGGTGCTAGCTAGGTACCAAGCTAAAGCTAGCTAGATACCCCAGAAGTAGCGGGCGAAAAAATACTGCTTTATTACCAATGCAGTATTGTAAACACATCGTTCGTGGCCAGTATTTGCTTGTTTGCCAGCTTTGACATTGCTACTGATAGTAGTGGTGACGCTTGGCTTGCACGTGCAAATTCAGAACACACAACATTCTATAATAGAACTGTGTTATTTGACGTGTCAAATTAAAAGCTTATTTAAAGCCAAATTGTGTTATTGTCAAATTGTGTTTTTTGACGTGTATCTTTTTTGACAGGCAAAGACCCAAACGGTGTTTATGTTGTGAAGCTAATAGCAGTGACGCTGTTACTGTGTAACTCCGGTAGGGCAACATCTGAAAAATAGAGCACTTGGTAGTATGTACCGGTGTTCGACCAGTCGCGAAAGCCAACATCACCCACGACAGAGAACGGTTGATTGTCAAGGTCAATGAATTAAATTAACTTGGTGTTAATGGATTTCACCTTTGAGTTGTCTCCCTGAAATGTTCTTACTCTTTCAAATGACTGCTCGACTTTTTGACTGTTCGATCTACACAGCTGACATTGTGGGCTAGGATAGGAATGCTGTGTTGCACGTGTAGCGCCAAATTTTACATGGCATCATTACATCATGTGCTTACGTTATATAGGCATGTGTGTCAGCTTTGACATCGGTTTTGCACATAGGCGTTAAACTACACATCGGGCCGATACCGATGTTGGCATTTTTAGCTAATAACGTCCGATTCCGATATGTTCACCGATATATCGTGCATCCCTACTGTACAGCATTACCTATGAATTGTGGATCAATGACATGGGGTATCAATTTACTCAGTGACACCCACAGAACACAACTGTGAAGAGTATAAACAAATATTAGCATTGTAGCTCTTATTGCGTGACTTTGACTGTGGGAAGTCAGCTTATTGTGCGTATTGACATTCATATTGCACTGTACATTGTGGATCAATAAAATGGGATATCAGTCTACTAATGGAAACCCACAGAAAACAACTGCAAAGAGATTACACAAATATTTGTATTGTAGCTCATATTGCGGGACTCTGAAACAACTGTGAAATGATCCACATTTATTGTACCTGTCAAGCTATTATGTGTTTGTTGAACACTATTCCAGAGGAAAAACAATACAACATGGATGTTTTGGAGTCTGAAAACTCTGAGGAGAACTTCGGTACTGAGTAGACTGATACCCCATTTCATTGCTCCACATTCCAACACTCCAACCTTGTTTCGCATTATCTAGTCTAAATATGGCATGATTCCACTATTTGTATCCATTTACATCACTTTCAGAGGGACTTTTATTTAAAGAGCGAACCGCAAATTCCACAACACATAACCCGGTCCGGTCAAGCGGCACTAGCCAGATGAAGCCAGCTAGCTGCTTATAACGTTAACTTGGGGCAACAAGATTAAATAGCTGGCTAGCTTGTTTAGTTCGTTATCTAGCTAGCTAGTTATTTTACTGAACTGAAGTTCGATTTCAATAGGACAACAACAAGTGGTTGCCTAGCTAATATTTAGTCACATGGATTCCTAAATCAATACTAAGAATATTGAAAATGGCTTCAGTTTCATCTGGTCATTGTTTACAGGCTGGTTGCATTGGTGCTCGCTAGGTACCAAGCTAAAGCTAACTACCCCAAAAGTTGCTAATAACATCTGCATCAAAATATATTTGCTAACATTTTTGATCCTGCTCGTTTGATCCTGATCTTATTTCAAATGCTAACACAGACGTTGTCCTATTCAGTCAAAAAAATAATGACTTATTACCAACGCAGTATTGTAACTACATCGTGGCCAAGGAGTGTGCTTGTTTGCAATCTTTTACAGCAGCTTTGACAGTGCTACTGATCGTAATGTTGGCGCTTGGCTTTGCACTTGCAAATTAGGCACACAACAATACAACTTTTTTATTTGACATGTAAAATTAAAACCTTAATTGACTCATCAAATAGTGTTATTTGACATGGGGGGTTTTTGACACGCAAAGAGACAAATGGCTTTCCATATTCAACAATCTAAGCCAACTGCCAACCCAGTCTGTTTTTCCCCATAGTTGCTTAGGCGTCGGTTGTATTGCTAAACAACCATTAAGGTTGACTCTCAGGCAGGATGAAAATGACTACATCGACCATGATCCCTTGCTTGTTACGGCCACTTTCACCATGATTCTTAGCTTTTTTTTTTGTGCCATTTAGCAACATGACGCCTGAGATAGTAGAGAAAGGAATCACATTAGGCAATGAATAATTCAATATATAACGTCCACACAGCACCGTCGACCAATCGCGTTCTCATTGTTATGCAGCATCACGTGGCTGCTAAACTAATCACCCAATCCCTTCTCAAAGTCAGGGTGAGTCGAGAAAACTGCCTATTTTCCGTTAAAGTACGTAATGTTACGATTCCAAAACTGTACAATATTACAGAGAACAAGTTATTTATCTTACATCTCAGAAAAGATTTGCAATGTCTTGTTTACAAAATTCATGCTAATGTTGGGTTTTTGAGCTAGCGCCCAATTGACTCCATTTCACTCCTTGACGGAGAGTTCTACTTGTCCTAGAATCGCCCTGAATGTACCGCTCAGCCAATACGACGCATGGGCAACAATGGGAGTTAATATGAGATTGCCATCTCCTCAAAAGTGTCTCTGGTTTCTCATATCCTCAAAAGTATCTCTGATGATGCACAGCCATCGAGAGTTTTCCATAGGAATACGTGGATGACGTCAGCGCTATCACCATCTACTGGTTTTAATGTCTATGGGTCTTTTGTCCATTCATCATTTCTTCTCATGAACCTTTCAAGAGACTGAGTAAAGTAGAAAAAAATGTATCAATCATTTGGGTTAGAGAAAATAAATGTGTGTTTAAAACAAGTAAAATCGTGTGTTGAGTACTTCAAGACATTGACTTTAATGTTCCAAAATTACTTTTATGATAGGTAGTCAAAAATAATGTAGATATTCTGGGTTCACAGTTACATCACTTTTTTCAGACTCAAATGTGTTTAACACAAAGGTCAAGGGGATAATATCTCTGACATTTTTTAAGTAATTCCCCCGTCCATCCTTAACTTTTCCTTAATTAGTCATAAGTTGTTAGGATTTCAATATCACTAACAGAATTTGTGTTATAAGCAGTTAAGAGGTCATTTTTTTCTGAGCGCCAAAAAGGGACTTTTTCAAATCCTCCTACAGAGTCACATGCAGATAAGATGTTTCGATTTCATTTCTATACAGTATCAGAAACAGCAGATTCTTAGGTTTCCAAAACACTTACCATTGCCAAATCAGTCTCAAAATTGAATCGATGAGCTCAAAATAGTACTTTTTCCAAGAATAACCACTGTTCCATGCGCTCCACACTTGAGCATGCCAGCAACAGACAGCCTCCAGTAACAAACTAATGAAAATGTATTTGTGTTCTTGGAAATAATATTTTTTTTTATTATAATGTTACCCAAGACCTTCATAAACACAACCAAAGTAGTATTTTGAAAATGTATTTATTAAACTGAAAATGTATTTATTAGACTGAATGTTGATTCAAAATTATCCCTCATTGGCCTGAATGGGGATCCCAAAGAGGCCAGGCTTTTCTAGTATTAAAAGGAAACATTTTATTTATTTAATAAATGGCCTAAAGACCTTAATATTGGTTCCAAATTAGTAAGAGTCAAATGAGTAAACAAGCTGGTAATGTATAAATTAATTTCATCAGCTCTGCTTTTTTTAATCAATAGTTTTGATTTATTTACAGTGAAATCTAAAGTTTATATTTGTCCCAAAAAATTCTCACTTGAGGTTTCTGGAGCATCTGTTTCGATTTTGGTTAGTATCCTTAGATGCCATATTAAAGCTCCATTCTGTTACGAAAACAATAATATGTGGTCCCCACCAATTGTTTTGGTATAGAGCTAGGAACGGTCCTAGGGAATTGTAACCACTGTCAAATTAATAGACAGCACTCAGAATATTTTTACTTTGATGAAACTATACATCGTTCGGTTATAAACACTCACAGGACACAATATATAATCCTCATGTATGGTTGTCAATCTCTAAGCAGGTATGGAAATTGAGGGTGAAGAAATAAAGTTGAGTGTGGAAAGTGAATTAGGATTGAAGGGATGACAGATTAATGTGATTACATTTATAATGAATGTCTCTTACCGTTTGCAGTGTTTGTCCATTTTGTGGTTGGCAGTGGTGTTGAAGGAGTGGCCACAGAGCAGTATCTGCTTTCTTCTTGCTGAAGGTTCTCATCTCATCCTCCAATGTCCACCTCTTCTAAACAATTGTCTTTTTATTTCTGCAGCCCTCTCTTCAGCTGTTCCTACTTACTGGTACCTAGCAACTGAAAACCCAGAGAAAAGTCAGTGTTTTACATGGATCTTGCAAAACAATGTTATATATTTTTTTACGTACGAAGCAGGTTTGAAGAGTTAGCGAGGTAACTTTGGCCAACTGAGTTCAACTTGGGAAAACCGGTCATACGAAAGTGGCTCACCTTTTAGCCAGGTGCATTCATATCTAACCTGCTCCGGGGAATGCTAATGGTACTTTCAAGACAACTGGGAACGAGTTTAAATCATGACGTCAGTGAACTTCAGGTCGGGAAGTCAGCTCTAGAAAGATGCCTGAGTTTCCGACTTGGAATTCCGATTTCATTTTTTCCCCAGTGCCAGTTGTTTTGAACGCGGCATAACTCACGGTTAACTCCATTTATCGCGAATGAAATGACTGAGCCACGAGATGAAGACCAATAAAATAAAATAAAAAGACCAGTAAAAAATATATTTAAACTCAGTTTTTCACAATTCCTGACATTTAGTACTAGTAAAAATGCCCTGTCTTGGGTCAGTTAGTACTTGCAAAAACTATAGTTTGTTAACAAGAAATTTGTGGAGTAGTTGAAAAATGAGTTTTAATGACTCAAACCTAACTGTATGTAAACTTCCGACTTCAACTGTACGACCCACCACTGCGATCTGTATGCTCTCGTTGGCTGGCCCTCACTACATATCCGTTGAAAAACCCACTGGCTCCAGGTCATCTACAGTTGAAGTCGGATGTTTACAGGTAGGAAAAGTATGTGGATATATTGAAGCAACATCTCAAGACATCAGTCACGAAGTTGAAGCTTGGTCGCAAATGGGTCTTCCAAATGGACAATGACCCCAAGCATACTTCCAAAGTTGTGACAAAATGGCTTAAGGACAACAACGTCAAGGTATTGGAGTGGCCAATCACAAAGCCCTGACCTCAATCCTATGGAATTTAATTCATTGTATTTTTTTTTTTTCCCTGGGGGGGGGGGGGGGGGGACTGTGGGAGGGGTCTCGAATGGTTGAGGGACAGCTATTGGGGAACTGTGGGGGGATCTTGGAGGGTTCGGGCTTCACAAGATTGTGATCATGAAAAAGGAAACTATGACATATTTTATATCACTATCATGCACACGCACCCTCACACATACCGATGGCTCTGTTGCGGAAAGACTGATACATGTTTGATAGTGTCTTGATGCTGTATTGTTTGTCCATCATGTTCTAATACTTTAATGTTACCCCTTGTGTTTTTTGTAGTAAATAATAATAATAATTTTTTTTAAGAAAAAAAAGAAAAAAAAAGAAAGGAGGCCTAGAAACCCGACTCCATTACACCAGCTCTGTCGGGAGAAATGGGCCAAAATTCACCCAACTTATTGTGGGAAGCTTGTGGAAGGCTACCCGAAAGGCAATGCTACCAAATACTAATTGAGTGTATGTAAACTACTAACCCACTGGGAATGTGATGAAAGATATAAAAGCTGAAATACATCATTCTCTCCACTATTATTCTGACATTTCACATTCTTAAAATAAAGTGGTGATCCTAACTGACCTAAGACAGGGAATTTTTATACTCCAATTAAATAACAGGAATTCTGAAAAACTGAGTTTAAACGTATTTGGCTGAGGTGTATGTAAACTTCCGACTTCAACTGTATACGTTTTTGCTAGGTAAAGCCCCGTCTTATCTGGTCACCATAGCAACACCAACCCGTAGCACACGCTCCAGCAGGTATATTGCACTGGTCATCCCCAAAGCCAACATTTTCTTTGGCCGCCTTTCCTTCCAGTTCTCTGCTGCCAATGACTGGAACGAATTTGCAAAATCTCTGAAGCTGGAGTCATATCTCCCTCTCTAACTTTAAGCATCAGCTGTCTGAGCAGCTTACCGATCACTGTACCTGTACACAGCCAATCTGTAAATAGCACACCCGACTTCCTCATCCCCATATTATTACTTACCCTCTTGCTCTTTTGCACATCATCATCTGCACATCTATCACTCCAGTGTTAATGCTAAATTGTAAATATTTTCGCCCCTAGAGCCTATTTTTTGCCTTCCCCCCTATTCTTCTACATTTGCACACACTGTATATAGATTTTTATATTTTTCTTTTATTTTGTGTTATTGACTGTACGTTTGTTTATGTGTAACTCTGTGTTGTGTAACTCTGGCCTACCTGGTTAAATAAAGGTGAAATAAAAATAAATAAAATAATGCTCTCTGGTGAGCATCCTCCTATATAACTTTCTGGTGGGGCAGAGCCTGTCCTGACTGCATAGCTACCTTGGTCCTTCGCTTCCCGGATGCTGGGGTCTCTGACTTCACTGCTAGTAAGTCATGGAGACATCATGCATGTTGTGAGAAGTTCTGTACATAACCCATATAGTACCCTAGAAACCCCAGTAGTTTCCTCAGCTCTCACGTTTGTTGGTGGCCTGTTTACCAGTTCTTGCACTGCTACAATTTCTTTAACATCCATTCTGTAACCCTCAGCAGAAATTATTTTTCCTAAATAACGGACCTCATTCTTGAATAGGTCACACTTATCAGCCCTGAGTTTAATACCCCATTTATTTTGCTGCCTGAGTACCTGAGGGACATCTTCCACATGTTGTTCAAATGATGACTAAAAATAAGAACATCACCCAAATATGGTACACAGATCTCTTATACCCTCTAAACTTTCCTCCATGCTTTGTTGGAAGGCAGAGGGACTGTTTGATAAGCCAAAGGGAATTCTATTCCATTCATATAAGGCCCAAGGGCTGCTGAAGGCAGTGTATTCTCTGGACTCCTCTCCCGCAAAGCCTTTCCTTGATCTAAAACTGTAAACCATGAGTTTCCTCCCAAACCATAAAGTATTTCCTGTATACGGGGTACGGGATGCCTGTCCAGAACAGTCTTCTTGTTCAATCCCCTGTAATCAACACAAAGTCTTAAACTCCCATCCTTTTTCCGTACACAGACCAGAGGTGATGCGTATGATGAAGTTGACTTCCTGATGGTGGCTTTTCACCTCAGCATACAAGGGGCGTGGCACACCGTTGTATCTCTTTGCCACTGGTATGTTATCAGTCAATGTTATCTCCATTCTGAGATTTTCAATACACCCTATGTCCATGTCATCTTTGGTGAAAACAGCTGATTTCTCTCTGAGCATCTGTTTGATTAATTATTGTTGTTCTTGGCTCAAGTGCTGAACATCTACAGGTGGCTCCCACCACTCTGTGTGACTGTTGTCAGTGCCAGGCTCCGGTGGGGATCTGTCCTGAACCTGTGCTACAGTAACCTTTTCTCCACTGGGCACAGGAACCGGGTGACACGCTACTACTCTCTGTAATGTCCCTATCACTGTTTGTCTTGGTAAGGTAATGTCATGTTTGGTAGTATTCACTACTGCAATGTCAACTTTTCGAGATGGCCGTTTTGATGTTTTCACGACCTGACTTTGTAAGTCCAGGCCACAGATCCCTCTCACGTCCGGTTCAAATAACACAATTCCATCATTGAAGGGGGCCTCTCTAGGGATACAGGGATGAATCCATTTTGTTTGTTCACCTGGAATGACAACATCACGTCTGCCTGCTGTAAGCAAGCATTCCTCTGTGTATTTACTGTATACATCAGCTCTGAGGGCTCCTTGTTACTTTTTGTTTGAACTATTTCTTCAATTACATTAAACCCAATGATTGGTTTCTTCAGTCTTTCATTTGTGACTAATATCAGAACCCTCAACTGTTTTCCTACAATGACCTCAGCTTTGGGATCAAGCAAACTAAAACAAAATGTCCATCCAAACCAGAAAGGGAATTTCAGTGCCATTGGCTGCCCTCAGATCCAGTTTCTCTGTATTGCCCATGATTTCTGCCGGTGGTCTAATTTGTGTGCGTGGCAAATTACGTTTTCTCCATTCCTCACTTATGATGGATACCTGAGCCCCTGTGTCTTTACACCCTCCATATAACACCACACTTGACATTTTTTACCAATGAGCTGTGCTATATTACAATGTCCTGTGGTAGCTTGGGTAGTTGGCCCCAACTCTCTCTGTGTCATGGGACAAGGGGACAAACCTTGTAGGTTGGTGCTGTTTCCAATGATCCTGTTGGCACACTTTGGAACAATAGGCAGCTTTATGACACAATGAACACAACTTACTCTGAGGTTCTCTCTACCTTTGCACTGCAGCCGCTGCAACACTGGATGGAGCTAGATGTATCTGAGGTCATTCCCCGTTCCATGGTTGTGACCCCCAGGCGTTTCCCGATCGGGGATATGCGTTGCCCCTGATCCTACATCCTACTACCCAATGGCTATCATTGCCACATTTGTAGCAATGATGGAAAGTCTGTTGATCAGTCTCATAACAACTTTTGCATTTTCTTTTCTCCCTGTTGGTAGGACTTGGTTTTCTGTTGGAGCGATTCCTAACTGAACCGTCACCCTGGCCCTGCACTGACTGTACTAATGAGGCTACCTGACAGGTCAGTTCTTTGATTGCTTCATTGGTCGCATCAATTTTACTCAGTAGAGGATTGTATTTCTTTTGTTTTTGGACTGTGGTCCATGAGGGCTCTGCCTGTGCACATTCCTCTCTGCTATCCCCGTTATCCTCACTCAGTACTGCGTTCACTCGTGTGGGTGTGAACTTACATGAAATCCTGGCCTTTTGCATGCGTTCGCTTTCATTGCCCTGGGCAATTAGCATTTCCTCAAGCAACAGTTCATCACTGGTGTTAATATTCTGGAGATGCACTCTCATCTCTGCCCTGACATTATCATTTGTTAATCCTGTAACAATGGCCTGCAGGCATTGACTCTTGACTAAATCCGTGCCATATTTCAGTCCTGATTGGGCACGAGCTGAGGCTGATAACACTTTCTGTCTCAGGTCAAAGACTCGGACTAGGAAGTCCCAGGCAGACTCTCCCGGCTCTTGTGTTGCTTTAGTCAACTTGCGATACAGTTCAGTAGCATCCTTCTCTGCATAATGTGTCCTCAAGATTTGCCTTAGTGTGTAGTGTCATGTCTGTTTTTCCCTCCAGATAACTCCTCATTTTAAGCCCTGGGCTCACAGCTCTGGTTACTGCTTGTATGATTTCTAATTCATGGTACCCTTTTCTCTGTCCATTTTCAATCTGATGTTCTAGGCTGCTGAAGCTGAGCTGAGCTTATCTTTCTGATTCTGATCTCCTATCTGTCCATGGATTTTAAAGTCTTTATAACTGGACATACTCACTCCATTCTCTCTGTGGTGGATGCCTTTCTGGAGCTGAGACCACTTCTCTGCTGGGCTGAGGAGCCCCTCCCTCTTCTTTTCGTTCTGCTGCAGCTCCCATCTCTCCGCTGTCCACTTGCATCATTGGCGCCGACTGGCTGGGACTTGTAGGCAGACTTTTCACATTATCCTCAGAGTCCGATATTCCTTTGATTTCGTCTTTCAGTTGAATCAGCCAAGACATTCCCTCGTCCTCTGATTCCATTAAATCCTCCTTCTCACAGTAATCTTCCATCAACTTGCGCCGCAAAGCGCGATGGCTCTTTCCTTTTACTTCAGTCATCTACACCTCCTATTCCACAACGTAACGTTACATACATGTGCCATAAATTGTCCTCAGTTAAACTCTGCTCGATTTCATCCAACAACGTTTCCCTCTCTCGACTCATATTGTCCTACTAACGTGGCAACAGCGACAATGCAGGCAATGGCAAGATAGCTATAATCTGTTTGGTGGTTAGCCTGCTAACGTTAGCTAGCTAGCTACTCTCCCAATGTCTCTCGCTCGTTGTTCGTTCCAGGAATATGGGCCGGTGCTCACATGAAAATAAATCTCAGCGGTTCCTCCAAATTTGTTACCCTTTCTATGAGCTTATAATATAAACTACAACATGGAAGGTACGGTTTACTTCCCTTTTAATCATGTCAGCACATGTAACAGCAGTTTACAGCCCTTTTTTTGTTTCTTATTCTTACGCCTGCTAGAATTAGCGGCAGGTGGACGAGCAATATCCACCGTAATGGTACGGATGAAGCCTGAGCTGGAATGTGAAGCTAACTGAAGCTGGTTAACGTTAGAAAACCCTGCGTATATCTCGCTTGCTTCGTAGGATACCCCTCTGGTGGGTATTCCAGAAAGAGGGTTTAACATTTCCGGCTTCGCTTAACCAGTTGAGGGAGTCCGGGATTTGTTGGTTCCAGAATGGCTGCTTCTCGTTCAAATAGGCCTAATTAAAGCCAATTTATCATTGCTCTGGCAATGCAATCCAAAGGTTCTGTGCGGAGGCCAAATCGCGCTCTGTATCACATCGCTATGCACCTCCCAAATTTTGTAACAATGCGCAGTAGTGTAAAGTACTTAATTAGTACTTTAAATTATTTTTACTTAAGTCGTTTTGGGCGGTATCTGTACTATTTATATTTTTGACTACTTTTACTTCACTACATTTCTAAAGAAAATCTTGTAATTTTTACTCCATACATTTTCCCTGACACCCAAAAGTAGTCGTTAGGTTTTGAATGCTTAGCAGACCAGGAAAATGTTGAAATTCACGCACTTATCAAGAGAACACGTGGTCATCCCTACTACCTATGTGTTGGCGGATTCACTAAAACACAAATTCACTAAACACATCTTTTGTAAATATTGTCTGAGTGTTGGAATGTGACCCTGGCTATAAAATACATTTTAACAAGATGTATGTTAAACAAGAAAATGGTGCCATCTGGTTTGCTTAATATAAGGAATTTTTGATACTTAAATATATTTTATCCATCAAATTTACTTTTGATACATAAGTATATTTAAAATCAAATAATTTTACTCAAGTAGTGACTTTATATTAAGGTATCTATACTTTTACTCAAGTATGACATTTGGGTATTTTTTCCATTATTGACAATGCAGAGGGCTCCATATAGCTCTGTATTGACACTTCCTTCCTTCTTTCTTCTCAAGAAGTACGAAAATCAAATCAAATTTGATTTGTCACATACACATGGTTAGCAGATGTTAATGCGAGTGTAGCGAAATGCTTGTGCTTCTAGTTCTGACAATGCAGTAATAACCAACAAGCAATCTAACCTGACAATTCCACAACTACTACCTTATACACACAAGTGTAAAGGGATAAAGAATATGTACATAAAGATATATGAATGAGTGATGGTACACAATGGCATAGGCAAGATGCAGTAGATGGTATAGAGTACAGTATATACATATGAGGTGAGTAATGTAGGGTATATAAACATAAAGTGGCATAGTTTAAAGTGGCTAGTGATACATGTATTACATAAAGATGGCAAGATGCAGTAGATGATATAGAGTACAGTATATACATATACATATGAGATGAGTAATGTAGGGTATGTAAACATTATATTAAGTGGCATTGTTTAAAGTGGCTAGTGATACATTTTTACATAATTTCCATCAATTCCCATTATTAAAGTGGCTGGAGTTGAGTCAGTATGTTGGCAGCGGCCACTAAATGTTAGTGGTGGCTGTTTAACAGTCTGATGGCCTTGAGATAGAAGCTGTTTTTCAGTCTCTCGGCCCCTGCTTTGATGCACCTGTACTGACCTCGCCTTCTGGATGATAGTGGGGTGAACAGGCTCGGGTGGTTGTTGTCATTGATGATCTTTATGGCCTTCCTGTGACATCGGGTGGTGTAGGTGTCCTGGAGGGCAGGTAGTTTGCCCCCGGTGATGCGTTGTGCAGACCTCACTACCCTCTGGAGAGCCTTACGGTTGTGGGCGGAGCAGTTGCCGTACCAGGCGGTGATACAGCCCAACAGGATGCTCTCGATTGTGCATCTGTCGAAGTTTGTGAGTGCTTTTGGTGACAAGCCGAATTTCTTCAGCCTCCTGAGGTTGAAGAGGCGCTGCTGCGCCTTCTTCACAACGCTGTCTGTGTGGGTGGACCAATTCAGTTTGTCCGTGATGTGTACACCGAGGAACTTAAAACTTTCCACCTTCTCCACTACTGTCCCGTCGATGTGGATAGGGGGGTGCTCCCTCTGCTGTTTCCTGAAGTCCACAATCATCTCCTTTGTTTTGTTGACGTTGAGTGTGAGGTTATTTTCCTGACACCACACTCCGAGGGCCCTCACCTCCATGTAGGCCGTCTCGTCGTTGTTGGTAATCAAGCCTACCACTGTAGTGTCGTCCGCAAACTTGATGATTGAGTTGGAGGCGTGCATGGCCACGCAGTCGTGGGTGAACAGGGAGTACAGGAGAGGGCTCAGAACGCACCCTTGTGAGGCTCCAGTGTTGAAGATCAGCAAAGTGGAGGTGTTGTTTCCAACCATCACCACCTAGGGGCAGCCCGCCAGGAAGTCCAGGACCCAGTTGCACAGGGCGGGGTTCAGACCCAGGGCACTGAGATTAATGATGAGCTTGGAGGGTACTATGGTGTTGAATGCTGAGCTATAGTCAATGAACAGCATTCTTACATTGGTATACCTCTTGTCCAGATAGGATAGAGCAGTGTGCAGGCAATTGCATCGTCTGTGGATCTATTGGGGTGGTAAGCAAATTGAAGTGGGTCTAAGGTGTCAGGTAAGTTAGAGGTGATATGATCCTTAACTAGACACTCAAAGCACTTCATGACAGAAGTTAGTGCAATAGTCATTTAGTTCAGTTACCTTTCTTGGGTACAGGAACAATTGTAGACATCTTGAAGCAAGTGGGGACTGCAGACTGGGATAGGGAGAGATTGAATGTGTCCATAAAGTTTAATGGCTGTGATAGAAAACTGAGGATGGAGCAACAACGTGGTAGTTACTCCACAATACTAACCTAATTGACAGAGTGAAAAGGAAGCCTATACAGAATAAAAATATTTTAAAAACATTCACTAAAGTAATATTGCAAAAGAAAATTACAAAGCATTTGGCTTGTTGTCTTGGCTGATTTCTTTTGATTTTCCCATGATGTCAAGCAAAGAGGCACTGAGTTTGAAGGTAGGCCTTGAAATACATCCACAGGTGCACCTCCAATTGACTCAAATTATGTCAATTAGCCTATCAGAAGCTTCTAAAGCCATGACATAATTTTCTTGAATTTTCAAGCTGTTTAAAGGCACAGTCAACTTAGTGTATGTAAATGTCTGAACCACTGGAATTGTGATACAGTGAATTATAAGGGAAATAATCTGTCTGTAAACAATTGTTGGAAAAATGACTTGTGTCATGCACAAAGAAACTATAGTTTGTTAACAAGAAATTTGTGGTGGTTAAAAAACGAGTTTTAATGACTCCAATGAGGAAAAAAACAGTGGAACTGGCTTTGAGGTCCAGAGTTGAGTTTGAGAGATGTAGACTATTGTTGTTGCCACTTGCTGAGATTGATGTCAATCAAATAAGGTCCCTTATAGTAGTTAACTATAATTGATTAATAGTCAATTGATGGCTATAGGGCAAGCTAATTTGGTTGCATTCACCAGCATTTGTGAATGAGGTGCCCAGGTGTTTTCTACATTCAGTAATAGTAAAAACATATATTTTTTACTCCCTTTTTCTCCCCAATTTCGATATGGTCTCATTGCTGCCACTCCCCAACAGGCTCAGGAGGCGTAGGTCGAGTCATGCATCCTCCGAAACATGACCGCGCTTCTTCTCACCCGCCACCATTAGGATGTTTGCGGCAGCAATTTCAGCTTGTCATGAGGGGTTTGGCAGGGACACTGTTTTCAGTCACCCTTTAGTGAAACAGTTTCTATTGGGGACGCGAGCCACCCTATCACAGTGGGATTTAACGTTGGCACTCGAGGCGCTCTGTGAGACGCCGTTCGAACCATTGAATCAAATTCCCCTCAAGATGTTGTCTCTGAAGACGGCACTGTTGCTTGCCTTGACTACAGCCAAGCGTGTCAGTGATGTGTGTGCTCTTTCGACGAGACCCGACTGCCTTGCCGACTTGAGCAGAGCGATGTTACGTCCTAAGGTCCTAACGTCCGGTTACAGAATCAACAGTGCGGGCGCTTGTAGCTTATAGTGAATGGAAATGAAAATTTAGTGTCAACCAATCAGCTTTGGAGTTGGCTATTGTACGCCTGCTGGCTGGCTCCAGTGTTACACAGGAGCCAGCTAGCAGGCGTAGTGCGTGCACGTCTTTTGATTGGATTACCAATATTGAGAGGCAGGTCCTATGGGCAGGTCTATGCAGATCTAGGAAACTGAATTTGATAAACGAATTAATTCGCGTACTACTAAGCTGTTTTTTCAACCCACAATGGCGGAAGGAGGAGAAGATATCGATTTGGTCGAGGATATAATTATAACGCCATTCTCAAGACGAACTTTTCAAGAAAAGTTAGACATTGTAAGGAGAGGTCGCCCGACGCCGACGCTACAAAGCCTGTCACAGGCGGGAAAGGGGTTCGTTCGCTCGCCACTTTCAAAGTTCCAACTACGAGCGCTATGGCTCCGAAAAGCACTGCAAACTGTACTGCTGGGAATGCCTATTATTTGCAAGTGATCGATTTGGTGTTTGGAGCCACACTGGCTTTGCAAACTTGAGTTGTCTAACCAAGGCAGCAACGAGACACCAAAGTACGGCTGGGCACTTACAAGCAATGATGCTTTTGAAAACTTTTGGGGACACCGGAGTGGATCTACAGCTCAACGAACAAGCGCGCAGGGCAACGCAGCTGCACAATGAAAAGGTGAAGGGAAATATTGAAAAGACTCATTGATTGTGTCATGTTTTTGGGTAAACACTGTTTACCCAAAAATGTCAATTTGTCAATTTCAAGGTGACGCAACACCTGGTTATACTGCGTTTCTGTCTAAATGTATAGTGTCTAGAGCCATGGCATCATAATGATGGTAATAAGAGGTGGATTAATTCGGGTGGGACTGTGTAGTACCTCACTGAAGGACCAGGCCCACGGCACGCCACTGCGTCTAACTCTCTAGCTCGTTCTGTACTCAGGGCAGAACTTGAGCTAAGAAAAGGTTGCAGGACTAATGGGTTGTGTTCCCATTTGATCCACTCTTTTTTGACAGAAGAGAGAGAGTAGACACGTGTAACATGACGTTTGTTTGACTCTGTCAATACAACAGGGAATGTCTAGACTGCCACCAGTGTGTCATTGTGCTGGGAAATAGTAGTGTGACTTGACTATTAGACCGGTCACTAAAGTTGAGGAAATATTGAGGCATCATTTTTCTGCTGAGGCAGAATAGTGGGCCTATATTCTATCGTCTGCCCACGAATCATTGGTTCTGCCTATGGATTGAGTGTGGTGGGTCACACTGAGAAAGCAGTGAGCATGTCTTATTAATTGGTTCAGCCTGTACTCAGCTTTTCTGACGTGAACGTCAATATGGAGTCTGTCACGTCTGCTCCCGCTCTTCCCCCCCCCCCCTGGCGCTTGAGGGCGCCAGAATGCCTTGCATCACTCACTCCTGCCATCCATCACGTACACCTGCCTTTCCTCGTCACGCGCATCAGCGTTATTGGACTCACCTGGACTCTCTTATCACCTGTTCATTTTCTCCCCTATATGTGTCAGTTCCCCAGCTCTGTTCCCCGCTTCTGCATTGATTGTTTTCTGTTTGCTAACGCTGTTTATGTCTCGTTCCATGTCCGTTATTTATTAAATGTTACTCCCCGTACCTGCTTCGTCTCTCCAGCGTCATCATTGTGACAGAATGCAGAAGCCATCACACGAAGCATCGGGGAGTACTGGCGTTCTGGTTGGTTTAGTGGCATCGGCTCTGGGTCACCACCGATGGAACCGGGGGTGCCTAGCCTGCTCGTCGGGCTTCCACGCCCTAGCAGGCTCGAGAGGTTTCCTTGCCCCGGTTGGCTCGGATGGCGCCCATCCCACGTCGGGCCTCAGCTGGATCGTCAGTTCTTGTCTGCCCAGCCGGTCCAGGAGTTTTTTTTGTTTGTTTGTTTTTTGTTTTGTCGGTGACGTCGGGGGTGGATTCTGCCGCCGATGGAACCGGGGGTGCCTAAGCCAGCCCGTCGAGCTTTCATGCCCTGGCTGGCTCGAGAGGTTTCATTGCCTCGGTTGGCTCGGTGGCTTCCCATCCCACGTCACACTTCACCGGATCATCGGGTTTCCTCAGCGGGATCGACAGGCGTCTTGACTCAGCCGGATCGTCAGGCTCCCATGCCTCAGCCGGCTCGCCAGGCTCTCACGCTCCTGCCGGTTCGTCGGGCTTCCACGCCTCAACCGGCTTGCCCAGCGCCCATGTCTCGGCCGGTTCGCCCAGGTGGGACGCCGGGTGGCGCCCCTAGAGGGGGGGTACTGTCACGTCTGCTCCCGCTCTTCCCCCCCCCCCCCCTGGCGCTTGAGGGCGCCAGAATGCCTTGCATCACTCACTCCTGCCATCCATCACGTACACCTGCCTTTCCTCGTCACGCGCATCAGCGTTATTGGACTCACCTGGACTCTCTTATCACCTGTTCATTTTCTCCCCTATATGTGTCAGTTCCCCAGCTCTGTTCCCCGCTTCTGCATTGATTGTTTTCTGTTTGCTAACGCTGTTTATGTCTCGTTCCATGTCCGTTATTTATTAAATGTTACTCCCCGTACCTGCTTCGTCTCTCCAGCGTCATCATTGTGACAGAGTCAACATACAAGTGTAAGTAAAAATTAATGTAAATACGTTAGAAATGGTGCTACTAATGCACAAACATCTCGTAAAAGAAATTACTTTTCTAGCTATCATACAGTAGGCATATATGAATAATTATGTTTAAAAAAAATATATAATAATAATTAATAATTATGTAGTTAATATAAGTTAACATGCAATCATAACTGACTGTAGCGCATATAAAGCACCCACAAGCTACCGGTGGCTGAAAACACAATCATCGCAGGATGAACGAGTGAAGAATATCCGGGTAAAGGCGGCCCATTTAAAAATCATTCCTTCCTCCCTCGCCCTGCAAGTGTATACTCGTCAGACGTCATGATACATCATCAGAAGTATCCACTTAATTTGAGGGCTAAGGGGATATGGTGTATTAAGTATTTGGAATGCAGCCAATGTGTTGGAGGAAACACCTTTCAAATATCATCTGGGGTCAGCCTGCAGGCACCCGGCCCATTTCAAACTCATAAAAGACACACCCTCCTCCACTTACCCTCGCCTTATGCCCTTGAGGGAATTCCCATGGCCATCTTTGTCGTCGGTCCAAATAATTAGCCAAGCAAGGGAAGTTCGCAACGTAAGCCCCGAAGCCCTCGTTTTTGTACGAGTTTATGAGTGTACAATTATGTTCACTTCGGGGCCTGAAACGCCCCATAATTCAATTCGTGATGATTGTACATACGCTAAGACTTAAAACCTCAACGTCAATATGGAGAAGTCAACATACAAGTGTATGTAAAAACGAATGTAAATAAGTTAGAAATTGTACTACTAATGCACGACGACACAAACGTCTAGTAACAGTAATGTTTTTGTTTGGTTATTTTTTGGAAATTGTAAAAATAAATTAATTTTCCTTCTTCAGAAGTTCCAGCTAGGCAGGCTAACGTTAGTTAGCAAATTAATTTGCTAGCTATCATACAGTAGACGTATATTAATAATTATATAGTTAATATAAGTAGACATACAATCATAATTGACTGTAGCGCATATAAAGCACCCACAAGCTACAGGTGGCTGAAAACACAATTGTCTCGGGACAAGCGAGTGACAAATTTCCGGGCAAGGGTGGTCCATTTAAAATAAATTCCTTCCTCCCTCGCCCCTTTCCCTGCAAGTGTAAGCTCGTCAGACGTCATGATACGACATCAGAAGTGTCCACTTAAGTTGAGGGGAGAGGGTGTGTCTTTTAAGTGTTTGGAATGCAGCCCTTGTGCTTTCAAGAAAACTAGGAATTCTGGGGAAAAAACTAGGTCAAATCATGACATCAGTGATATTCAGGTCGGAAAGTCTGAGCTTTAGAAAGATGCTCGAGTTTCCGACTTAGAGTTCCGAGTTGGATATCCTTTCAAAATATATTTTTCTAGTCGGAGCTTGTTTTTTTTATGATTTCAAAGTTGTCTTGAAAGCACTGATGTCGGAAGTTGAAGATTTCCGAGTTCCCAATCCCCAGTTGTTTTGAACGCGGCTTCTGGCTTGAATTCATCAGTCTGGTGACTTGGAAACAAAGCTTCATGACTGGATTCAACATAGACTAACCCTTGTTTGCCAAGAAACCGCACGCAATGGCTTTATTCACATTAAAGTTGAACTTTCTAGTGTTATTAAGCTGGGCTAGTGTTGGTGCAACACAACCCATCAATAGAAGACATTATCTCCTGTCATTTTCTACACCATTTTGGGCCTTTGGGATTCGCAAAAACATCAATTTTGATTCCAAGGCACCTAAATACTGAACCAGTAACAGAGTAGGCTACCCAATTCCAAGCTTCACTCTATGAACATAAATGTAGGTGCCCTTCATCTGCACTAACTGGAAAAATATGGTGTAAGCTCATTAGGCTGGCTTTCACCTGGTCCAAGTTCTTCTCAGCGGGAGATGAGGTTGTTCTCAGCTGTAACTATGATCTCACCAAGTTTGACAGGGTTGTGTGGTGTACAGACAGACTGCTCAGCAATGCCCAAAGACATGGATGGCCAAACAATTACAACTCGCTCCTTTCTAGTCCTCTCCAACCTCACTGGACAGTGTGGCGTACTGGTACATAGCTGCTTGAAGATGTTTGGGGGTGGGGAGATTTTTATTTTGCCCACGCTACAGACGGCTATAAATCCAGTCCGCTAATACAGGACTAGTAAAAGCCCAGTGCACTAGTTTTGTGAGAACTTTACTTTATTTTATTAAACATTTTCAGGGAGTGCTGCATCCTCCCCCCAACACCCCTACTTCCCACGGCTATGTACTGGTGTGCTGACTTCTATGACAAGGTGTGCGTGTGTCAGTCCCTAAGACTCTTTCTGGAGGAACCCTTTTGGCGTTGACTCAACTTTCTATGCAGTGTACTCTACACTGCTGCGCTGTGATCTGCTGGGGATGGTCTGTGCTGTGATCAGTGTAAACATGAAGACCAGAAGAGACCAAGGCCCGGTCTCCCTTAGACATCTTAAGTTCATTGTTAGAACCGTAGGATCCCATTGTTAGAACCTTAGGAAAAGATCAGTTGCATTTTTTTTTTTATTCCATATACAGTATTTATTTGGTGCAATGGTAAGAAAATACATTTCCAGGTAAAAGATACACATCACTCCGAATACATTTTATAAATAATTTACATAAACTTACTTTAATTTTGAAATGACTCCAGTGTATTAATCATGTAATAGGTAAAGTATATTCAGGACTGCTGACTTGAATAAAATAAATAAAAGAATGTAAAAAGCTTTGCCATCATCACATTTTGTTGAGCGTTCACACACATTCATTTGTAAGCATTTGTCTTATGCTTGGGGAGAAAGTTTACAAAATTGTAATATTTGTCACGTTCTGACCCTAGTTATTGTGTTAATCCTTTGTTTTGTTGGTCAGGACGTGAGCTGGGTGGGCATTTTCTATGTGTTGTGTTTCTATGTTGGGTTAATGGGTTGCCTGGTATGGCTCTCAATTAGAGGCAGGTGTTTGGCGTTTCCTCTGATTGAGAGTCATATTAAGGTAGGTTGTTCTCACTGTTTGTTTGTGGGTGATTGTCGCTGTGTCTGTGTTTATTGCACCACAAGGTACTGTCTCGTCTCGTTCGTTTTTCCTGTTCATTGCGTGCTTCGTTATATGTAGTTTGCATGTTCAGGTCAGTCTACGTTGTTTGTTATTTTGTAATATTTCAAGTATAGTTCGTGTCTAATAAATTCATTATGTCTACATACCTTGCTGCACATTGGTCTTCCGATCCCTCTCTCCTCTCCTCGTCTGAGGAGGAGGAAGAAATAGACAATCGTTACAGAATCACCCACCCAACTAGGATCAAGCAGCAGGGAAAAGGGCAGCGACAGCAACCACAGGAATCCCAGGATTCATGGACATGGGAGGAGATCTTGAACGGAGAAGGACCCTGGGCACAGGCTGGGGAGTATCGCTGCCCCAAAGCTGAGCGGCGGCGATATGAGGAGGCAGCAAGGCAGCGCGACAGGTACGAGAGGCAGCCCCATAATTTTTTTTGGGGGGGGGGCTAGAAAGGAGTGTGGCTAAGCCAGGTAGCAGACCTGAGCGCACTCCTCGTGCTTATTATAAGCAACGCGTCACTGGTCAGGCACCGTGTTATGTGGTTAAGCGCACGGTGTCGCCAGTGCGTGCCCATAGCCCGGTGCGCTATAGGGCAGCCCCCCGAAAGTGTCGTGTGAGTGTGGGCATCCAGCCGGGGCGTGTTGTGCCTGCTCAGCGCGTCTGGTCTCCGGTACGCAGTTTCGGTCCAGGGTATCCTGCGCCGGCTCTGCGTGCTGTGTCTCCGGGGCGTTGGGAGGGTGCAGTATGTCCTATGCCTACGCTTCGCTCGTACCGGGCAAATGTGGGAGTGGAGCCTAAGAGAGAGGTGCATGTAGTAGGCACTAGATCTCCAGTGCTCATCCACAGCCCGGTTCAACCTGTGCCTGCACTCTGGAGGGTACGGGCTGGAATAGTACTCCAGCCTGGGGGAGTGGTGCAAAGGCTGCGCACCAGAGCTCCAGTGCTCCCCCACAGCCCGGTCCTTCAGGTGCCTCTTAACATCAAGCCTCCTGTAGGTCTCTCCAGCCTGGTGGGTCCTGTGGCAGCCCCACGCACCAGGCTGTCTCTCTGTCTCCTCCCTACAGGTGTGCCCGTCTGTCCCGAGCCGTCAGAGCTGCCCGTCTGTCCCGAGCCGTCCAGCCAGGACCAGCCAGAGCCGTCAGCCAGCCAGGACCAGCCAGAGCCGTCAGCCAGCCAGGACCAGCCAGAGCCGTCAGCCAGCCAGGACCAGCCAGAGCCGTCAGCCAGCCAGGACCAGCCAGAGCCGTCAGCCAGCCAGGACCAGCCAGAGCCGTCAGCCAGCCAGGACCAGCCAGAGCCGTCAGCCAGCCAGGACCAGCCAGAGCCGTCAGCCAGCCATGACCAGCCAGAGCCGTCAGCCAGCCATGACCAGCCAGAGCCGTCAGCCAGCCATGACCAGCCAGAGCCGTCAGCCAGCCATGACCAGCCAGAGCCGTCAGCCAGCCATGACCAGCCAGAGCCGTCAGCCAGCCATGACCAGCCAGAGCCGTCAGCCAGCCATGACCAGCCAGAGCCGTCAGCCAGCCATGACCAGCCAGAGCCGTCAGCCAGCCAGGATCCGCCAGAGCCGTCAGCCAGCCAGGATCCGCCAGAGCCAGCCAGTCCGGAGTGGTCCCTCAGTCCGGGGATGCCCCTAAGTCCAGCGGGACCCATGTCTAGGGTTCCCAGTCCAAGGTCGGTGGCAAGGGTCGCCACCTTGAGGAGGCCACAGAAGCGGACAAAGACAAGGGTGAAGTGGGGTCCACGTCCTGCGCCAGAGCCGCCGCCGCGGACAGATGCCCACCCAAACCCTCCCCTATAGGTTTAGGTGGTGCGGTCGCAGTCCGCACCTTGGGGGGGGGGGGGGGTACTGTCACGTTCTGACCCTAGTTATTGTGTTAATCCTTTGTTTTGTTGGTCAGGACGTGAGCTGGGTGGGCATTTTCTATGTGTTGTGTTTCTATGTTGGGTTAAAGGGTTGCCTGGTATGGCTCTCAATTAGAGGCAGGTGTTTGGCGTTTCCTCTGATTGAGAGTCATATTAAGGTAGGTTGTTCTCACTGTTTGTTTGTGGGTGATTGTCGCTGTGTCTGTGTTTATTGCACCACACGGTACTGTCTCGTTCGTTTTTCCTGTTCATTGCGTGCTTCGTTATATGTAGTTTGCATGTTCAGGTCAGTCTACGTTGTTTGTTATTTTGTAATATTTCAAGTATAGTTCGTGTCTAATAAATTCATTATGTCTACATACCTCGCTGCACATTGGTCTTCCGATCCCTGGAATGTCGTCGGAGGAGGAAGAAGTAGACAATCGTTACAATATTAAACATTCATGAACATGCAAGTGTCCTACATCATTTAAAAGCTTAACTTCTTGTTAATCCAACCGCGTTGTCAGATTTAAAAAATGCTTGACGGCGAAAGCATACCATGCGATTATCTGAGGACAGCGCCCTGCATACAAAAGCATTAAACATTTTCCAAACCAGCAGAGGCATCACAAAAGTCAGAAATAGCGATAAAATAAATCACTTACCTTTGAAGAACTTCCTCTGTTTACAATCCCAAGGGTCCCAGCTACACAACAAATGTTTGTTTTGTTCGATAAAGTCCTTCTTTATATCCCAAAAAAATCTCTTTAGTTGGCGCGTTTGATTCAGTAATCCACCCATTCCAATAGTTCAACATGAATACAAAGGAATCCCAAAAGTTACCAATAAACTTCATCCAAGCAAGTCAAACAACATTTCTAATCAATCCTCAGGTACCCTAATATGTAAATAAACGATACAATTTAAGACGGAATGTAGTATGTTCAATACCGGAGGTAGTCTTGCGCCACAAGACTACACTCAAAATGAGAGCCACCTTGAAAAACAACTACAACTACTGATTCAATTTTCAAAAAACAAGCCTGAAACACATTCTAAAGACTGTTGACATCTAGTGGAAGCCATAGGAACTGCAATCTGGTAGCTATTTATTTGTATATCCTACAGACAAGCATTGAAATGGACAGTGACCTCAAACAAAATTCTGGATCGATTTTCCTCTGGTTTTCGCCTGCAATATCAGTTCTGTTATACTCACAGACATTATTTTAACAGTTTTAGAAACTTCTGAGTGTTTTCTATCCAATGCTACCATATGTGTATCCTAGCTTCTGGGCCTGAATAACAAGCAGTTTACTTTGGGAACGTCATTTATCCGAACTTTCGAACACTGCCCCCTAGCCCTAAGAAGTTTTAATGACAGTTTGCTGTGGAACACTTGAAGATTGCATGTACTTTCATAATTCTTTGGTGAGCTACTCATAGGTGGGCTGCGAGCTACTGGTAGCTCACAATTGACCTGTTGCAAACCCCTGTTATAGAGGTAATCTATACTAATTCAAACCAACTGACAAATGTTAATGGAACTATTTTTACAGAGCATTAACTGTCCATCTCTCCTTATCTTATTGACTGGTTAAGTTGCCACCATATACAGTCCTCGAGAACAAGGGTTGAGACAGACATTGCTCTTGCAACCTCCTACTGAGCAATTCTTTATTGGAAGTAATAATAAACATAATAAAAACAAAAAAAACTATGATAGGAAACAGTGGGTGAGAACAAATCTGTTCAGGAAATAATTTCCTAGACAGATCTGCCTGGTAGCTAGCAGATTTAGCCTTACACAGCAGTGCATCAGGGTAGACTTCTCGGTGGCAAACAGTTCCTCTGGCAATCATTGAAACCTTGGTAACGAGTGCACTCAGCATGTCTGTACTGAAAGAGGCTCTGTACTGGGGTTTGTTCTTGGAAACGAGACTGAATATTCGTTCGCAGTCTGCATTGCTGTGGAACATGACCAATATCCCCAGCATCACAGCCAAAAGTTTGGAGTAGACCAGGCAACGTTTCTGACATCTGCATAGGTCTTCAGATCCAGCTTGCCTTGGCCCCAAGTTTAGTCTCTATACTGTAGTAGAGGAACACTTGTCACCTCTCAAACAGGGCCAATCACTAGCGCCAGCTCACAAGTTTTGGCTTTTTCGGCACAGTTCCTAATCATCACTTAAAGCAAAATCATTTTGAAAACATAAAAAAAAATGATCGCATCAACACAGACCGCAAAAACTGTCTACACAAAGCTTAAGTAGGTTACCGCAAAGGGAATCTGAACGCTGTTCGCTTGCCGGTGTTTTAGCCTATTTCTGTGCAGCACATACTGTACATCATTTAAGATTTTCTAAATTGATAACATCTCAAATCTAGTGCAAAGGCATTTTAGAAGCATTGCTTCTGTAGCTAATACCGGACACTCATTAATTCTTCATCTCGCAGTCTTCTAAACTCACAACTCCATTTAATGCATAATAACAGTTACAGTCTATAAGGTTTCATGATCCTCGTAATGTTAGGTGGAAAATACAACTAATGGGACGCAGAATTAAATGTATATCACACTCGCACAAATGCGACCAGTTATTTTTCGTATTTGCATTTCATTTCTTTCCCTGGCAAATGTGAGTGAACTGCTGGCACTTTAGAACCCACTGAAGGTCCATCTTATGTTCGCTAACGTTAGCTTGAAACAATTACAGGCTGACTACACTGCTCGCATCGCGTGCGCGAGCGTAGCAAAAATAAATGTAGAAATCTAGATTATCCAATTATTGTACCCACACCGCTCACGCACAACAACGAGTGTCTGCGTTGCCAAGGGCTAAAATAGAAGTCAGTTCTATTTCTTACGCAGATCGCGCCGCAAGTCCTGCCTCTCCCATCTCGTCATTGGTTCATAGAAGCAGGTACCCACGTGCCATCTCCTCATTGGTTATACCCATGTGGGTGAGTGAAAGACAAAATAGGTCGGTGGCAGTAATGCACGTAATTTATGAAAGTTGCCAATCGCAATATAAAGTCAAGAGAAGAAAAAGCCTGGAAGGAGGAGAGATGACTAGAAACGATTCGGTTGACCGTTTTATGTGTGGACTAATTGGTGGAGTAGAGGACCTTGTGCATTTCAGGTAAAATAACAACTCAATGTTTTTATCCCAGGACAAATTACCTAGCAACAGCAAGCTAACTAAATAGGACAAATTAGCTAGCAAGTGCAAGTTAGCTAGCTAAATTGCCATAAATGTTTCATGCTTTTCGACCTGTTCCCAAATTAATATAATTGGTTCAGAGTTTGTTTTGATTATTTAACCTGCGTGGACATTCTGAAAGTAGTTTGAGGTCAGTAGGTCACATGACCAAGGAGCTACTGACATTTGAAAGTTGTAAAATCGTGTGAGATGAAAATGGACAAACTAAAGGGTGTGCAATATAGAATGGTAGTCAGTGGACATTCTGAACCTTGTTTGAGGACAGTAGGTTGACCAAGGAGCTATTGAAATTTGAAACACTGAAAAACATTGAAAATTCATGTAAATTGCGTTAGAAGAAAATGGACAAACCTAAAGGGTGTGCAATGTGTAGGCCCGCTGAGTGTACATGCTGAACCTTGTTTGAAGTCAGTAGGTCACATTACCAAGAAGCTATTGAAATTCAAAAATGTAAATAAATAATTTAAAATAGTGTGAGATGTAAATCAACCCCAAAAAAGTGTGTGCAATGTGTGACTATGCCATCGGGTTAGCGGGTTAGCTAGAACCAGTTTTTAAAGTTTTAGGAGTAATGGTTAAAGAGCTATTGAAATGAGAAAATGTTGATTTGTCACTATGTTGACAGTCCCTAACTGCTGTTGGTGGACGTAAGGAAAACTACAGGCGAATATCCGTTGAATATCCAACCTGAATCTGTCTTTACCTCGGTAGCTGACAGTCGGCAAACTCAGCATCACAACAAACAGGAGGGACAGACACGGAGTAGCTACGTCGAATAATGATGTATTAATCTCCATGTCCGCTGACACAAACTCTGTACATGTCTGTGTGTTGCAGCTTGACAATGCGGATGTTAGATTTACACAGTGGATTTATTTTTTATTAAAATGTTTAAAAAAATATATAATAATAATAATCAGGCCCTATTCATTTCTGCGTACCTTTAACTCGGATCTCGTACCTGCGTACATGGACAGAGAATTGCGTAGTTGTACGCAAAATGCGTGTATTTTGGCAGGTCTGGTTTACAACCAGAGCTGGAGTCAATTAAAGATGCACTATGGTGAAATCACGCAGCCATTTCATGGTTGCAAAAATTCGAATAGTTTGCCTAATTTCACTTTATGTGACAAAACAAGCAAGTATAGTGTAGAGAATCATTGTACCATCTCAACCGCTGTGAAATATATTTTATATAACCAAACATTTTCAGCTGGTGTACAGAACCGAAAGTAAGAGACGTAAAAACGACCAATTAGCATAGAAATAGCTCACATAGAAAATATCTACTGCTTTTTAGACTTGCTTTCAACTAGAATAACAGATCTATAACTTACATTTCTATGTGTATTTGGTCAGGTCGTCCCAAAAAGTAACATATTGCAGCTTTAAGGCAGCGGCTCTCAAACCTCACCTCAGGGACCCCCAAACTTTCCATGTATATTAACTAATCCACAGCAAGCATACCTGATTACAATTGTCAACTAATCATCAAGCCCTTGACTAGGTGAGTTAGTTCAGGGCTACAACAAAATTGTGAAATGTCTGGGGGGTCCCCGAGGAGAGGTTTGAGAACCACTGAGTTAAGGGTTAAGGGACTGAATTGGACGTGCGTCCCATCTCAAATCAACCCTTAGCCCAAGGTTCGTATAGACAGTGGCAAGTCAAATTCAATAACTTAAGTACTCTTTCAAGCACTAATACTTATTTAAAAGGACCAATTTCTAATAGTTTGTATTATGCAATTGTTTTTAGTCGCCATCAGATGGCAGTATATCACCTCAAACTCATGAAAAAATGTAATATGTACAATTCATCACAAGTTCTACTCAATAATACTTGTTTCACTACTTATTTACTGTATACATGAGTGGTAAGTCAGTACTAATGATGTAATTTGAGTATTGATGAGCAGAGTTTTGGGAGATGCCTACTGGTGAACACACATTTCCTATTCGCATTACTACACAATTCCAGCTAAATGACTATTGTATTTGTATTGGGCATTTGGGAATCTACTACTTAATAGCTAAGAAAAAGAGTCTTGCTCAGACTGGCAGCTTTAGTGTCGCCGGTCGGGAGAAGGGCGGGTGGGCTGTGTGAGGAAACCGGCACGTGAACGGCAACCAGAACGGCAGAAGCACGGCTGCCGCTTGATAAAGTGAATGAGGCAAAACAGCTCTGGAGAGAAAAAGTCACAATGTAGAACTGGCGCCAGTGCAGGATGCAGCGTTGTCTTTCCCCCTCCAGGGCCGATTCACCCATGCTAGCAATGTCAAAGTCCGACGCATTTATTGCACTTACACTGTGTGGGTTGGGTCCAGTGATGTAGTGGTAAAAGAAGAAAAAAAAATGGGTAAACTAATACTGACCAAAAACTTAAAACACAACATGTAAAGTGTTGATCCTATGTTTCATGAGCTGAAATAAAAGATCCTAGAAATGCTCCAAATGCACAAAAGGCTAGATTTAATCTATTTTGCCCGGCATTTTAGCTATTGATGTGACATTTGGCTGGCCTAATCAGACAGTTCTGTACCCGCCTGACTGAGTGGCAGTGTGGGTGGAATGAGCAAGCTCATCTGGCAACCAGAGAGCAAAACACAAGGAAATATACCTTGTGCGAACCTTGCCCAAGCCCCTCATCAAGCCTCCCTATGCACTTGTGTAGATCTGAAAGGAGTGGTTAAGAGTAAGCTATATTCTATCCACTCATCCTCAGAGCACACTACTCTGATCAGTCAAATTGCGTGGAATTTAAAGTACACTGCATTGCATTCGGAAAGTATTCAGACCCCTTGACATTATTTACATTTTGTTACGTTACAGCCTTATTCTAAAATGGATTAAATTATTTTTTCCCCCTCATCAATCTACACACAATACCCCAGAATGCCATAGCAAAAACAGGTGAAGACATTTTTACATTAAGTATTCAGACCCTTTACTCAGTACTTTGTTGAAGCACCTTTGGCAGCGTTTACAGCCTCGAGTCTTCTTGGTTATGACGCTTCAAACTTGGCACACCTTTATTTGGGGAGTTTCTCCAATTCTTCTCTGCAGATCCTCTCAAACTCTGTCAGGTTGGATGGGGAGCGTTGCTGCACAGCTATTTTCAGGTCTCCCCAGAGATGCTCGATCGGGTTCAAGTCTGGACTCTGGCTGGGCCACTCAAGGACATTCAGAGACTTGTCCCGAAGCCACTCCTGCATTGTCCTGTTGGAAGGTGAACCTTCGCCTCAGTCTGAGGCCCTGAGCGCTCGATCAGGTTTTCATCAAGGATCTCTCTGTCCTGACTAGTCTCCCAGTCCCTGCCGCTGAAAAACACCCCCACAGTATGATGCTGCCACCACCATGCTTCACTGTAGGGATGGTGCCAGGTTTCCTCCAGACGTGATGCTTGGCATTCAGGCCAAAGAGTCATGTCATGTACCTTTTACTGAGGAGTGGCTTCCGTCTGGCCACTCTACCATAAAGGCCTGATTGGTGGAGTGCTGCAGAGATGTGTCACGTTCCTGACCTATTGTTCATTTTTCTTTTATTTATTTAGTTGGTCAGGGCGTGAGTTGGGGTGGGTTGTCTTTGTGTGTTTTGTCTAGGTTCTATGTTGCATGTGTGCACTTAGTTCGGTTTAGCTTCACGATCGTTTGTTTTGTTCATTTTGTAAGTGTTTTGTTTTTTCCTTCATTAAAAGAAGATGTATTTTTCACGTGCTGCGCCTTGGTCCTCTCTCTCTTATCAAGACGATCGTGACAGAATTACCCACCAGAATCGGACCAAGCGGCGTGTCAAGCGGCAACAGGACCCACCTACACAGGATTTATGGACATGGGAAGACGTCTTGGACGGCAAGGGTTGTTACACATGGGAGGAGATCCTGGCTGGAAAGGATCGCCTCCCATGGGAACAGCTGGAGGCAGCGAGGAGAGCGGAGGCAACCGGAGAGAGGAACCGGGGGTATGAAGGTACGCTGCTAGCACGGAAGCCCGAAAGTAAACCCCAAAAATTTCTTGGGGGGGGGGGGAAAGGGAGAGTGGCGAAGTCAGGTAGGAGACCTGCGCCTACTCCCTGTACTTACCGTGGAGAGCGAGAGTATGGGCAGACACCGTGTTACGCAGTAGAGCGCATGGTGTCTCCTGTACATGTTCATAGCCCGGTGCGGGTTATTCCACCTCCCCGCACTGGTAGGGCTAGATTGAGCATTGAGCCAAGTGCCATGAAGCCGGCTCTACATATCTGGCCACCAGTGCGTCTCCTCGGGCCGGCTTACATGGCACCAGCCTTACGCATGGTGTCCCCGGTTCGCCTACATAGCCCGGTGCGGGTTATTCCACCTCCCCGCACTGGTCGGGCGACGGGGAGCATACAACCAGGTAAGGTTGGGCAGGCTCAGTGCTCAAGGGAGCCAGTACGCCTGCACGGTCCGGTATTTCCGGCGCCACCTCCCCGCTCCAGCCCAGTACCACCAGTGCCTACACCACGCACCAGGCTTCCAGTGCGTATCCAGAGCCCTGTTCCTCCTCCACGCACTCTTCCTGTGGTGCGTGTCTCCAGTCTAGTGCCTCCAGTTCCGGCACCACGCATCAAGCCTCCTGTGTGTCTCCAGAGTCCTGTATGCACTGTTCCTTCTCCCCGTACTCGCCCTGATGTGCGTGCCCTCAGCCCGGTACCACCAGTGCCGGTACCACGCACCAGGCCTATAGTACGCCTTGAGAGTCCAGTGTGCCCTGTTGTTGTTCCCCGCACTAGCCTGATGGTGCGTGTCCGTAGCCCGGTACCTCCAGTTCCGGCACCACGCACCAGGCCTACAGTGCGTCTCAGCCGGCCAGAGTCTGCCGTCTGCCCAGCGGCGCCTGAACTGCCCGTCTGCCCAACGGCGCCTGAACTGCCCGTCTGCCCAACGGCGCCTGAACTGCCCGTCTGCCCAGCGGCGTCTGAACTGTCCGTCTGCCAAGCGCCGCATGAACTACCCGTCTGTACTGAGCCCTCAAAGCCGCCCGTCTGCCATGAGCCTGCAAAGCCGCCCGTCTGCCATGAGCCTTCAGAGCCGTCCGCCAGACAGGAGCCGCTAGAGCCTTCCGCCAGACAGGAGCCGCTAGAGCCTTCCGCCAGACAGGAGCAGCCAAAGCCTTCCGCCAGACAGGATCAGCCAGAGCCTTCCGCCAGACAGGATCAGCCAGAGCCTTCCGCCAGACAGGATCAGCCAGAGCCTTCCGCCAGACAGGATCAGCCAGAGCCTTCCGCCAGACAGGATCAGCCAGAGCCGTCCACCAGCCATGAGCAGCCAGATCCGTCAGCCAGCCATGAGCAGCCAGATCCGTCAGCCAGCCATGAGCAGCCAGATCAGTCAGCCAGCCATGAGCAGCCAGATCCGTCAGCCAGCCATGAGCAGCCAGATCCGTCAGCCAGCCATGAGCAGCCAGATCCGTCAGGCAGCCATGAGCAGCCAGATCCGTCAGCCAGCCATGAGCAGCCAGAGCCGTCCAGCCAGGATCCGCCAGAGCCGTCCAGCCAGGATCCGCCAGAGCCGTCCAGCCAGGATCCGCCAGAGCCAGCCAGCCAGGATCCGCCAGCCAGCCAGGATCCGCCAGAGCCAGCCAGCCAGGATCCGCCATCCAGTCCGGTGCTGTCCCTCAGTCCGGTGCTGCCCCTCAGTCCGGTGCTGCCCCTTAGTCCGGTGCTGCCCCTTAGTCCGGTGCTGCCCCTTAGTCCGGTGCTGCCCCTTAGTCCGGTGCTGCCCCTTAATCCAGTGGGGTTAATTTGGAGGGTGGCCATTTGGAGGAGGCTACGAAAGCGGGTAGTGACTATGGTGGGGTGGGGACCACGACCAGCGCCAGAGCCGCCACCGTGGACAGACGCCCACCCAGACCCTCCCCTAGACTTTATGCTGGTGTGCCCGGAGTTCGCACCTTAAGGGGGGGGTTATGTCACGTTCCTGACCTATTGTTCATTTTTCTTTTATTTATTTAGTTGGTCAGGGCGTGAGTTGGGGTGGGTTGTCTTTGTGTGTTTTGTCTAGGTTCTATGTTGCATGTGTGCACTTAGTTCGGTTTAGCTTCACGATCGTTTGTTTTGTTCATTTTGTAAGTGTTTTGTTTTTTCCTTCATTAAAAGAAGATGTATTTTTCACGCGCTGTGCCTTGGTCCTCTCTCTCTTATCAAGACGATCGTGACAGAATTACCCACCAGAATCGGACCAAGCGGCGTGTCAAGCGGCAACAGGACCCACCTACACAGGATTTATGGACATGGGAAGACGTCTTGGACGGCAAGGGTTGTTACACATGGGAGGAGATCCTGGCTGGAAAGGATCGCCTCCCATGGGAACAGCTGGAGGCAGCGAGGAGAGCGGAGGCAACCGGAGAGAGGAACCGGGGGTATGAAGGTACGCTGCTAGCACGGAAGCCCGAAAGTAAACCCCAAAAATTTCTTGGGGGGGGGGAAAAAGGGAGAGTGGCGAAGTCAGGTAGGAGACCTGCGCCTACTCCCTGTACTTACCGTGGAGAGCGAGAGTACGGGCAGACATCGTGTTACGCAGTAGAGCGCATGGTGTCTCCTGTACGTGTTCATAGCCCGGTGCGGGTTATTCCACCTCCCCGCACTGGTAGGGCTAGATTGAGCATTGAGCCAAGTGCCATGAAGCCGGCTCTACATATCTGGCCACCAGTGCGTCTCCTCGGGCCGGCTTACATGGCACCAGCCTTACGCATGGTGTCCCCGGTTCGCCTACATAGCCCGGTGCGGGTTATTCCACCTCCCCGCACTGGTCGGGCGACGGGGAGCATACAATCAGGTAAGGTTGGGCAGGCTCAGTGCTCAAGGGAGCCAGTACGCCTGCACGGTCCGGTATTTCCGGCGCCACCTCCCCGCTCCAGCCCAGTACCACCAGTGCCTACACCACGCACCAGGCTTCCAGTGCGTATCCAGAGCCCTGTTCCTCCTCCACGCACTCTTCCTGTGGTGCGTGTCTCCAGTCTAGTGCCTCCAGTTCCGGCACCACGCATCAAGCCTCCTGTGTGTCTCCAGAGTCCTGTATGCACTGTTCCTTCTCCCCGTACTCGCCCTGATGTGCGTGCCCTCAGCCCGGTACCACCAGTGCCGGTACCACGCACCAGGCCTATAGTACGCCTTGAGAGTCCAGTGTGCCCTGTTGTTGTTCCCCGCACTAGCCTGATGGTGCGTGTCCCTAGCCCAGTACCTCCAGTTCCGGCACCACGCACCAGGCCTACAGTGCGTCTCAGCCGGCCAGAGTCTGCCGTCTGCCCAGCGGCGCCTGAACTGCCCGTCTGCCCAACGGCGCCTGAACTGCCCGTCTGCCCAGCGGCGTCTGAACTGTCCGTCTGCCAAGCGCCGCATGAACTACCCGTCTGTACTGAGCCCTCAAAGCCGCCCGTCTGCCATGAGCCTGCAAAGCCGCCCGTCTGCCATGAGCCTTCAGAGCCGTCCGCCAGACAGGAGCCGCTAGAGCCTTCCGCCAGACAGGAGCCGCTAGAGCCTTCCGCCAGACAGGAGCAGCCAAAGCCTTCCGCCAGACAGGATCAGCCAGAGCCTTCCGCCAGACAGGATCAGCCAGAGCCTTCCGCCAGACAGGATCAGCCAGAGCCTTCCGCCAGACAGGAGCAGCCAGAGCCTTCCGCCAGACAGGATCAGCCAGAGCCGTCCACCAGCCATGAGCAGCCAGATCCGTCAGCCAGCCATGAGCAGCCAGATCCGTCAGCCAGCCATGAGCAGTCAGATCCGTCAGCCAGCCATGAGCAGCCAGATCAGTCAGCCAGCCATGAGCAGCCAGATCCGTCAGCCAGCCATGAGCAGCCAGATCCGTCAGCCAGCCATGAGCAGCCAGATCCGTCAGCCAGCCATGAGCAGCCAGATCCGTCAGCCAGCCATGAGCAGCCAGAGCCGTCCAGCCAGGATCCGCCAGAGCCGTCCAGCCAGGATCCGCCAGAGCCGTCCAGCCAGGATCCGCCAGAGCCAGCCAGCCAGGATCCGCCAGCCAGCCAGGATCCGCCAGAGCCAGCCAGCCAGGATCCGCCATCCAGTCCGGTGCTGTCCCTCAGTCCGGTGCTGCCCCTCAGTCCGGTGCTGCCCCTTAGTCCGGTGCTGCCCCTTAGTCCGGTGCTGCCCCTTAGTCTGGTGCTGCCCCTTAGTCCGGTGCTGCCCCTTAGTCCGGTGCTGCCCCTTAGTCCGGTGCTGCCCCTTAATCCAGTGGGGTTAATTTGGAGGGTGGCCATTTGGAGGAGGCTACGAAAGCGGGTAGTGACTATGGTGGGGTGGGGACCACGACCAGCGCCAGAGCCGCCACCGTGGACAGACGCCCACCCAGACCCTCCCCTAGACTTTATGCTGGTGCGCCCGGAGTTCGCACCTTAAGGGGGGGGTTATGTCACGTTCCTGACCTATTGTTCATTTTTCTTTTATTTATTTAGTTGGTCAGGGCGTGAGTTGGGGTGGGTTGTCTTTGTGTGTTTTGTCTAGGTTCTATGTTGCATGTGTGCACTTAGTTCGGTTTAGCTTCACGATCGTTTGTTTTGTTCATTTTGTAAGTGTTTTGTTTTTTCCTTCATTAAAAGAAGATGTATTTTTTTCACGCGCTGCGCCTTGGTCCTCTCTCTCTTATCAAGACGATCGTGACAAGATGGTTGTCCTTCTGGAAGGTTCTATCTCCACAGAGGAACTCTGGAGCTCTTTCAGAGTGACCATTGGGTTCTTGGTCACCTCCCTGATCAAGGTCCTTCTCCCCCTATTGCTCAGTTTGGCTGCGCGGCCAGCTCTAGGAAGAATCTTGGTTGTTCCAAACTTCTTCCATTTAAGAATGATGGAGGCAACTGTGTTCTTGGGGACCGTCAATACTTTCCGAATGCACTGTCTATTCTTTTCCATTAAGATACCAACCTTGCCAGCATAATACCCGAAACTTCAGTCTCTCTAGCCTTCATGGCGTCATCGTAAACAAAATGTCCCCATTACCTGCATAGAAGAGAGATTAGGTTTAACAGGTGCACACACAAACATGCATGCACGAACATACACACTTTGTGAGATTGAGATGCCGGGAAACCCATCCTCCATTACAGAGCTTACTACTCGCCAATGTTCAATCAACAATGAATAAACTTGAACTCAGGGTGAGGATCACCTTCCAGAGGAACATCAGATTCTGCAGCATACATTGTTTCAATGAGACTTGGCTTTCCTTCGACAACCAAACGGATTGTATACAACCAATGGGTTTTACAGTTCATCGAGGGGACAGAAAGCAGGCTTTCTCTGGCAAGAACAAAGGCGAAGGGCTCCATTCTATGATCAACAACAAGTGGTGCGACAGGGGAAATGTACAGGAACTTGCAAGGTTCTGCTCTCCCAACTTGGAATACTTGGTCATCAAATGTCGCCGTTTTTACCTTGAGAGAGTTCTCAGGAATTATCGCTAAATACGGCAGGTAGCCTAGCGGTTAAGCTCTTTGGGCCAGTAACCAAAAACATTGTAGGTTATGTCACATTTTACATTGTTGGTCATGTCACACAGTTATGCCACATTTATGAACCCTTTATAAAGCATGACATACGGTTATAGATGATTTGTAAAACATTTGTGGTATTTATGAAACCTTTATAAACTGCACGTCATTTAAAGCGGGACCATTATTTTTATTGTTTCTTTCACTTCCCTTTAAGTTTAAGAATTTCACTGTTATTACATCTGCATCTGACTAATAAAATCTCGAAATCTAACTCACCAAAGAGTGGGATGGGGCTAACGAGTTGGGAGCAGGTATTAATACAGTCCCAGTCAGCTGGCTTGGTATAGCGCTGTTCCCTGGACCTGCCATGCAACTGCATAGATACTTGAAATTACTCTTATGCTACACATCCCTGACACAACCAAGACCCCAACAATACACAACAGTTTACTTAGGCTAGATCGATTTAGGATTCAGCATTACATTCTGACACACGTACAGTGATCATGGACACCACCCACTTCTTCATCTCTGGGATGAGTTTGTGCGCGATGTTGGCCTTATCCTGAACGCCGGTACGAATCTTGACAGTCAATGGAACATCCAGAACCAGAGGACAGAACAACCTAGTACATTTAGAAACCAGAACTGAGTTCAAGTAATATTTATTTTCTTTCAAATGCTTTGAGCGTTTTATTGAGCCTGCATCGAGTGCAACATCTCCAATACCATCGTTGAGCAAATAAGGAATTATACTATATATAGAAGCATCGCTTACAGAGTTCATTCCTTGGATGATTTGCTCAAACTCGTTGGTGCACGTCATCAGGTCACAACCTCCGCCCTAAAGAAAGGGAAGACCATATTAATCATCTGTTTTAGAGGGCTGGTTTCCCCAGACACAGATTAAGACTAATCCTGAACTAAAAAGCAAGCTCAATGGAGAATGTCCATTGAAATACCTTATTTTGGTCCACACGCGATAGGTTCAGAAGTTTATACCTTCTTGCACACAAGGTCAATGGGACACCCCGAGTTGATGTCCACGTCGATTTTGTTGTTGAGTAGCTCTGTACATCTGGTCATTGTGTCAGGAAAGCATCCCTCCACCTAAAATTTTAAATTAGCAGACTTTTAGTACGGACCAAGGCCTTAAAGCTAGAATCCTTAGTTGCTACATATTTTTTTTATGTAGCAACTAAACGCATAGATTCTTAAATAATATAAGTTGTAAATGCCTCATGAGCTTAGTTCAACTGCTGTACCTCACCAGAACCCCAAATATAAACTTGTTTTACTCCAATGTTTTAAACAAAGTAAATGTAAACAAACACTATAGCCTCTAAACATGGTTAAAATTGTAATTGTATTATTTTATTATCATTTTGGCATTATTGTCAGTACTTGCATCCATAGCTCTGTCTATCCCTCAGCTTTTTACAAAAACATAGGTGGGGTGACTTTGTTATTGTTTCAATTAAGGATTTTACCTTTAAAATGTAACAGTTTCAAATACCTTTACTTTGAGCTCAAATTCCCAGGAGGACAAATCTGAAATGGAATAAAATGATCCCCATCTTTCCCATTCATTTCAGATTGAGGCAAATAGCTAGATCCACACACAAACGAGAGACATAGACTAACCTAAAAAAATGTCTGAAACTTTGGAGTGATCTACTACCACTTCCACGACTATCACTTTTAGAACCGGCATGGGGTGGAACAAGCTTAAGCATACTGCCCAGAACAAAGTGCAATGGACAGGAGTTATCGATGGCCTATGCTCCCTGAGTATTCAGATTATCATTGCTAATCCGGTTTAAAAAAAATACTAATCTAAGTATTACTTTCAGCCTGGTCTTTTGAGGAGCGCCCATTCGGACGACTGGCCCTGCAGCAGGTTGGTACACATGGCCATCTCCCCACGTAATGTCAGCGCCGAAGAATTTGCATATACGACGGAAAGGCAGGTTTCCACACTGAGAGGAATGAATACATTTTATTAAATCATTCTTAAATACATAATGAAGAACACAACACACAAAATCATAGAGTATATGAAACACAAAGTTGTGATCCTCTTTGGAGTATGGTTAGTATGAAATATCAAGCCATTAGACTGTGCACATTGGGTCGGTTTCCAGGACCCAGAAGAAGCTTATTCCTGGACTAAGAAACAGATTAAAAATAGATTTTCAGTTGAGCTTGGGTTTCAGTCCAGGAGTAGTAATAATCTAAGTCTGGGAAAGTGGCCAATTCTGTTCCAAGGACCAATGTACTGTTGTTAAGGGAGCAAGATACAGCTTGTCTTTGAAGTCCACCTTTAGGAAGAATAAAAAAACAATCTATTCATAAATGTATTATTTGGTTTATACAACCTCTTAATATTAAATGGGTTGTTAATATTTAAATGAGCCTAATATACAAAGTGCCACTCAGATCCCCGACATGCAAGACAAAATACCTTGCACTGTGTTTCAGACAAGCAGCTCAAACGTACCAGCTTCTTTTCATATTGTAGTAGCTTTATGACATCAGCATCAGTCAACGCCCAATGGTCTTCACTAGAGCCAGGTTCTCCTGGCGAACCTGCAATTTTTCAAAAGGTAAACAAACAACTTGTCAAGGAAAAACTTCTAGACACCATAAAGTAAATTCACAGCCATGGGAAGAGCTTCCCCCCTTTTTAAAAAAGGAAAATTATTTTTATTTTTTATCGCACAGATCTATTATATTTCCCAGCCAGGCAGTTTTTTCCTTGCCACTGTCA